>NC_070629.1:24572766-25172766 GCF_947347685.1 Pleuronectes platessa
ATACAAATAATACAAATAATATATTTTTTTTATTAATCTTAGCCTCCACATTTTATTGTGGTGGAGGTTAAAAACGTGCCAACAGGCAGATAAGCAGATAAACAGATAAGCAGAGGGTTGTGAGACATTCATTGACAACCAGGACCTTAGAAACCATTAGTAAGTCTGGTTGTTGCTCTGGCCTTGAACTCCGGCCAGTCTCATTAGTCGAATGTGCCATTTCTTTTGTTGAGATAAATCTTCTTTGTTTCAGTCGAGCCACGTCATCCCTTATTTGTTATTGTGTCAGAGCCGAGTCATAACAGCTTAAATATAATAAGATCTTGACCTTTGAAATAGCGGAATGACAAAATTCTTAATAGCCTTCATGAGCAAAGTTTGTTTTGAATGAACTCTATAGCCACTGATGAAGACCACAGGACACGGCTGAAAGGTCCTGAGAAACTAGAACTCACAATTTGATGTTTTCAAAAACTATTAAGAAAAAAAGTTCTTAACTGAACTTAACTTAATGTTACGTTGATGCTACAATGGTTTAATGATTTCTAGTTTCCTCTTGTCCTCTTTGAGCCTTTGACATTTACCATCTGATAACAACGTTGACCTGAAATTGATGCATTTTGGGAAACAGTCACTCTGCTGTAATAAAAAAATCACAAACCTCTCAGTCATCACAACACAAGAAGGCCCTTTATAAGGAATGCAGCCACAATCTCTGCGTGTTACCCCCCCCCCCCCTTCTTCCACCTAAGACTAACAAAAGGACCTGATTATTTCCCAGGTTGAGACATTTCACAGTCTGCTGCACATTACTGTAACGCGGGGGGGGGGGGGGGGGGGGTCTGAGAATGATGAAATGATTCATTCTTGGATCTAACATAATCCAGAGCGATCCTTTTTTAACATAAAACTGGCTTTCTGCCACAGTACAGGAATATCCACGCATGCCATATGTTGGTGGAAGTCTACGATCTCTCCCCTCGTCTAAATCGACGTGATCATCAATCTGTGAACTGTAACATCTTCACCCATTGTTCACAATAATTCAGACAAATTGGCCTCGTCACGTTGTATGAGGCAGACATTCCAGATGTGCAGTAAAGCACACTATTCATCCTTTAATGTCCGGGTGTGTCAGTTCCTGTAAGGCCTGGCTTGTTACTTCTCAAATAACAGTTATTCATCCTAAAGTCTCGACACAAAGAGCTCATTGCTCACTGTTTTATTGGGTCCTGTGTCAGGGGAGAACACCTCACTGTGGACTGTTAGTGTTGCTTACCCCTTACTGGGGGGTGGTGGGGGGGGGGGGGGGGTAGAGCTGACTGAGATCAACTCAAGGCTGGAATCTGGAACTGTTGGCCATCCAGGGTTATTTTTAGCAGGGTCCTACATTTTCCAAAATGACCTATACTCTGTACTCCGAAAGAGATTTTTCCCCGTTTGCCTCATTGACTCACATTTTGGTCGTTTTGGCCGATCTTTGGAAAACTCAGCAGATGATAAGTATGTGGTTGGTCCATAACCATTTATGTCTATATATAGACTTCTTTCATGCTCAGGCACGGAAGAGACAGAGAGATTTCAAAGGATGTCTCAGAATAAACCCTGAGCTACATACAGTGTGACACAGTTCAAAAGGACTTTATAAATAATGTCCTCCAGAGATTTAGTCCACAAACATCAGATCATATTTCCATTCAACAGAGGGTGGAAGTAAATCAATATTTGAATTTGCATGAAGGGCTTCTTGACGTTCATTTCACAAATCCTGCACAATGAACACTTCCTGCAGGATTTAGTCATTTCAGCAGGATTGAGCACAATGAAAGAAGTCCATATAGAAGTCTGGTGATTTAAAAGCAGCAGCAGCTAAATGAATAGAACACATGTTTATACAAAACCACAGAGAGTCTGTGTTTGCAGAGGATTTGTCTGTTGTTTGATCCGATCTTCTTCATGAATCAAGAGATCTGTACAGATGTCACAGAAAAATGCATGTTAAAATAACTACTGTATGCATCCATATGACACATACACAGTGTTTCCACTTAACTGACAATGCTCTTGTTTTACTGAAGAATTGTTTGGATCAGAAAACATCAGAAAACTGAAAAATCTCCTTTGAAATTTCCTAAAGACTGAAGAGTCCAAAAACCCCAAAATACACAATGTAAGAGAACCAAATTATAAACATTTTGAGAATCTGGAAACTAAGAAAGTTCAATGGTTTTGTCTAATAAATAACTGATAGTCCAAATGGATTCCAATTAGTTATCTGTCTGATTTTCATTTGTATGTTGTTGGAATTTGTTTTAGTGTATGTATCAAATCTTATCTTCCACTACATGGACAACCTGGAAACAGTCTCATTAAAGTAATTAAATAAATCCTCCTTGAACGTTTTCATTCCTGTGAAGAGACTTCAGGTAGTTTTCCCTTTCTTTGTGGGAGAGGCAGTAAATTGTCTCACACTCAGCATCAGATGACAAGTCTCGACACAGCAGCTCATTCAAATCAATGAAGCGTCTGCTCCCCCTCACTCGTGAGGAAGAGTAGCCTCTGGCCCAGAGAACTCTCCTCCTCCTCCTCCTCCTCCTGCCTCCTCCTCCTGCCTCCCTCCTCTCAGCCGGAGCTTTCTCTCCCTCTCCTGTAAAACCACGCTCTGGCTCTCAGTCCTCCCTGGTGCTTGTTTCTCTTCGTGAGTGGACCTTTCTGAGCGTGTTCGTGTCATGACACAGCGCAGCGCGGGATCCAAGTGGTCGCCTCTCACGCCACTGGAGCTCCACCGTCCAGGACCCTTTCCCAGTGCTTTGAGTTTGGCTACATGAAATATGCGATGTCCGCAGGAGCGCCCGGTTCCTCTGCTGCTGCTGCTGCACTTTGTTTTCATTTTGGCATCGGGCCACGAAGAGCTCCCTGACTCTGGCACAGTCTTCTCCCTCTTTGCAGAGCAAGGTCAGAGCGGTGCGGCTGGTCCAGAGCCTGCGTTTCTGCGCATGAATCTGTGCATGTGTCTGTGCATGTGTCGGTGCATGTCTGTGCATGAATCTGTGCATGTGTCGATGCATTTGTCTGTGCATGTGTCTGTGCATGTGTCTGTGCATGAATCTGTCCATGTGTCTGTGCATGTGTAGGTGCATGTGTCTGTGCACGTGTCTGTCTGTGCATGTGTTTGTGCATTAATCTGTGAATGACTCTGTGCATGTCTGAATAGAAATGCATGACTATAAATGTTGGTTTGATTTGTTGCATATCAACCTGACTAACTTCTATGGGTAAAAATCCCTTTAATACATACATCACAACTGTCTTGACTTTTTTTGCATTGTTTCCAACTCGATATCCTGCAGGTCGTTTGTTCCAGTCAGAATCAGACGCGTCCATCGTCCACCCAGAGAAAACTGATGCTCATGGAGAGTTCATTACCCACTCGCTGTCTCACCACTTCCAGGGTGGGCGAGTCAGACGTGACCTGCGACCCCTCGCAGCGGAGGAACAGGTTTACTATAAGGTCAACTACAGGGGTCGGGCTTTACTGTTCAATTTGACTGCCAACAACAACCTGCTTTCAAATGGCTACATCCTGGAGAGGAGGAACGGCAGCGCCAACCGGACTGAGCATCGTCCCTCTGGGGGGATATCCTGCCACCTCCTCGGCACCGTGGAAACGTCTGATGTGAGAGGAACTGCCGCCATCAGCACCTGTAAAGGACTGGTAAGGAATCACACTGTGTTACGTGGCTGCGCGAGGAGAGAGCCCCTTTCTCCACATGAAGCTTCTCTGCCTAAAGGTCACCTCTCTTTGAAAAGCATAGGAGCTTCAGGCAGGAAGGAGAGAGGGGGCATCACTGTGGGGAAGCTGGTATGTGCGGTCGGCAGTCACAGGCCGTTGAGCAAACCCTCACATCTGACAGGGCCCTGTGTGTTAGTTTGCCCTCTCAGGACTTCCTGACACTATTTGCTGAACGACTGCTGCTGCTGCTGCTTTTCATCCGACCATCAGACCCCTTTCTCTTTTCTTTTCTCTGTCCCCCAGATGTTTCCCTCCTCGCTCATTCATTCACTGCTCTGTCTGTTCGGCAGAGAGTCTTTGTAAACCCACCCATACTCGTGGAGGTGTTGCTTTGTTCTCTGCGATATAGAGCTTCACTAAGCGACTTTGGCATGGTTTGACAGATGGAGACACAGGAAATGGAGCCATACTTTGCCTTTAATGTTTCTTATCAAATATGTAATAAACTACAAAAGAAAAGAAGACAGCTGGACAGCAGAGAGTCGAGTGAGCCGCCCAATGTTTAAGAATTTAAAATTATGAAAACATACTTGTACCATATTGAAGTTTCTAGACAAGAAGAACAAAAAAGAGAGTGTCTGACTTGGCAAGTTCTTTATTCACCGAATAATAATCACTTAAAAAAACTAGCTGATGAGGGGTTCGATTTTCCACAATATGTTGAGAACAACCAAATAGGAAGAGGATGTGGCAAAGGAGGAGCTTTGAGCTTTGAGCCTCTGAGATGATGGGATGTGTCAGTTTCAGTCATGAAGAATGTTTCGGTGTTGGGGTTCGAATGTGTCGCAGCAGGAGTGGCCGTCCTGCAGGGTCTTGCCTCCTGCGTCTCTGTGGTGGGAGTTTGTGCTGCGAAGCCTCTTCCTGCCAAATCTTTTAAATGCAGCTTGTTTGATGAATCTGATTTCGAACAACTGGAGGATGAAGACAATGATCTCTGCACCATTATCACTTATATCTGACCCACTATACATCCTCTTCAGTAATCCTCAATAGAAGCATGTGTTGCTGGAGTTCACTCATCTACTTGCAGCATTTAGAGGATTTTCTCCACCTGCATATACCTGACTGCTCCAGTTGGTCCCTTCTCTCCTGCTCACCAGGGAAACCACTAAGACCCATTACACTGATTTGAGGTTCTGCTGTTTAAAGCAGCTAAAGCCACAGAGGAACCACTGAACAGCAAGAGTCAGCCCGACAGCTGTAGAAAGGAAAACCCTGTGAGCTGCTATTGAGGTCATTCACCCTTAGGAAGCAGATGGAGATTCAGCCTCCAAATATGAAAACATGATCATCATATGTTTATTCAGAATAAAACAGATGTTGATAAGGGCTAAATAGGCAGGAAGGTATGTGGCAAGCTTTTTTAAATATAAACCAGTAGTGATTTCCCATTTTCAGATGTTAATTATTGTTAAAGATTAGCTCCAGTAGTGCTAATTGCCCATTATTCCATGTTGTTATGAGTCCACACTGCGAAGATATGCTAGAAATCCTACTTATATTGAGTTATAGTTTTCTGCAGCTAACATGGTTGCATTATCTTTAGAGTTAAGGGCAAGTCACCCAAGTTTGATGGGCTTAACATAGTTGGGAAGAACTGGGAAAGGAGGTGGAGCTGCATCTGACAATTGGATAGGTTTACTGACTAACCAGTTGGTTTATAAAACATCCGAAAAATCCCCTTTGTAATTTTCTAAAGACCAAGGGGATGTAATTAGATGAATCAGTTTATTTACCTTACAGTCTAAACCCCCAAATATTGATTTTAATGTAAGATAAATGACTTTAATGGTTATTTGTTAGATAAACTCCAATTATGATTTTCTGTTGAGCGCTTAGGGATTCTCTAATCGTTGCAGCTCCACTTGGAGCACAGGCAATGAATCAACATTTTCTGCAGAGCTATACAATATTTACATTACAATATGTCTCCACCACCCTTCACTTTGACCACTGCACACACATGGATCTGTGAGGAGCCGTCACTGTCCTTTCTTGTCTCTGTGGGAAAACTTCCAAATCCAGCACAGCGAAAGCTTCTCCCTGGAGTCTTTGGTAATCCCCGAGGCACAGCACCAAGCAAGAACATGCACGTTCCAACCCATTATATTGGTATTTTCCACACTTAGTCTCTTCTCACTATGCAGATGAAAAATGATTATGTTTTCGCCCTCTGTGGAAGAAATTAGCTCCCTAGGGGGAAAAAACTGAAGTTAGTGCTGTGAAACCAGTCATTATTAAGGAACTGTTATCAAAGAAGAAATGTTTATTTTATAATGAGCACCAGCCGCCCCCACCTCTCCTGCTGTCCCACTAATCACTGCTGAGCACACTGGCTGTGGAACAGCAGAGACTTTATCCGAAGCCCAGTGTGCCAGCACCACACAATCCACAGAAGCAGGAAACAGAAGTAAAGCAGTTCCACATGGACAACGTGTTTAGAACACAGACCTGTGTTATGGTAACCTCCCCTGGCTCTGGCACCTCACACCCAAACACGCTTCCTCTAGGTCAGAGGAGGGGGATTAATGCAGGAGGAGGTGGGCAGGAGGTGTCAGAGGGAGGAGAGGTGGAGAAAGTGCAACGTGGACTCCGATCTGAGGCAGTTTAAAGATTTAGAGCAAAACACGCGGCAGAATAATCTCCTATCTTTGAGTGGGAAACAAATTCCTGGTTGGTGCTCCTCCAAGTCGCCTTTGTTTATCGAGCACAGACCTTACACAGGATCAGAAGGATACGTGGTAATTTAAGGATCACAAGTAAGACCATAACCACACTATACAAGCAGAGCCTCAGCGGCTGCATTTGGTACGCAGATCATAAAGATCATGCAGTGCAGTGGTCTGCATGTTTGGATGGGCCCCTCTGCAGCATTCCTTCCTGGTTGATCTGCACTCCACCACCTGCTTGTCTCTGCTGGGACTCACTTGGAGGTTTAACACTCTGACTGACTTATACGGGACAACAGGGAGGAATGAATACTGAGAATAAATCCAGGCAAAATCTTCGCCCATATACGTTTCACATCTCGCAGTGAGATGATGCAAATGAAAAAAGCTAAACTTTATCCGTTACGATATTAATCCTTTCCAATTATTGTGTGTGTGTGTGTGAGTGTGTGTGTGTGAGTGTGTGTGTGTGATAGGGAGCGACAGTGGAATCAGCTGTGTGTTCTGAGCAGGGCTTGTTGGAGACTTTCCCAGCTGAACGTATCCGTATCAGTTTGCATGTTTTGTGGATGAGTCCACCAAAACTCAGGGACCTCTGGCTGAAGGCCACGTTCTGAGTCTGTGCCCTTTCTCAATATTTAATCTCATCCTGAGTTTGGACAAAGACAACAAAACTCCAGACACTTTTGTTTAGCTATTGCACTGTTAATGTTATGGTGTTTTTTTACGTGAACAAACAGCAGCAGCTCAGTTGTATCCTGCAAAGTTTGTGTTGCAGTTTGCAGACACTCTCTTATCTCGTTTTACAAGATTCTTTGCAACAGGTGGAGTAACATAGTCTTTAAAAAAGGAACTGCAAACAGCTTGGTGCTTAGTGAACTCCCTGAATGGAGGAACTCTGCAGACAGTTGAATGAATGCGGTTGGAGAATTTCGTCCCCTCCAAGAAACACATGTAAACCGTGTCAGGATGACCCAGAAACCAGAGCAGTGTGTAGCTCCAGTGAATAGTTGGGTAGACCCCTGGAACCGCAACTGGCCCAAACAGTAAGCACTGCATGGCCTAATCTTTCCCATCTGCCTCTGGCTCCTCAGACACTGAGAATAACTCTGAGGAATAAGATGCAACACATATCCTAATAAATTCTTTGTGTTGGCTTTAGACGCACATTTCTTCTTGTGCATATGATAGCATCCAACATTCCTGATGATTTTTTTTTTTTCTGTCCTCAGTTGTACTTATGCAGACTTTCCACTTTCCATCTGCTTGGCTCTGGAAAGATTTATACATCCTCATTCTCTTTTTGAAAGTTAGTATAGGGAGGGAAGAAGGGAGGGAGGGAGGGAGGGAGGGAGGGAGGGGTTCATCCCCGAACAGTCTGGGACTTGTTTGGACTCAGTTTGACACAAAACCCACGCACGAACCCACACACACACACACACACACAAACACACACACACACACACACACACGTATGGTATATGTGTGTGAGGGCATGTGTCTGCATCTATGTATGTGTGTTCAACTGGAAAGTGAGTAGCCTGCACCTGTAAGAACACGCAGGGCATACTTAGAAGGAGTCTTTGTATTGCTGCTCCTGAATGTGCCTGAAGGAAGGAGAAAGGTTCATATTCAGATCTGTTGACTAATGATGGATTCGACCTTTTCAGCGGGTTTTTATTTTACGAGGGAACGTCCTCTGCCCTTTCTCTCTTTTAAGTTCGGGGATTGTCGTAACACTGCAATTATCGTTGATTTGTTGTTGCACTCATAGATAATGTAACTTCAAATCAGTGGTTTGGTCACAGTCTGAGAATGTGTAATATATCAGCAGAGACCTAAAGCTAAATTGGGTAAGATTTTGGCACAAGAAGTAATTGTTTTAATCTTAGTTGCAAATTGGAGACTGTGATTGAGTAGTTTTATTTCCCTAATTACTGAAACGCTGTTGATACAACATGTATTTTAGATTTTATTATTTATGTAGTTTTTTTTCCACCTTTCTCAACCATTCCTGCTCCATGCACATTGATCCTTGTTATTTGTATCGTCCTCAGAGAGGCTTCTTCTCGCTGCCAGAGGGACAATATTTTATCGAACCTGCTCAGAAACCTGCTGACGATCCTTCAGGGACTCCAGAGCCCCACGTTGTCTATCCCAGAGCTCCTGCAGAGAACCACAGGAAGAAACGCAGCCCGGAGTCCAAGGACACGCCCGGCGCGTGTGGAGTTCAAGGTGTGTAACCGAATTAGTGTATCTATGTGCACTGGTGTTTGTGTGATTTTAGACAAGTGAGTTTTTTACTTTCCTCTGCCAGGGGAGGATAAGCCACCAGTGTACGCCTAGTGATGTCTCCCATTGTCCATGCTTTATAGATGCTCCCGGTGACTCGGTCCAGGTGGAGAGGGAGAGGGAGGAGTGGGAGAGGGAGCAGCAGGGCGGGGAGGATCAGGCTCGGTCTCGCTCGCAGCGCTCGGTCAGCAGGGATCGCTGGGTGGAGTCCATGGTGGTGGCCGACTCCAAACTCATCGAGTATCACGGAAGCGATAATGTCGAGTCCTACATCTTCACCATCATGAACATGGTCAGGGGTTCGAAATTTACTCGTATCTTTTTATTTTTACATTCATTCTTGGTTTCTCACTAACTTCTTTACGTGTTCACAGGTGGCGGGGATCTTTCACGATGCCAGTATTGGGAACGCCGTCCATGTCATCCTGGTGCGCCTCATTTTGTTACAGGGAGACGAGGTAAGGCTGCACCTGGAGGACGACTTTGTGAACATTTAATGTTTCTTTTAAGTGCCAACTCTAAATATAAAATGAAAGAGGCTCATGGACAGCTATGGAGCATTCCTAATAAAGGGCCTCAAGGATATAAAGGAAACTGGGATACTCTCCTCTAGTTGGATTCAGCTCTTTACACTGCCCCCCCGCTGTTTAAAGTTTGTACGCTTTTCGTGTGGCAAACCAACTGCAATAAGAAATTGGACAGTCCACAATAACCACAACATCAAAATCTTGTTTACATCATAAAATCCTCAGATCACATTACAGAACGTGTTTGCAACATGTCAACTTGTTTCAAACAAGTCTTAGGAAACAGTCCAGATTTAACTGGAACATTAAAAACGTAGGACTGTGGCTGGCAGGGACATTTTAATGAACTGAGGCATCATTAATAAAATCTGAGCTTTTTCCTGTTGAGACAAGTCTGAGTATCTGCGGTGGAAAAAGGTTCTGGTCTGTCACTGTGGCTGTAATTCACACCTGCTTACAAAGGGAAGTGAATAAAAGTGTTCACATTGAAAATCCTGTATCGTAGGACCCCAGCCTCTCTACTGAAAAATCCTCAGGGGTCAACACTCAAGCTCTTCTAGAACGATGGAATTTAAATGATCTGAATTTTCCTGTTTGTGTCGCTTGCTGCAGAAAGGGTTGAAGATCGATCACCATGCCGACTCCACTCTGGCCAGTTTCTGTGCTTGGCAGAAAAACCTCAACCCTCAGAGCGACACACACCCGGCTCACCATGACGTGGCCGTGCTGGTCACCAGGCGAGTGACACGCACACGACCATGTGCAGGTCGTCTGAGACAAGATGCCCGCCCGCCATGAAGACATGGCATGTGTACACTCATTGTAATTTGTACATTGTGTTCGTCCCCTCAGGAAAGACATCTGTGCTGGGATGAACCAGCCCTGTGAGACCCTGGGTCTGTCTCATCTGTCTGGGATGTGTCAGCCTCACCGCAGCTGCAATATCAATGAGGACTCGGGGCTACCTGTCGCTTTCACCGTCGCTCATGAAATGGGCCACAGGTCTGTGTGTACATGTGTGTGTGTGTGTGTATTTGTTTTTTAGGACCTTATCCAGCTTAAATACTGCTCTAGTCAGGACCAGTTGACCTCATGACGACCAAAACATCATTTCCGATGCCCTGGTTAAGGTCAGGGATAAGGGTTTGGTTGGGCGGTCCACCATTAAAGGGAAGTCAATGAAAATATGTGTTTGTTCGGTGTGTGTGATGTGTACCTGGTGTAACACCCTGCATCATATGATCTCACAACAATGGGTCACGTAACAAAGGCAGCGTCCTGTTCCCATGAGCAGATACTATAGAGGAAGATACAGTTGCATCATTAATCTCCCGTCATTAGCGTGTGACTCCATCGGTGAAATGGCTGAATGCAAATAATTACCACTATCTAGTGACCGGACATGAAAAAAGATTGATACCTGAGATTGTTGTGTAGAAGTTTGGTAACTGTGAGAGTGAATGGGCAGATATAGTTATTTTTCAGCCTTGAATTATCTGTGACACAAATTTAATACACATTTTCTTTGATTTCATTTTCCTTTTTTGTAGCTTCTGTGCCACGTTGCAAATATAAATTCTTGTTTATAAGATGAGAGTCAGTGTAGATGGAGTTTTAATTCTACAAATGACTATGAGGACTATAAAGTTGCTCATATTCCTTATAAAGTATTCCTTATGCACACATCTCACAGCATTCCTACATTTTCTGCTTTGTACTAACAGGAAATGATGTTAATACATGCACAGCTGTACTTTGGACCTATTTTATCAGCGGAAACTACTGTATTGCTTTCATTTATTTATGTAATGATTGTACAATAATGGTTTTGTGTGAACACAGCTTCGGAATCCATCATGACGGCCAGGGGAACGACTGCGAGCTGGCAGGGAAGCACCCGTTCATCATGTCCCGACAGCTGATGTACGACAGCTCTCCTCTCACCTGGTCGTCCTGCTCCAAAGAATACATCACCCGCTTCCTCGAGTAAGCTTGAATTGGTATTTAATTATTCTGCAGCCGTTTTATATTGAATCAAAACAAACAACATGAGTCACCCAGCTTTAACGCTGCTGGAGGAAAAAGGAACATTTAATTATGTTTTTTGCAGATGTGATTGGAAGCGGTGAAAAAGATCCAGAAGCAGAAAGGGGTGCGGTGTGTGTGTGTGTTGGAACAAATGAATGTTGTAATAGCGTGTGCAGCAAACTGTAACACGCCAAGCTTTTAAAAAACTAAACAAAGAACGAACATGTCAGTGCAATAAGAGCCGACACAGCAGAAAAGCAGCAGTAGATTGTGTTTACAGCTGCTTAAGTCTCAATTGCTTTCTCATTATTTTCTGTTGCAAACTGTGTCAATGATGAATTTGTGAATTCCTTTGTGACAACTGCTTCACCTCGAGCTCCTGGGAGGTCAGAGGTCAGAGCTGGTGTTTGTTGAACTCTGACCTGAGAATCAGCACGCTATTAGAAGAGAGGCCTCTTAACAAGTTATCTCTCCTGGTGTTTTTCCATCACACCCTTTTTAAAACTGGGCCGGGATACAGCAAGGTGCAGCTTAAAAATATCTGAATAAAAACCACTGGCAAGCTTTTACATGATCAGCAATTTTGTATAATTTTTTTAATATAGTTCTTATCATAATCAAAGATTTCTCTCAGCTCCTTCTTGCTGCCTATTCTGTTGATTTTCTTTTTCCTCTTTCTGTCCGCACCACCTCGCGCCCCTTCCTCTTTTTCATCTCTTCCTGAACGTCACACGTGTCTGTTTGTCTGTCCCAGTCGTGGATGGGGTTTCTGTCTGGACGACCGTCCTTCCAAGAGGGATCTCACCACGCCGCTGGCTCGCCTCGGTGTCCGCTACACCACACACCACCAGTGCCAGCTCCAATATGGCCCCAATGCTACGTTCTGCCCTGAGGTCGATGTGAGTATCGTGAACCCACAAGCACCAAGGTTATGTCAGAAATCCTTTAGAAAATCATCTTTTTGTAACTGCTCTGGGGTCGTGTGTCTCTTTCAGAACGTTTGCCAGATTCTTTGGTGTTCGGTGAACGGCTCCTGTCGCTCCAAACTGGACTCGCCTATAGACGGCACCCGCTGTGGACCAGAGAAGGTGAATGGTGCCCATTGCCTTGACTTGTTAAGGTTTGGGCTTTATTAGCCTGGGGAAGGAAATGGTTACAGGTTTTACTACTGATATGAGAGTGATACTGGTGCAGAGTGTGTTGAATTTGTTATTTCCTCTGCAGTGGTGCATCTCGGGCGAGTGTGTGATTGTGGGTAAACTCCCAGAGACTGTGAACGGAGGCTGGGGACAGTGGAGTACCTGGTCTCACTGCTCCAGGACCTGCGGGACAGGGGTCCAGTCAGCGGAGAGGGAATGTAACAGCCCCAAGTAAGAACTTCTCACCTCTGCAGAGGAGGTCATGTTTTCACCCCAGTCCGTTTGTTACTTGGTTGGTTCGTATGTTTGTTTGTCAGCAAGATTACACACGAAAAAACTATTAATGGATTTCCACCAAATTTGGTAGACGGACGCAGTTTAGGTCAGAGAAGAACCATTTGGGTACAGATCAAGATGAGGGGACCGATCCAGAATTTATCTTTCTTTAACATTACGATATAGTTTGTTTTTCAACATTTCCATTGTCTTCCTTAGGGTATAATTCATAGATCTTGATGAAACCTAATCTGAGAAACCTTTAGTGCACTGATATCTATGAGTGGGTGAAATTGGGTGCAGCTTGATTGAGTTCCATGAGACTGTTTGGCCATGGTGGAAGTATGTGCTCTACAAAGTAACGTTCCAGTTCTAGAAGGGTTTTACATCATGAAGAACATCTCACCTCTTTCTTTTTTCTCTTGCTGTCTCTTTTGAAAGTTGAGAGTGACTTCAAAGTTTTGTGTTTTTTTCCGCAGACCAGAGTTTGGCGGCAAGTACTGCACCGGAGAAAGGAAGCGCTATCGGACATGTAACACAAAACCCTGCCAGAAGGGCAAGCCCACCTTTCGGGAGATGCAGTGCAGTGAGTTCGATACCGTGGCCTACAAAAACGAGCTCTACCAGTGGATTCCCGTGTTCAACCCGTGTAAGCTCCTGCAGACAGACAAACACACACAGAGATGCTAGTAGACATCTTTTTGCTCTTCTCTTTATAGAAACTCAGTAGGTGCAGTTGCATGTGTCACCCAACAGGGGGTAGCATGTACACTGGAAAGGTATTAGTTGGGCCTAAAACATTCCAGTGCTGCAGCTGCTGTTTAAAAAAAATGTCAATCACTTTTATAGTCATAAACAAAATACACGTTATTTCATCAGGTTTAGGTGTGAAAAAGAATCAAACAGTAAAAGCCTCATTATTGACTGTTTGACTTGACCTGCACTCATCATTAATCAGAGTTCAATATTCTTTTCTCCCGGCTCTGGACCTTCTCCAGTGAACGCCTGCGAGCTGCACTGCCGACCGGTCAACGAGAACTTCTCGGAGAAGATGCTGGACGCGGTGACGGACGGGACGACGTGCTTCATGAACAACAAGTCCAGGAACATCTGCGTCAACGGAGTGTGCAAGGTAGTGTGGCTGGGTAAGAGACTAGAGGAGGCTGGAGGGGTTGTAGCGGAGCAAGGGGCCAGAGTGAGAGAGAGAGAGGGAGGAGGAGATGTTCTGTGCAAACCCTCCATCTTACGTTTCTTTTCCCACTGTAATGTGTCTGTGGTTGGGTTTTTATGTGTTTGTGGGTGTGTGTGTTGTCTGCAGGACGTCGGCTGTGACTGTGGCATCGACTCGAACGCGCTGGAGGACCGCTGCGGGGTTTGCCTGGGCGACGGCACGAGCTGCGAGACGGTCTACAAGTCCTTCAACGAGGCGGACGGCTTCGGTGAGTCCAGGACATCTGAGCAGCTGGAGACAAATGATCTGGACATAAGACACACAACTAGAACATTGGAGTAACACAAAACAGGAAAACCCTATTAATGGGGGAAAATGCTCTCATGTGTCGACCAGAGCAGAGTAAGAAAAATAAGCACCGAATTCAAAATTTATGTCCGAGGACTTAAAGTCATCTCGGGACGGTTCATTAGCATTACGACGTTGTGTTGTTCTGGTTGTTGTAGCAACCCCCCCCCCCCCCCCCCCCCCTTCCACACTGTGCAGCTGTGTGTCCTGCTGCACTCGGCTGGTGCGATGTGTTCTGCAGCCCCGTGTTTGTGTTTGTCTCAAGAAACACACACTTCTCATTTTCTTTTCTTGGCGAAGCATAACTCAGCCTCAGTATCAACATACCGTAAAGACAGATTAATAGAGAGAGAGAGGGAGACGCTCTAAAACAATAAAACGTCCCCTCTTTCTCCTCTCTCTCTCTCTCTCTCTCTTTCTGTGTGTATTTGCCCGACACAGCATCCTCTCCAGATAACCAGCCCAGATGTGTAAGACTTCAAAAGACTTAGACCAAGGGCAAACCTCCCCCTCCTTTGCACAAACACTGCAACACACACACACACACAAACACACACTCTCCTTCCCACAAACATCATTAAACGCCAGAGACCCACTCACAGCGGCTTTCGTCCTCCCCCATCCTGCACCCCCCCCCATCCACACACACACACACACACAGTAAACGCCAGAGACAGGACAGTGCCCCCCCACGCCGAATATGCACACGTACACTCACACACACATACACATGCCAACCACCCCCACAGACCGAGCCCACCCTCTATTAAAGATCAGAGAGAAAGCTGTCTGGTAGCCTGGATGTGAGTGTGGCAGCAGCCATGGTGGCCCACTCATTACCTCGCCGTGACTCTGACTTCCCCTGCCGACTCTCCCAGGGTACGTGGACGTGGGCGTGATACCTGAGGGGGCGCGGGACATCCTGGTAACGGAAGTCGAGGAGGCAGGTAACTTCCTGGCTCTGAGGAGTGAGGCGTCGGAGGAGTACTTCCTCAACGGCAACTTCATCATCCAGTGGAACGGGGAGTACCAGGCCGGTGAGACCACGTTCTACTACGAGCGCAGCGGGAACATGGAGAACCTCACCGCTCCTGGGCCCACCAAGCAGCCAGTCATGCTCCAGGTATAGGGCCACATACCACAGATTGAGCAACTTATATGTTGGGTCTTTGTAGAGGGACTTCAGCCAATTGGGAATAGAGGAGAGGGGCAGACTTTAAGAATGGCCAACCAATCAGAGCATGCATACTAAATCTTCTTGAGGAGGGAGACTCTTATTGATATTTCATGTGGTCGTCCAGCTGCTGTTTCAGGAGAAGAACATGGGTATAAAGTACGAGTACACGATAAAGAAGACCAAAGAGGCCGGAAACGAGATCATCGAACCCACGTACGGCTGGAGACACGGGGCGTGGACGGACTGCAGCACCACCTGTGGCTTAGGTCGGTGTCACACGGGACTAGAACGATTTCTCATGCGGTGAATTTCTGAGTGACGACTTGGTTTTGACCCGACGTGTGATTTTCTGACCAGGTGAGCAGTTCCAGCCGGTGCGATGCTTCGAGGTGGACATGGGCGTGGTGGACGAGTCTCTGTGTGACTCAGAGATTTGTCCAGAGGATCGACACCGAAGATGCAAGACGATGGATTGTCCCGCAAGGTTCTTACTCTCAAAAGCCCTTTGACTCCTGGTCTGACCTCACTGTACTGTGGTTTTAGTCAGATAAGCATTTCTTGATGATCAACGCAGTTTAATATCCGAGGTTATCTACCTGACTACTTTAGATCTACCCATAGAATATGATGGCAAAAGTAATTTTACTGCCTCATCTATAGCTTTAGTCCCAGGGCTGACGCTGGAAGGATACTGGTGGGAACAGAGACTCACAGGAAGCAGGGTAGAGTTCCAAAATTCCTAACTGATAATCCAAAAGGTCTGACACAGGTAGGCCGTGAGAACGAGGCAAACCGAGCAGGGGAGGAGCAGGCAGACATTCATAAACTGGGGAAGAGAGCTGAGTCGAAAACCACAAGTAGCAAAGGTCAGAGAGCGACGGAAGCACAAAAAGGAAAAAGCGGTGGCGTAGGAAAACAAAATTGTGCTATAACTGTACACACAGGGTTTACTATGAGGAAGAGCAGGGTAATTAGATGCAGGTGGGGACGATCGGGGGGGAAACACGCAAGCGCAGGAGCTAATAGGATGAGACAGGTGAATATCAAAATAAAACAGGAAGTGATACACGAAAAGTCAGACTGACAGACGCTCTGTTCTCCTCATCTGACACTGAGTTTATCATGAGAAACAGGGAAATGTAAATAGTAAAAGTAAATATTTAAATCACTTATATTTTCAAATTTGAGGCTGACTTTTCAATCTCAATACTCAACATTTGCCATTATGCATATTTTATTTAGGAAATCTACCACAATGTATTTGCTCGCAATTGCTTGTACAATTGTTTAGGTTTTGACATATTTTGGAAATGTAACTCAGGCAAGGAGACACTACTCACCATGTTCTCACCAAGTTATTTTTTTGAATCCCCAATTACCCCCACACAAACTCCCTCAGGTGGTGGGTTGGAGGCTGGCAGCAGTGCACGGCCACCTGTGGATCCGATGGGATGAGGAAGCGAACGGTGCTGTGTGTCCGCACGGTCTCTGCAGAGGAGAGGGTCCTCCACCCTGTGGAGTGCAAGCATCTCCTTAAACCCAAACCTGTGGTGCAGTGCAACAGAGACGTTCCATGTGGACAGGACTGGGCGGTCGGGGACTGGGAAGAGGTGAGTCTGGTTTGTGTTACCATCTGTGTTTGTTTGTTAATCTGTCTGTTTGTAAACAGGATTACGCAAAAACTCCCTGAAAATGTTGTTCAGATCCAGACTGGGCTCCTGAGCGTGCTTCCAGTTTTTATATTGTTTTTACCACATTATTACCTTCCTTTATCTGTAAGTCAAGGTTTTATTCATGCTTCTTGTTCTTTGCAGTGCCCAGTCACATGTGGAGGAAGCGTTCGCTCACGCATCATCACGTGTGCTCTCGCACCCAAAAAGACCTGTGACCCCTCCACCAAACCTCGGTCCAGATCACTGTGTGCCCTGCAGAGCTGCCCTAACGCGAGTCTACGTAGACGACCTGGGCCCCCCCCCAAATACCGCCGATTCTACCCACCGAAGAGCCGCCCTGCCCAGCCTCCAGCTTCCCCTACCTGGGCTCCCACCAGCCCCACAGCCACCGTCCCTGCGACAAAGAAAATATCCAAAGAAACAACAACTGCTGTCGTCCCTTCCACCGAATCCCCTTCGACCCCGGAAACCACAACCCCTGAAGTCATCGAGAAAGATGATGATTATGAGTTCAGTGTTGTAGTGAGGAAAGATGGGGATAAGAAGGAGGACGTTTTTCCTTCTAAACCCAGCCCTGTGGAAAAGGAGAAGAAAGCAAGTCGGGATGAAAAGGAAAACATGGAGGGAGAGGAGGGCAGTACGCCAAACGTGGTGATGTTCACTCCAGGATATGATTATGCTGTCGAGGATGTGACGGCTGAAGAGGAGGGGATCATCGACCTGGATGTTTCTACCACGGCTACATCCTTGAAAAATCCTCCCACGTCGACCACTTCACAAACAAGTCCACCCACCGTGCGCGCAACCAGAGCACCCACCACAACCAGCTCCTCCACCCCACTCACCAGCACTGAACCATGGGTGAAGACCACTCGCCACTTATCCAACCCCCACACCAGTCCTCGGAGCCACTGGACACACAGGGCTCCCCTCACCACTCCCATGTACAAGAAGCTATCAACCCCGTCGAAAACCAGCTTCCACACGACGCGAGCTCCTTCCACAACCTCAAGAAAACTGTTCACCACTGCAGCATCGGCCCAGCCCACAGTGAAGATAATTAAAGTGAAGAAACCTGCTGTGACACCAAAGAAAAGCGGTTCTGTCTCACGTGGTAAAAAGCCCTCGTCACGGGCCAAAGGCTCCAAGAACCCAAACCAGCGCCCGGGGAGTCCCGTGAGCAGCTCCCCCAGTGACCAGAGCCCCGGGATGGCCAGGCAGCCGGTCAGCAGGGATATCTCCTGGGTTGTAGGAAACTGGAGCGAGGTGGGTACACACATTTTATCACCATATAATCTATCTCTCCACACACCATACCAGGAAATGTGTAAGTGTTATCACTTAAACAATAATGCAAACCATTTTACAAGGCATACCATCACTTTTTAAAGATTGTTTACTTCCCTTAAAGCATTTAACTGGTGAAATTGGAAAAAAAAACTTTTAATTTTCAATGAAGTATAAAAAAAAAGAAATTATTGAAAAGATGGACAGTTATTGATGCTTTATTGCATCTTGAATCTCCATATTTTCCCCCAAACCATTTTTCATAACCCTGATACCAGAAACTAAGCAACAAGCAACCATTAATGTTGGGAAATGAACTCAATTGGACATCCCTAAATTCACTGAGAAAGGAGAGTTTTCATAACTATCCCTGCATGCACCTGCACACTGGGATATAAAAGCACATATGAATGTTCATGCTCCAGTGACAAGTTATTTCTAATGGCTTCTTGGTGGGTGGTAAATTTAATGACTTCTTAATTAGACAATTATTACAACATTTGCTTTTATTAGGCTAAAACATGCAAAACTACAGGTGCAGTCCTTCAAAGTAAAAAAGGAAAATTCCTGCCGTCTTAGGTATCACTTTATTTTGTCACCCACATTTTAATCATAAAACACCACTTCCTCCCCAGTGTTCAACAACATGTGGCATCGGTGCAATATGGCGAACCGTGGTGTGCAGCTCTCCGAACGACGAGGACTGTGCCAACGTGAAGAGACCTGAGCCGGCACGTACGTGTGAGCTGCAGCCCTGTGCCACCTGGCAAACTGGCAGCTGGAGCAAAGTGAGTCATGACACCTTCCTCCAGGCCCTGGATCTAATAATTCAACTTATTAATGTGACTTTACTCTTAATAGTTCATCTAATGAATTCCCAGAGGTTGCTGGGTTTGTTTGTGTGTTTTTTTTTCTTGTCATCCATTTATTGCAACGTGTTAATACACCCTCAGTGCCCAGACAACTGTGCAGTGGTGGGACGGAGGCACCGGGACGTCCAGTGTGTTGATTCTCAGAGTAAACGTCCCCTCAGGCCGTTCCACTGCCAAGCGGAGTCCAGCCGACCTGTCAGCTCTTTGACGTGTCCCCACAAGCCCTGTATGACCTGGAGCATATCACCCTGGGGACAGGTAAGAGCACTACAAACATTTAATCCATATATTATACTGATTGCACTAATTCCACACACATCCTTTGGATTTGTGCCGTCATATACAACAATATGCCATATGCTGCTCTGTTGCACGGGTCTAATGATTGAGGGACCTTTTCACCTTCAAATGTGGAAATTGACTTTTGCTCTTAAATCCTGTGGTTTTTCCCTCAGTGCTCTGGCAGCTGTGGCGAAGGCATCAGGGAGCGTCTGGTGTACTGTCCCGAGCCTCATCGCTGCAGCACCACGCTGAGACCAAACAACACAGACACCTGCAGCCTAAAGCCCTGCACGCACTGGAAGACCGAGGAGTGGGAGGAGGTCAGTCCCACGAGATCGAGCTTCCCCTTCAGGCCCTGACGACATGTATATACTATAAATAAATAAAGAAGTCATAGAAGTGGGCTGAGAGATTTTGTGGTGTGACTTTTCAGTGTCCTGCGAGTTGTGGTGGGGCTCAGCAGCAGCGGCAGGTCAACTGTGTGAGTGACCAGGATTCGGCTGTGATGCCAAACAGCCTCTGTGAGAAGATTTCCAAACCAGAAACACTCAGGAAGTGCAACATGCAGGAATGCAAGACCAACTCAGGTTTGAACGCAACAATTTCTATATTATTACAGTTTATTTATTTTATTCTGTGTCAGAAAACCGACCTCTTGGTTAAACTCACAGCAGATAAACTTGGCCGTACTTTCTGTATTTCATGACATTTGACCTCTGACCTTCTCGCACAGGTCCAGTTTGCAGGAAGAACACCATGTCCTCACGCTTCTGTGACAAGCTGAAGCTCCTGGGCCGCTGCTCCCTCAGATCAGTCCAAAGACAGTGTTGTGTCACCTGCGGGCCGTAGCCAGGGTTACACACATGCACACACACACACACACACACTTATATACGCACATATACTACAATGGACACACCCCAGATACAGTAACACATTAAAACCAGTGACCACAGTAGTCCCAGTTACCACAACATAACAACAAGCACATTTTAATCAGCACAAACAAACCTCCGTCGACTAAGATTATGTTATTATGATTTCTTTAACTTTTAAGGTCATTTTTTTTAAAGAAAAAGTTTGAAATGCAGAATTGAAATATATAACTTTTAATTAAAAAAAAATTGGGAATTTATACACAGTGACAGATTGGATTGTACTCCATGGTGCAGCACACACTTTGTTTATCAGTCAACACAGTCGTGCAGCACCAATCTCTCTGGGTGCTCTTATGATCTTATTATATAACGATGCTCCACATTCAAGTCACCCGTTCTGTTTTTATTTCAAAGTGAACGAGTAAAAAATAATGCAGAATGTAAATAAAGATTTGTTTTTGTTACTGATTTATTAAATTGTTAATAGTAATGATAATCAATGTTTTTTGGACTCATATATTTAGCTGTGTTTCCTGCTTGATGTGTGGTCTTGCCGGCACTGTGCGTTTACATTATTCGGGGTACAGGTTTTCCTGATTTAGTTATTGTGTAAATTATAAAAAAGAAACTACAAAAATCATCAGCAGGACCCTCGCAGTTCTCCAGCTCGAACCTTGGTGCTTCATCCTCGCTGTGGGATTGATGAATGAGAAAGAGGTGATGCAGGTCATCCCTCTCAGGTCCCTGTAAAGACTGGCCTCTGTGTTTGTATGATATTGTACAGGCATCACCACCAGTGTCATCATCACATGTCTCCATGGTTAATAAAAGATATTTGTGACGAAGCTGCTTTACAGCTGACACATTGAATAAAATGTTCTTTTAGTGCGTGTGTTTACTTCTCACTGCGTATGATGCATGTAAGGTCATCTGGGGTAGACATCCATCCATCCATCTCAACAGTCTTAGAATCCATTTTGAATATATCCTTTTTTCAATAGGTCAATAATCAGACTCTTCCTTGAATCATGGTTTTCCTGCTTCACAACCTTTCCTGCTTTATGACCTTTTTAATTCAAGGTCATTCTGGCCTGATAGTGCCGGATGCCGCTGGATGTGTGTAACACCAGAATCAGCAGCGCCGGGCTCGGTTTCAGGAATCAGGTTCAGCTGGCCCAGATTTCCCAGGCTCCTCTGTGCCATTAGAGGAAGCGTGGCCCGGTGCCACACACCCTGCCGCTGTCATTCAAGCCCGAGACCAAGGGTTGCTCAGCAGTAATGGAAGGAGTAACACAACACTGGGTCAATGTGGAGCACCGTGTCCTAAAAACCAGTACGTCTGTTTGTGTGTGTGTGTGCGTGTGTGTGTGTGCAGTATCATGACAAAGCAAACTCCATCCAGTTGTATTGCATAACCACATCTCTCATTCTGTTATGTCATTGTGTGCTTTATTTGTAGCGTTGCACAATGGAAAGAAGGGATTGAGCTCAAAATAAGGAAATGCCTGAAAATATCAGAGCAGTATTCTGGCTTTAACAGTGACAGTGGTTGAGAAAACAATTATTTTATAACTCATTTCTGATTTAAAATGTCCAGTCCTGTGATGTTTTGCACATTTCAGCTTTATCCTTGAAGCACAGAGGGTAAAGCATTATTTCATAAAAACAAATTAAATGTGAAAATATTGTCACCTCAGTCAGTGTGTGAAGAACAACAGATCAACTTCAGCTGCTCAGAACGGGCTCAAGGGGCTGATGGTTGGTTCTTCATTGCAAAAAGCAAACGTTGCCAACAAATTACTCTTAACCGCTGGTTCACGACAACCCAAGTGTTCTGCAGCCAAACTTGTGGGTTTGGATTCAGCAGTCGAACGTTTACTTCATTATTTGTAGATTATCCAGAACCAGCAGTAGCAAACAGATGTGGCCTCCACAGCTTCAAAAACACAATAACACTGGCGTGAGGACAAGTGATTGGCAGGTTAGTGTTGAAGAGAAAAGGCTAAAGATGAAACATTCATCTCACTGGTATCGGTTTAAAGCTCGTTGCAACACTGAGTAGCTTTATGCTTTGTGAGAAGAGTAAAAATGAAGGAGAGACATCAGCAAATATAAAGTAAGTATCTTCAGCTTCATAGGACAATGCAAACATTTTATTTCGAATATATATTATTATTATATATTATTCCACTTGGTGTCATTTAATCAAATATTTTATTTATATTTTTTTCAATATAACAGCCAACATTCTATACTACGGAAAATTGGTAATAACCGTTTTAATTAGAAAGCACATTATTCTGTTATTAGAAGTCATGTAGTAATTACATTATAATTACCTTGTAAAAATACTTATTATCAGGGAGATATCGATTTGATCATTTGTTATTATATCATAAAACTACACTGGCCCTCAGTATGGCCCTCAGTCATGCTCCTCCCCTCCACAAAATTTTAAGAATGAAGTTATTTCTGCTTAAAACTAACTATCAATCAAATACAGATGAACACATAACCTCACTGGTTGCGGTGATAGCAAACTTTTTAAAACTACCTGAGGATGACTTTAATAAACATCCATAAATCCACAATTGGCATAAAGCAGACGTACACATTGATTTACAACTTCTTCTGAAAACTCCCACCCATAACTATTACAGATACAGCTGCCCTGATATGAACAGGAAGTTAAAACATATTCTCTTGTCACAAATCATTTGGTTTTCTATACATTATAGTAAAAAGCATGTTTTTTCATTAATCTATTTATTTATTTGACGGCACCGTCGACTCATATCGCCCGGAGGAAAACCGAGGTCAGTTTATTGTGGAAGAGTTGATCCAGTATCTGACCTGTAAGTAAATTTCACTGTCCTGCCGAAACCGACACTCAGCAGAGGAGGATGATGTAAGTGCCTGTCAGGACGGGGGGGGGGGGGGGGGAGATAACATGACGAACATCTATTGATCACCGTAAAGCAGGAAACAGCAACCTCATCTTGTTGGTTACCAGACACCAACGCAACACAACGGCCAGGAACACATCAAATATTTACGTTTGGTGACCAGCAGAAAAAGGAGGCCTCCCAGTACGAGCCAAGCGTCCTCTTTGTCTGCCAGTTATCTCCCCGGAGCATGAGGCAGCGCGTTTCCTTGTGATGTATGAAAACTTTAAAAGAGAATGTTATCGTTAATCTCTCTGCTTACCCCTTCAAATCCCAACGTAAACCCAGGGAGAGGCTCGAGGAAGAAGCCGGTGGAACGTAATCCGTGAGCCAACGTGCTGCTGGTTTGGAGGAAGAGGTCCAGTCTGGTGGCTCCTCATCTGGACCCCATCACGTTGCCTGTCCCCAGGCAGTCAGACTGGCATCCCTGTACCAGGCCTGTTCCTTTATTAAAGCCTCGGCCTCCTCTGACCCAGCACACACAAAGCGGGCCCCGGGGAATGCAGACGGAGACACACACATGGTTCCCATAGGTCTGTGTGGTTGTTTGTGAGTCGTGCGTTTGATTCCCTCGTAGACCACATATGGGCTTTGTGAAACATCTGCTTAATGATAGTGCAGCAACAGGGAGGGACAAGCAGACTCACAATGAGCCCATCTAAACCAGAGACACATGACGTGAATAAGGTGAATTTCCACAGTTGGAGCAGATGGAGCAACAGATTGGACGGCTGCATCCACCTGCTGCCACGAGGCAAACTCAGGTGCTCAGGAGAAGGATTTATTATTTATTTATTATATCAAGTTTGCATGAAAACATTATCGTAGTTGTGCAGGAAGAGAAACGATGTGGAAGTAATTCAAACTTTTAACAGACAGTTAAACATAATTTGTCCTTTCAGAAAATTTTTCATGTTTCCTTTAATTACAATTACTAAAGAACAATTGGTATTTTGTGTCATTCCTTTTCAACAACCCGTATAATACAATAAGTGAACTTTTTTATGTTCAAAAATTAAGAATTACTCTATAAATTGCATCAAGAATTTCAGAGAATAGTCAAACATAGAGAAATATTAAATCATTGAAGTAACACATAATGAAAATACCCCTCAGCCCAAAGTCATTTTTTTTTATGTAAATAAGCAGATATTTGTCTGTTAATTGTTTCACTTTGCTTATTAACTTGTTCCTGTGTCTGAATGTGTGAGAAATGAAAGCGTCATCACATGAATATTGTGTTAAGGTCGACACTGTAACAGCCTTCTGACCTAAATACAACAAAAACACAACTTCCTAAAAACAAAGAGTGATTTCTGTTAAATTCATTCATTACACGCTATAAAGAATAAAAGGAACCTTTTCATGTGTTTGATCTCGATTCATTTTTCTTGTCTTTGGCAGTTGGAACCGTGTGAAATCAAATCTGCCCTGACGCGTATAAATTTCCGGTATTTGAGTTTTTATTGCCTTTATTTTGATCGCGTTTTAGTTTTTGAGAAGAGCCCGGTCAGAGCCACAGCCTGTAGGGAGGGATCAGACGCACTTCTGCCTGTTTTATTGCCTATTGTTTTGAACTTTGAAAAGCCGTTCGGGGAGATAGATCTATAAAGATACACTAAATGCTAAAGCTGTAGAGCAGGGAGAGATGTGAGATCATCTCCAGACCCTGCAAAGCTCACTTATATTGCATTTAGGAGAAAAAACACAGGCACGGTTATGTTAACAAAGAATTTGCTCCTTGGCCTCCGAAGAGAATCCTAAAAATCTTGCGAGTCTGTCAGCATCACCGCAGCCCAACGTCTCTCTGAGGCAACTCCGCTGAGATTACTGGAAAGAACAGTGAGTCTACTGGTATATCCGCCCATCTGTCGTGATCTGGCTGAAACCCTCATTGTCAGATAAAAACTTGATGCATGAAACTGGTCTCAGCTGTCATTAAAATAATGTTTTGGTCTTTGAGTGTTTAAATTATAAAGCTTCGGCATGTAATTGTTTGGTAAGCAAACAAAACAGACAAGCAACAATGTAGAATATAAAAAGTTAAACTTAAAAATCTTAACAGGTATTTAAACTCAAATTAATTATTTTCTGAAACAGCTACATTCAAACTCTCCATTATTTTTTACAATTACGACATTTAAATTGCTGAAATTTATTAAAATTATTCAACGTATTGTCACAAAATGGTTCGTAAGTGAGATTTATCGAGTGAAAAAATATGCAGACTTATTGTGTTTAGTTTTCATTGGGACAGTTAGAGAGGTAACAAATAATTGACTGTAAACTGTCCAATGAGGATGTGAAAAATCATGTTGATCATAGCTCAACACAATGACTATTTTTAAAAAACATCTACATTCAAATTTAGTCAGGGCTTAGGTCCAGTGGCTCTTAGGTTGCAAATAAAGAAAAACTATTGTATTGACGAATCAATAATCAGCTCCTCAGCAGTTTCCTCTGCACAGATTCAGGTTATCACAGTGGGAAGGGACGCCGCAAAGGAAGCGCTGATAACATTTGCTTTGTTTGTATCCCCAGATAAAGCCATGCCAAGACCAGAGTTAAGACATGACTGCTGCTCTGGCCGTAGATCGTTGACAGACGCTTAAGCAGGGCACTAAACACTAGGATTTAAAGGAAGGAAAACAGGGAACAGGACAGACCCCGACACCACAGACACAAGGATCAGGGAGAACAGATAAGAGAGCCAGCAGCACATTTTGTTTATCACACTGGATTGTTGAAAATGTCCTTGATCACTGTTGTCCTCTTAAAAAGTCTTAAAGGTTCTGACTGCTGGAGCCCACGAATACTCCACCCGTGTCTGTACTGTCTGAGAACATAGAAAAGTGTCTTGCGATATTGATTTGATAAGAAAAATCAACGAATAGGACATGGTGATTTTATTTGACTGTACCCCTGTAGAACAATGACCATACCTAATAATCTGCACGTTCACCGCACATACTGCACATTGTTGCCTGGTCCGCTGGGACATTGTGCATCCTGTGCCGTGACTCGTGCCCTGAGGAGAGGCTGATGCATGGTCCGTCCGTAAGAGAGAGTCTCATTGGCCGAGTTCCACGCAGACACCTGAGTCACTGAGAGGACGGAGGAGGTCTGGTGAGTGAAACTGGAGAGCTGCATTGCATTACAGCGCTGCCGGAGAGATAACGCTGCGATAAAGTGCCTTGAGGGAAAGAGAGAGGCCTCAGCAAGATGGCCATGATAAGGCAGCATGCAACCGGCAACCGGGCAAACAGTAACTCAATATGATTTCTATCTGAAGAGGCCGAGCAGGACGGCCACTTGTTGGGATTATCACATCTTGATGAGGAACAAGTGGCTCCATTTGAATTTGTGATATTCATCCTCCTTAACTCTGGTTCACAAAAATGAACCCGACATGCCACGAGCAGATTGTTTATTTACAACCGTGCACAGTGAAAACAAAAACACTCTTTGATTAACCACTAAATTAATCATTAGTTCAAGACTGTTGCAATACTCCCAGACTGCCTCCTCCTGGCCTGCAGCATCCATTCAGATAAACCCTGCTATCACCCCTCACTCCAGAAGTTAGATCTGCTTGTATGTAGGCACGCACGCACACACACACACACACACACACACACACACACACACACACACACACTACTTGCTCCCATATGTGAGAGGGGAAGTTGAGTAAAGGAGGGAGGGATCATGTAACCAAGAGTCTTCAGGAATATTCACATCAGGCGAAGGAGGAGAGAGAGAGAGAGAGAGAGAGAGAGAGAGAGAGAGAGACCACCCCATGCCCGTTATCACCATGCTGTATGAAGGTGGAGTCATTTGGGGGTAGAGAGAGAGAGCGAGAGCAGCAGGGCAGCCGAAGAAGAAGACATGGATTATCTGACATGCGTCTGGACTGACCAACATTCCTCTTTAAGTCTTGAATCCTGTTTTCCTCCTCAGTCTGAAGTCTGAAGAAGCGCCCCTGCACCAGTCGGCTGTAGATTGTGAGGTGTCTCTTTCTTCGATCTCACTGGATCTACAGAGTTTTGCCTCTCTCCTGGGATATCAGTGAACTATAATATTCTTTTTTCTTAATTTGAGCACCTGCTTGGAAACGCGAGGGTCACGCCGGAGCAGCCAAAAATAAGAAACACAGTAATCGCTGTTTTGTTTTTAATTTAATATTTGCTCGTGCAGGCTGACTTATTCAGCAAAAAAAGACTGATCATCATCCTAAAATTCAGAGTTGAATAATTAAGACTTTGCATCCGAACCATCTCCAACCAGCTTGGACTGTGGAGGGGTTTCCTCCCTGCCCTCCGTGCCTCTCCTCATCCCCAGCAGCATGTCCCAGGCTCTGAGGCTGCCACTAGTCCTCCACACAGCACACTACCATGATCAGATGGGCTGCTGGAGGGAGTAAGGCTGCCTCTGCCTCGTCCTGCTCCAGGGCCGGGTTAGGGGCTCTTTCTGGCTCTGGGACCAACTCTGGACCAAGGTCATCCGCACTGCATTCCTCCCTGTCTTTGCCTCTCCTGCTGGCCCTGGTGCTTTTCTCCTTTTCCTTGTCCGGGGCGGCCTGCCATCAGCTCCGCAGAGAAAGACTGAGGCTCACCAACCCACGAGCTCTCAGAGTTCCACTGAACATTTCGGGGACTGAGCTCGCCTTCAGGCCCAGGACCATAGGGGGCCCTCTGGGTCGGACTGGAGGGGCGCAGGGTCGGCATGTCCGCAGCTACAATCACCTCCAAGGGGATATACGCAGGAGGAAGCTGTTCTCTTTCCAGAAGTTCTTCCTGAGGATTGATAAGAATGGAACAGTCAGTGGAACCAAGAGCAAGGATGACCCTCTCAGTAAGTAACCAAATGAGTATCTGAATGTAAAAAAAAAAAAATTAAATAATAAAATATGCAAAAACTAGAAACCGAATTAAACCAGAAACCAAAGTGGATATGAACCTTTTCTATATCTTAGACGAGGCCACTTTCTGTTGCAAAATAAAAGCTTCTAGTCTCTGCAATCAAAATTTCTGAACTTTTTACTGGTCTTGTTGGGATTTTTGCAGCATTAGGATATAAATGAAAACATAAAATCACCTGTCGGTTGTTTTGAGTCGAGGAATCAAGTCTGAATCAAGCCTCTGAAATGTTGCTCATTTGAAAAAGTATTAGAGGAAACCGCTCATAATGCACACATTTGATGTATTTATACACAACATGGCTTGAACACTGTATTTTAATATATGTAAAAACATCCAGAGACAACCGGTCTGTCCATTGGTTTGGAAGTTTTGGACGGAGAGTTCTCGTCTTTAAACCAGACATCCCACTGATATCTCTCCTGTCCAAACACTCAGTACAATGGTGGTAGCTCTCAGATGGCTTAAAAAGGAGCAGGGGCAGATAACCCGTCCATTATCAGGCAGTCTTCACAGCCCAGGGTAAACAGCGCTGATAACACGCACAGAAGACCCGGGCTGCAGCAGGGGGGAGGACATGGATGTCAGCCTCATTGATGCTTTTAGACCATCTCTGCCTCTCCTCGTCTGTCTCTCTCTCTCTCGCTCTCCCACTCAGATTGCCCGCCTGCCAGCCGGCATCAAGCAAATTACATACCCTCAGTCAAAGATCAGACGTTTGTTTAAAGTAGTTTGACGTGCTCCCTGGGAGAAACGCGTCTTTAAAGTGATTACATGTTGTATTTTTTTTTTTCTTTTCGGCATATCAGTCAGTAAAATGGCATTCTCATTAGTGTCCTGGCATTCCCACTGAGCTACGTGTGTGTGCCTATGTAAGCCGGTGGGTACCCGGCCTCCTGAGGGCGTGTGATCATATAGAAGCAAACAACGACACATGTGCTCACTTATTACTCACAAAGACACACACACACACACACACACACACACACACACACACACACACACACACACACACACACATATATATGTTCTCCCCTTCTCACATCCTCATTTTTCTCCCTCTTCCTCGCCGTCCCCCGACCCCATGGCGTGTATATGGAACCTTTTAATGTTCCTCTTGGGAGACCTAAACCACACATTCAATCAAAGTGACTGAGGGGAAATGGCAGAATGTCAGAGGACATGTTTGTTTTGACAAGGTCACGACAGAAGCAACTTTATTTACTGGCCCTAATGTTGTTTTACTGCCTCCTTCATCAGCAGTTTCTTTTTGAGTTGACCGTGTGTCTGACTGTGTGAATTCACCCCTCTGTGTGTTTAGAAGACATAATCTACCTCCCCTGTCTGATTTATTTTTTATTTTGAACGATTCACAAAGTCACATTTTTCATAGATCAGGGGTTTCCTTTTATCAGAAGTGGGTTTGGGTTAGCGTGAGCCGAGCGTCAGGGAGGGAGGTGAAAGAGAGACTCTCAGGAGGCACAAGTTCATGAATGACATGGCTGATCATCATTGTGGCCACATCAAAGCCGATGCGTCTTCAGTATCAATGGTGGTGCCATCAAAAAGCTGGATCCTGAGGGGGTCTGGGGACACTGTGTGTGGATTATGCACTCTCATATCAGGTTCACATGGTAAAGGATACTACACAACAGTAGCTTCAGTCTTTGCTCTGGCCCCTGGGGCTAGACATGATCCCAGGGCTGACGTCCTTTGTAGACCATTGATGATCCCTTGAAGTGACAAAATGTACTCTTTTTTTATTTGGTGATGAATTCTGGATGACGTCTATTCCTTTCTCCAGCAACATATATAAATGTAAATACATAATCATGTGTGTATGTATACGCAGTATGTCTCAGAGAGGTGTATGGGATGTGGAGGCTTTGGTTCTGGTGCTGCCTGTGGCCCCGCAAGGAACCCGGCTCACTGTCTGTTAAGGAACTGGTATCCAGCCTCCCACAGATTTATGGGGATGCCAGCGCAAAACTGTCCCACATGCCTTTCCAACCCGCTGGGAGTCTGTGCTGAGGTTACAGAGAGGCGGAGAGGAAGGGATTGAGATTATCTTAAAGTCAGCTAAGTAGCTATCTGCACGGCCCCGAGTGTGTAGTTAAAATACCCATGATTCACAACTGAGTTCTCTTGAATGAACCTACAACCGGGAGCTCTGGGTGAATAATCAAATGCTGCTAAGATTCAGGTATAAGGTTTTGGCAGTAACAGACTTGTGTGAGTGTGTGTGTGTGTGTGTGTGTGTGTGTGTGTGTGCAGTTGTGTTGTTAGGCCACCCGTTGTACTTATGTGCAGTATAGGGGCCATGTGTGCAAGATGCCTGTAGACACACGGCTCAAGGAGTGTATACATAGTATATGTGGATGCATGTGTAAGTGCACGTTTGTGTGCATCCATCTCCTTTAATCAAAGCTGCAGCCTTCTATATGGCACAGAGCAGATGGGGCTGGTGTGGAGGTTAGAGGACAGAGATGTATAGCTTTCCTCTGAGGTGGGGAAGAGGGTGGATATCCGCTCTGTGTAAATACAGTCAGTGTGGTCCTTATCAAGTGTTATTACTATATATCCTGGTTTATGCCTCACTCCGCTCCATTTTTTTCTGCACGGGAATGGTACCAATCAAAATGTACATTTTAACTTATCTGCCAAAACTTAATTTTGTGCAGACCCGAACATCTAAGAGGCAAAGCAAGGCTGAGAAAGAACAACAGTACAAGCTGGATAACACATGCTTTTTGGCATCCCACTGTGGAAAAACCACCTTTAATTCTCACTGGCATTGTGTGCCTCCATTCCACAACCAACGCACCATTTACTGTTGTAACTCCAAACAGAGCGTATCAAATAAGCCACACATTAGGAAAAAGCAACCAGCAAGCAAGAGAAAATCTGCTTTCCCTCCAAGTAAACAGCTGAGCCTGGCTTGGCTCACTTTAAGCTACGTTTTTACATGTGTGGTTTGTAAACTTTACCCCTTACAAAGCATCGCCCTCACATTTAAGGCTTCATTTTGTAATCTGCAAGAAGCTAAATGAAGAACAGGTTTTCTCCTCTGCCCTTTTCCAGAAACTTGCAGCCCTACGCTCATTACTCTGCCTTTGTGGGCCAAGCTGAGCATTCATCAGAAAGCAGTGAATGGAGATTTTGCAGTTTCACAGCCAGGTGTGCAAGTGCACATTCACCTGCTACCACATTGACCATGTGTGTGTGCATGTGTGTCCGTGAGTGCAGCAGAGTGTGTGCATGTGTGTGTAATGTGTGTGTGTGTGTGTGTGTGTGTGTGTGTGTGTGTGTGTGTGTATACAACCTGTCTCGCCCCTGCCTCCGGTGGCTGACTTTGATCAGTGATCATTACAGCCTTTCTAATCCTCCCTCCACCCCCAGTCTCACTGTCATGGCTCCTCTGTCCTCCTCTGTTCTCCTTCCTTTCATCCCTCCCATGTTTACAGAGCAGCCAGAGACTGCCATAGATCCTCACTCCGTACCCGACACCCGATCCCATACAGAAACCAGCTCCTCTCAGATCTTCAATGGCCGTTGTGTCACAGTCCCCACCACCGCCTTGCCGACTCAGGCCTCACTGCCCCAAGGTGCCACTGTTTGAACTAGAAACTGATACAGTCAGGACCTCACGGACGAGGAGAGAAGCTGCTGTGATTTTATGAGAGGGATTGTTCTTCGGGGGTCACACCTGCCTCCTCCACTGTCCACTCACATGTACGAGGCTGGCAGCTTCAGAGGCCCCCCAGCCACAGGAGAGTGGGCCTGACAGCCGAGCGGGCCGCCGCACAAACAGTCATCAGACAGAGGAGGGGCTGCTGAGCTGATCAAAGCACGTCGTCGACTCGGTGGAGTTCACACCCCCACGCCACGAACTTTGTGGTTGTGTGTGTGTGTGTGTGTGTGTGTGCACACATATGTGCTTATCGGGATAAAATAACAACAGCTCACAGGAAGTGTGGAAAGGAAGTCAGGGAGGGAGTCCTGAAATCAAACATGCCATATGAACCGGGATGGCTCACATACACACACACAAATACACACACACACACGCACATACACACACACACAAACACACACACAGCAGCAGCAGCACAAGACCAGATGAGTGGGTTCTGCGGTCAAAGGACACACTAGGAAGTTATATCTCTCTGACCTCTGATACTGAGACCACACAACTAACCCCAGCTGTCTGCAGCCAAAGCATCCCCTTGTTAACTTGGGTATAAATTAGCCGCTCTAACCTGGATTATTTGCGTAGGGACTTGGAAACCTAAATACCAAACAGAATATAAACAGCCTGAGAACCTGTGGGGACTCAACCTATCAATTTTCAGACTAAATGGCCTTTGCAGCTGGAATCTGTTACGCAGGTGTAGGTTGTAAAGAATCCTTATAATATCATGGAAAGGATAAATGTGCTCAAACAATAATTGTGACCAGACACAGAGTTCCCATGTGTAAATGTCCTGAAATGAGAAAATGCAACATGTTGTTTTTCATTATACTCTCACCAAAGGGAACCTTTGTGGACATATTCCAATCTGAGTCTAGACTCTCCAGGGCTCGACCTCGGACTGTTGCCCCAATGTTAATTGTTGAGTTCTCTTATCAACAGCAAAGACGAGTCAGGAAAAGACTGTCTGTATTATCTTCACTTCCTCTGTCACATGAGTTGGAGAGTTGTCCCTCTGAACTTACATTTTTTTTTCTTGAAATGTAATTTTATTTGCACAAATGAAACAGGAGCTCTGATGCTAAAGATAAATATTGATACATGATGATATAACCGTCTTTCTTTCTGAATCCTAGGTGTCCTGGAAATCACCTCTGTGGACGTGGGAGTGGTGGCCATCAAAGGGCTGAGCAGCAACTTCTATCTGGCTATCGGCAGGAAGGGAGACCTGTACGGAGCGGTCAGTATCTCAGTCAATAGTCAATGTGGATGCTCCAGAGAGAGAGATAGTGTTAGATACTCCATGTCCTTTACAAAAAAAGGCCTTATCGTCGTTTCTGCATCGACTCTGAATCCCAACCGGGCGACTGCAGGCACGTGAACCTCCAGCAGAGCTGTGCAATTTTCAAACTGTAAACTAGTTTCCACACAAGAACACAGAGTAACATTTAGTGTAGATTGAGGAGGAGTAAATAAACACGGTTCCATGTGCAACCGCAGTGGATTTGCACAAGATAATGATCCGTGTTTTGCCTTAACCTCACACGTCGGGGTTATAACACTGAAACCCGATACCTGCTGTTTTCCCCCAGAGAGAGTTTGGCGTGGACTGCACCCTGAAGGAGCGGATCGAGGAGAACGGCTACAACACATACGCGTCGGCCCAGTGGAGGAACAAGAAGCGGCAGATGTTTGTGGGTCTGAACGTCCACGGGAGGCCGCTCAAGGGGAGGAAAACACGCAGGAAGAACACGGCCACCCACTTCCTTCCAATTATGATGTGAGCTGAGGAGCTCCACTGGGGGCGGGCGGGGGTGGGGGGGGTGGGGGGGGATACGCAGCACTGGACAGAGAGGTTTTCAATAAAAAGCTGTAAAATAAAAAGACATTCACTGGAGAAGCTCTCATTGGGAAAACAAGGCACTAACACTGTTACAACTGGGGTCCCGTTCTTTAATTGGTGGGAGAAGGTGATAACTGTGGTTTCTGTGGCACAGGACGCAATATTTATCCTTTTTTTTCTCTGTGCCAAACAGTTTGTAACTGGAGTATGTGTGTAATGTGGACAACACAGGAGACAGTGTCCCAGCTAATGAACTGTAGTGGATACAGCAGTATCTCCAGATGTTATTTATAATCCATATTTTCCTGCGAGACGTAAAAGGGGAGGGACAGAAACACGACTACAGTACGATGAGAGAAATGATCCGTCAGTTTATTGTGACAGCATTAAATAATAGAGGACACAACACATTTAAAGCAAATGTTTCATACTTAACCACTGTGTTTTGACTGTATTGTAAGGATTTATTTATTTTGTGAAATATTTAACTGGAGGGGAACACTTACAAGGCAAGCATTTCTTTGCATGCTTTACTTTTTATAGGAACTCTACTATGTGAGATTAAAATTTCCATTTTCTCCTCTGCAACATGTCGTGGTCGTTCTTCCTCGCACACCAAACACTTAGAAAAACCCTGGTGAACATCCAGGTCACGGCAGGTCGACTCTTATCTGGGTCTCGGAGGTGGGAAGGGACAAGAGGCAAACCATTAAAGTCTTGCCAGATATCCCATGTGGCAACCATTGCACTAATGATCAGTCCCCAAACAAATGGGAAGCACATAAGACCGACCACAACAGAATGTGAGGGAGCTAACGTCCTCGGTATGGCTGCTGACATCTCTCCCTGGTATCGGCCCATCTCTGCGGAGCTGCAACATTCCCCGGCTGTCGCAGGCCGTGCACAGTGAAGATAGCTGCTAAAGCACCTGCTGATAACAAACAATATAAAAACAACTCTGTCGTGTTAGTCTGCGTTGATCCTGTACCAGGGGGGGGGGGGAGAGACGTGAACGTGCATGAGGGAATCAATGGAAGTGACGGAGAGGTCTGACCACCCACTTCCCTCAGTAATCATCTGCAAACACACTAATCAATGACAGCTGCCATGACGCCAGATCAAAAGACCACGGGGGGGGGGGGGGGGGACATTAAAGCCACAGGCTTCCGGAGCCTCATGCGCTCGTGTCCCGCCTCTCGGAACATCCATCTGAGGACAGGCATGACGAATTGGGAGAGCAGATGAAGACAGGAAGGTGAGGGAGGGATCACCAGAGGCGGCGACCTCTCGTCTTTAGCCACAAATTCATCCACGTTGGCCTGTTAATGTGACTCCGGGAGGGAAAACATCAAGTGATCTAAACCGTAGGAATCCATATTACATGAAATTTCCTTTAGGCTAAAGTATATTCACCCTTTAATAGTTGTTTAAGGAGTCACCTTGACAATTGAGTAACACTGTGGAATGCTGCAGGGGATTCCACCATGACAGTGGCAACATATGGAATAGAGTTTCATATCTGCACCTTCTATTACATTTCTCTGCTGGCCGTGCAATGAAACACGGCTGGTTCACCTCCGCGGCCACATGCACAACGGTGTTTTTGAGATCAATCTTGAAGAGAGGAACCCCCGCCACCGCCGCCACCATTACCACCACCATTACACCACCATTACCACCACCCAAACACCAACCCCCGGGTAATTTGTGGTCCTATGCATTAGCGAGATCTGTGAATGTTTGAACTCTCCCCAAGACACTGGCACGAGGAGAGAGAAAAGCAGCAATAACAGAAAATAGAGGCAGTAATCTTTTATCAAAGTGGGTCTCCGCAGTTCTGGCATGGGAATTCTCTGTGGCATAATGTGATCCAGCTTTGGGAAATAAGTGGAAAATGACTGGAGGCTAAAACAACTAATGAATACTTAGACTGAGAGGTCTGGTGCAACACATGTTTGTAGTGGGCAGCTCCTGAGTGAGCTCCGGGAGAGAGGTATACGTGTGAGGGAGTTACACCGGTCCAGAATCTGAAATATGTGTCTGATACATCAGGTACATGAGATCATTCAATCCTTTGTGCTTTTAGCTAATATCTTAAATGGATGTGAGATTATTTAACCGCGCATTTGGACAGACAACCGGTGGCTAAACCTGCACACATGGGCTGTAACCAAAACTGACGACACTAAGGTCAACTCATCAGTACTTACGGAGAAGTTTACACAACTCAAGCGGGAGTTCACATGAAACCCCAAACAATCATCACAGGGTTTCAATGTAAAAACAGACATTAAATAGAGTTTAGAGGCTTAATTGATAAACAGTACTAAACAATTAAATTGATAAATGTAATAAAACAGCTATAACTGACAGATTTTTCACAGGGGTCAGAATTTGATGTTTGGACTCTTGCCCATCCAGTGCAGCATCTTCTGAATCATATTAATTTTAAGACGCATGTGGTCACGCAAATCCTTGACACTTTAGGCAGCCTTTACATTTTTTGTATTACTTTACTGATCACCATTCATTTTATTGAGTAACTGTTTTATGTTGATTTTAGAATATTATGTGTTTCTCTTTGTGATTTAGTGCTTTTTGAAATTAAGCAAAATGTTTGTTGACTATTTGGAAAATTTCCTGAGAAGCTTCATAATAAAAAATATTTAGGAAGATAGTGATGCTGTGCTTTTAGGGATGTTGTGAAAGTGATTGGGATGGACAGAGGGGTTAAATGTATATTAGACCCACTTTATTTTGTACTTCTTTCTTTCTATCTTTGTTTCATAATAACATAAATAGTATGAATAATTAGTATGTCTGCGTGATTTATGGCTTCACAGGTTCCACTCCGCGCCAGCAATGTGTTTTTAATGTGTGTTTTCCTTTGTGATGTTTTGGAGATTTTTTAATGCAGGAACAACTTTGTAAAAGTTCATGTGATGCTTCATAATAAAACATATTTGAGAAGATAGGGATGCTTGTAGGTAAGGTGGGAAAGTGATCGGGGTGGACACAGGGGTTAAATGTATATTTCTTCAGTGAGAATTAGATCCACTCTATTTTTAATTTGGACCATGTCCTTGTTCTTTCTTTCTTACTTACTTCCCTGCTGTCTTGCTCTATTTGGTCTCTTTCTTACTTTCCATCTTTCTTTCATCCTAATAAAAATAGTTGGAATAAATTAAAAAAAACTCATAACCCACTAAATTCCTTGCCTACGTGATTGGTGGCTTTACAGGTTCCACTCCGCGCCACCAGAGGGCGACAGCTGCATTTCGTCATCAAACCCTGCCGAGAATAACCCGCGACAGACTGTTGTTAACGGAAGTGACCAAGAACAGGTTTTGTACCCCCTGTTAGTGCGCGAGCGAGGAAAAGACACCATGAAACACAGATAGAGACTCATTTTAAAATAACTGCAACGCAAAAGACGAGAGAGGACGCAGTGGTTACGCTGAGCATCATTCCTCCATCTTGTTGTCCGATGCTGCTTTGAGAGTCGCGGCAGGACACACGAGCGGTCATGAATCAGAATTTCGACCGAGCTCCCGGAGCGGGGAGAAGCTACAGCCTTGCAGCGGACCCCGGGTTCGTGGGCGCGGGGGACGACGACGCCAACAAGCCGCCGCTGTTCGACCGGAGGGGACCGCTGAGGCAACCGCGATCCATGCCGCTGTACGCCGAGAGCAACATCAGCCCGACCAGCGAGGCGGTCGGTGGAGGTACGGGGGTATGGGGGGGGGACTGTCAACATGCTAACGAGAACTAGCTAAGATAGCTCTCACCTTTTGTGTGCAACTCAAATGCCGCTGTGTTTTTCCACATGTGGAATCAGTCTGTGCATGTTCAGTCTGACACGTAAAGGGAAACAACGCGTTCAATCTCTGAACGCTGCCATTAGAGAGCTAACCGCCAGCTAGCATGGATGCTAGCTAACCTCGGTGTTTTGGCGGAGCGCCGTGCAGCTGCTGGATTTCATGTGAGGTAACGCAGCAGCTAAATAAAGATCGAGCTCGGGTGTCACGCAGTCGAGACGAGCTACGAGGCCACAGCCGGTGCTGTTACACGCTGTTCCCCCCCAACCACACAGCACATGTACCCTGGGATGGCGACTCGCAGCAAAGAGGAAGATTCGGTTTCGTTTCCCCAAATCTGCTGCGGTCATGTGCTCCGTCGTTTGGGGGAAACGCGATCACAACAGCCGCACGCTGGGAATGGACGCGCGTCTATTCGTGGTATTACGGTTAAAGGTCATTGGAGCAGAAACAAAGGCCGAAGACAAAGTTGAAAGTTAAAATGATAAACTGAACGAGGATGATTTGATTTACCACACAAGTCAATGAGAAGTGAAATGGAATGTTGTTTATTTAAAAATCCCAGAGACAACGAGGAGAAATATCTTTGGTACATTAAGGATCCTTTTAAAATAATAGTTAATATATGTGATGTGTGTTGAGTGTCATTATTAAGAAAGTAGCCACCTTAACCTTTTAATTTTCTAAAGTAAATTCCTGAAACTTGACATGCAGACATTGGGAGTCACCACATGGGGTAATATCTGTGTCACCTCTCAGGGATTTCTTTATAGTGATATTTAAAATCAGCATGTTTCATTGCCATAATGAAGAGAAGCCAATATTCTCCAGTAAAGTCATTTGAAACTTCTCTTTGACACCACTCAAGTAAATTATTGGAATACAATTTAATAAAGCAGTTATAATTAAAAAAAAGTAGCCAACTTTGCCCTTAATTTTTATTTATTTTAAAACTATATAAACATAATGTTTAATTTCATTATACTTGTTAATGTCTTGTTAGGAAATCACATCAATCATCCGTAATAAGTAATTTTTACTCTAAACATTTGTCCTTGCGCCAGTGACATTTACCGTAAGGCCGCGAATAGACGCGCATCAATTTTCAAAGTGCAGCTGTTGTGAGAGAACAATGGATCACATGACCTCTGTCCAAATCTGATCAGTTTGCTCCAGTAGGAAAAGAGGTGGATGAATCCAATGCACAATTATGCCATGTCAATGTAATATTGTAAGGTCTCGGCCCAACTATTTATAGTTACTCGAGAAAATGTAAAATCTGTAAATAACAAAAAGAACTCAAGGGAACTGACCTATGTGTATGAGTAGTTTCACATACAGCAAAACTTGAGATGGTATAATTTCTTTCTCTTTCAGATTGTAGAAGACAAACCAGACCTCAAACGAGTCCAAATGCCAACAACGTGTCTGCCTCATGTTATGACGTCGACTCCTTGGTCCGGTCATCGACGCTTTCAGCCAGTGCTGCCGAGTTCGTCCCCTCTGGATTTAACTCGTATGAAGTGAGTTTTAACCCCATCTCTTCATTTATTGTACTTTTATAAAAGTGATTTCCAACAACCTTATGTGGAAATGGTGCTGGCAATAGTTCTGCTTTTAGTTTCCAAGTAGGTGTCAGTAGGTAGCTGTTAGTAGTGCAGCCATTATTACTGCTGTAAAGTTCCTTATATTAGCCTGTAAATTTTAGATTTATTTTTTGAAAAAGTAAAAACTGTTCCCTGTTTAGTTTTTTCATGTTTGTATTTTGTTTTTATTTAGGACCCTACTCTTTATGATGACAACGAAGAGTATTACACTGAAATTAACCTGGAAGGAATGGTCAAAGACTTTCTTGATCACCTGAGCTCCTCACCAGGGACTTTTGAGTCGGACATAGATTACATAACTGGCATGCTCAACTCCTGCGTTACTACTGAAGCCTTGCTGCAGGATCTGGTGGAACTGATATACAAAGAGGTTTGGATATTCAGTGCTTATATTGTTCTTTGTATAAATTAATAAACCAAATAATATACATGTTTCTGCAAAAAAAGTGCAAGAAGGGTATTAAGTTTTCTTTTCGTCGCAGTCCACAGCCATTCCAAACTTCTCTTACACGGGTGCCAGACTCTGTAACCACCTGTCCAAACATCTCAACGTCAGCCCGCCGAGCGGCAACTTCCGTCAGCTGCTCCTGAAAAGGTGATTTTTATTTGGTAGTTTTCTCTTTCATTTCATTTAGGTTCGGTAATTCTTTCAAGCTGCAGTTTACAAAGCGCCAATCTTGTCTGTTTTTAGGTGTCGAACCGAGTATGAACATAGAGATGTAGCTGTTCGAGGGGAAGCAGGGACTCAAAAGAAGTTCCACTCCTTTGTGCTCTTTCTGGGGGAGCTCTATTTGTCCCTGGAGGTAAGAGGTCACGCTCATATGCATTGTGTGATGATGAGTATTTTATATTAAACAGCCTTCCCAAAGTAGCAGCACCATGGATTAATTTGGCAGCTGTTAAAAAATACTTATAACATATCCCTTTATCATATTATACATACTAGATGGCTTTAAACATCACCCTGTCGTGTCTGAGTCCTGCTTGAACTGCTGCCATAGGTTCAGGATTTCTGGGGTGGCTGTTGGTTGTGCACTCTGTTGTGGTGATTTGTTCAAGAGCTGTCCACCCTTTATACGGAAGGTTGTTACTTGTAGATCTAGAAAACAGGGGCCAACTTGAGTTATAGTTGATGAACACTATTAAGAATGCTATGTTGATTTGCTTTGCCCAGCTAAAGAGTGCTAAAGGACCTCCAAAACGAGCAGAGATCCTCCTCGTGGCTCTGAAAGACCTGATGCACAGTCTGTTCTCCAACCCCGTGGATTCAAACCTCATCTGCGCCGTCAAACTGCTCAAGGTTTCACTTCTCAGTCTGATGTATTCACAAGCTTCCAGGATTTTCTTTTCTTTATTTTCAGGTGGTAATAAGAGTGTGTTTGAATTTGCAGCTTACCGGCTCCATCCTGGATGATACGTGGAAAGCGAGTGGACAACCACACATGGATGAACTGATACAAAGAATAGAAACTATAGTCCTGGACGCCACATGCAGCAGGTGTGTACATCAATATGGTATTTGTGTGCAGCTGTTAACTTAGTGGTATGTCCTCAAGGTAACAAGGTTTAAAAAGCCTCAAACATGCATCAGTTGTCAGCCATGAATTGAAGTATAGTTATTATTCTGATTTGAGCATTTTCTCCTTCAGGGATGTTAGACAGATGCTTTTAAAACTTGTGGAGCTGAGATCAAGTGACTGGGGCAGAGTTCGTGCAGTTTCAGCAGCGAGCAATGCAACGCCAGACAACGACCCCAACTACTTCATGGTGAGTGTCACATTCTCCTGAAGATTGGCCTGTGCCAGAGAAGTTACACACATGGGAGTTTGTGTGAGAATCACAGGGTTCCCACGGTACCTGGAAACCATGGCAACCATGGAATTTATTTTTTCATTTTCCAGGTTTGGAAAAGTCATGGAAACTGAGCAAAAGTGAGCATTTACATGGAAATTGGAACAGTTGTCCTGGAAAATGTTATTGGATGATGTGTTAAATAGTAATAAAATGAAACTATTGAGCACAGAATTAAGATGAGTTTATAAAAACCCTTTACATCTGAACAGCTTTTACTGTAGATAGAAATGGATGATCCCATGTTGTAGAGCATGCTCTTGGCATCCTATCTGGTATAATCGATGTTGGAATTTGATGCAGGCCACCTGGTGATATGGACTTTAAAAGTATAGTTTCGGATTGGTGGAGTTCAGGAATAATAACCGAGAAACATTACTCGCGATCTCAATAGAAGGGTCAAATACATGCATTTCCCAGCCAACATGGGAGCCTTGACATCTACAGTGAAACTTCTTATGCAAGTTTATCCTCAAATGTAAGTAGCTGTGTTTCAACTGTGTGGTAAACCTGGCTTTATCAACGTTAGTTAGTAAGCATTGCAATCTTGCTAACTAGCTAGCTGCAACTTGCTAGCTAGCAGCTTACACTAGAATTGTTGAGGTAATTTTTAAGATAAGATTAAGATACATTTATTTTCCCACACACATGCTCGCATGCACCCACACACGACATGCAAGGGGGGAAATTTGTTTTCTGCTATAACCCATCTGGTGTACACAGGAGGACACAAAGAGCAGTGGGCAGCCATGCACCGCGCCCCGGGGAGCAGGTGTTAGGGGAGTCAGGTGCCTTGCTCAGGGGCACTTAGACAGTGGGGTGGGGTAGGCACTTTGACAGTGCGGAACAGATCCAGGTGTTGTCCAGGTGTTGTTCGTCCAGGTATGTTGTTTTTGTTGTCACTCCGTGGATTCGAACCAGAGACCACCGTCGGATTTCCTGCCCACAGTCCAACTTTCTGCCACTAGTCCTTGCCTTTAAAATACTAGAACTATGTTTGATCCCCATCTGTATTTCACTCACTGACTTTTCCTAAAACCGTGTTATTCACCACATTTAGGGGAGTTTGTTTTGAATTTGGATTCATTAATGATGGTTAGCAAGTACATGCAGTGCAATCTTGCTAGCCAACATTCAGCTTGCTAACTAACTAGCTAGTGTTGGCTAGCTTGCATTGCTAGCTAACTACCAATACATTTTCGTATTAGGCTGTGATATTACTTCTATACTAGTTGACATGACCAGTCTAGTCTTGATCAATTTTGTAACATTCATTCTTATATCTACTTTTAGCTATTTTGTGATTTTTCGTTTTTTTCTTTAAAAAAATGATACTACTAAATAAGAACATTTGGGGGGAGACATTTTTTTAAAATCATTGATCATGACCAGACTGATTCTATACATCTATACTGTTAAGCTAAGCTTACTAGTGAGGTTGCTGTACTGAGGAACCACAGGGGAACCAGCCTTATGTTTTTCCTTTTAGGTTCATTAGTTTGATTTACAAAAGCTTTTACAGAGTAACAGTAGGCATACTACCCCTTCTACGTAAGACTCATAATCTCAAATGTGTGATGCATTACAGGAGTGAGTGACAATGACACGCTGCAGATTCAGGATGAGGAAGAGAAGAGGGGAGAAGATGAAAGAGGAGAAGAAGAGAGGAGGATACAAGAGTAGAGGATGACAGAGGAAAAGGGAGAAGAGTAGGAAGAGAAGACAGGAGCGGACACGAGAGGGGAGGTGTGGAGAGAAGAGGACAGGATGAGATAGGAGAGGAGTGGAAGAGAGAACATATATCAATCCCAGTGCTCATGTGTCTCAAAGTTCCAGTTCAATAAATTGTTGTTCATCTTCAGATTGTTGCATTATTTCATGCATTGATATTATCAATAAGACATAATCTCTAAGCATTTACAATGTAGACTTGACTGGCACATCTTTTAAATCAAGTAAGTAGTCAGGTGTCCTAGGGGGTTGTGTGTGTGAGGGGAGGGGGGCGCGGATGGGGACGGAAAGCTTCACTTAATATGGTACCTGGAAAATCAGGAGGTAGCATGGACTTTTTTTTAAAGGCAAGCGTGGGAACCCTGAATCAGCTGGTGTGCGGATATCGTCAAAAACTCCCCATACAAACTGTATAGCTACCCCCTATTTTTATTCTCTTTATCTGATAGTCATGGTTTTATTTTGTGTCCTCTCAGAACGAACCTACATTCTACACACAAGATGGCACGCCCTTTACAGCAGCTGACCCAGGTAAGGTTATATAACCATGTATATAAACATGCCCCTGCTCAAGAAAGAGGAATAAAGAAAACACAAGATTAATGTAAAGTGGTTACTTTATTATTCATACACAGAAATATATTTGTATAGGAATAGACTCCTCATTTGTTGTATTTTTTCTGAATAACATTTATTTATTTTAAATGACACTTCTTCCTCAGATTATGCTGAGAAGTACCAAGAGATCCTCGACCGACAGGAGTACTTTGACTCGTTTGGAGAAAACGAAAACGAAATAGAAAATGAAATGTAAGTAGAAATTGGAGGTATAAAATAATATTGATGGGTCATACATGTCTTTCTTTGTTTTAGTCCACAACCATTAGACTAATCCCACTCTGAACAAACGGTTCAGTTTGTGTCTTTAACTTTTTAGTATTTATTTTAATAACTTTATTAGTGTTGTTTGCAAACAAAACCATCTACAGTTCCATCAACATGCACATTCGATAATCGGTGTAAGACAGAGAAGCTTATTAAGCATTTATATATTAATCTGTTTTCCTTCTTGAGTCTAGAAACCAAGTGTTTCTGTGAATGGAATTTTTCATTTTATTAATATACTGTATTTCTGCTGTCGTGCATTTATTAGGGATGAAGTGAGGAGAGACTCGTCAGTAATGTAATGTAATACATTCTCATTTCATTTCTGAAGCAGAAATCAAAAACAAGTCAAAAAATAAAGAGTTTTTATCATGAAACTCAACATTTAGGTTAATCGGGTATTACAGATATACATTTTGAGTTTCATTAACTTCCACTCAGTAATAATCCACTCAGTCCTTTGTGCCAATAAGCAACAGAAAGATGTCATTGTGTTTACAGGGTGTGGATATGTAGAAATCTACTTTTACTAACAGTTATCACTGCAAATAAATTACAGGATTACTCAATACTTGCACACTCAATCGACGCCATGTAAAACAATAAGCAGAGTTTAGAGGTTATACTTAATGATATGAAATGGTTTTCGATGTGTACATTTCTGATAAGTGTGTGTGGGTTCAAAACAAATGTTTGTTCTTTATCACTTGGGGAAATAATACGACTTGAGGGAGCTGTGAAAGCAAAAAAACGATCGGCTCGGTTTTTACATTCTAAAGATTTTCTGTTCATAGACTGATGTACCTTTTAATTATCTGACTTTTATACCAACCTGACCCTAAAGTCCATCACTACCACTGTGCCGGCACACCGTCAGCCATGTGACTGCATGGCGGCTTCTCACAGGTCACGTGACTGCCCCTGACCTGTGTGCCCCTGAGTTTGGCGAACGTGTTTGTCTGGCCCACAACAGGGTCCACGGTGGCCTCAGATTTGGTCTAGTCAGCAGTTATGAGTGAAAGAGGGCTTAACTTTCCCTCAGAACTGTGTATGTATGTGTGTGTGTGTGTGAGCTTGTGTTTTTGTGCCTCTGTATAAATGATGGTTGCTTTCACACATTGTAGGTTCTGTTTATATTAATTTAACAAACCACCTTTTACACATTTGTCTTTAAGATGTAAAAAGAAACATCCTCTAAATCGCTCCGTGTGTTGTGTTTTCAGATCCGACTATGAGGACGAGATGGAGCCTGAGATGGAAGAAGCGTTTGAGAGATTTTGTTTAGAAACGGAGCAGAAACGGAAACTGACACAAAAGAAGTGAAGAGCAGTAAGACTCCAAAACAGGCACATACTGTATTTTTCCATCTTATCTTGCTGGAATGTTGAAAAGCAAAATAGGAACTAAGCGGACGATAGGCTCAAGCGTTTATTTTTTTCTGCAAACAAGCATTTTAACAAAAAGATCTGTTCATAGTTGCACTTCTGACTCTTTTGTTCGGTCAGTGTTGATTAGAAAATGTGGACAATCAAGACAATAATTGTTCAGAATGTTTTTGAATGGAGGCTCTTTTTAGACATGGAAGTTTTCTCTTTGGTCTTTTGAAATCTTTCGGCAATGTATCCAATTTATGCCTGAACTAATTGCAAAGAGGGAAATGGTGTGCTGTGAATTTTTTTTGTTATTGTTCTGAAAGGCAGACGAGCTTTAGATTCCCGTGCATAACGTACAGGCCCGAAAAAATGCACTGTAGATGAGGCAGGTGGTTGTTTTTACCGCGTCCTTACATAAGTGAAAATACGGCCTCTGTTTCCGCTGTCGTGACATTGTCTGTCATTTTAAATTGCCAATATTAACCACTTCATTCAAAGCTTCTCACCTGTTTATATCTGGCTGGAGTTCACTGAAGCTGTCAGGAACTCTGTGAAAGTTTGTTCCGTTCAGACGATTCGTTGTAGAGCTAAGAAAGATCATCTGTCACAAACGTGGACTTGATTTATAGACACATAGTGTTTTTAAATTTCTTCCGGGGGTAAAAAAAAAATCAACATCTTAGGAAATTTGAAGCTCATGCTTTGATATCTTAATAATGTGGTGCATCTAAATTCAGTTCTTTTCTCAAACTTAGGTTTAAATATCTACACGTGTAAAAATCTGCAGCGGTCAGTGTCACATAGAATAACTCAACTCAAGGTTCTCCTTTTGATCTCGGAAAGACTACAATACTGTTTACCAGCAATCCATGGAACCCCTACAAAGGAATGTTGCTCTATAGTTTGTAAATATTATTTATAGTTTTGTTTGCCTGCAATAAATACTTTATAATGTGAGACTTTATCCTGCTTGATTTGTGTTCGAGTCTTTTTCGACCTGTAGAGTCAATGGTTCAAACTTGTACAAATAAACATCAGGAGACAAGAAATATTTTTAGCTTTTGCTGCTCTCTAGTGGTCAATTTGAGTAATGTTGTAAAAGTCAGTAATCAGTGATACAAGAATATTGATACCTGGTACTTAATAAAGGACTTGAAATGCAGTATTTTTATACTACGATATATCAATAGTACTACTACTAAAGTTGTGGTTTCCTATTTGTGTGAATTAAGGGAACATCGGAACACTGCAATACTATACACTATGGTTCGACACAGAAGCACATGAGGTATGTGTGTTGCAGCAACTTTGTTTTGATTGAAAACAGGATTGTGAACGTTTTTCACGTCCAAACATTCAGAGTACAAACATTAAAACAGAAAAACCTCACAGTTCAAGTATGACTCTCCTACCACCACATCCTCGTATCAACAATTCACGACTGTTATTCATTTGTTTTGGAAAATGTGCAGCACAATGCCAGCTTCTATTCTATAATTGTGTTTTTCCATGTAAAGAAAATATAAAGATGTACCTTTTTAAGTCAGAAATGTGTTGTGTGTTCGGATCGGCCATGAAAACACTTAGTGGTTTCCATGATGGAGAGGAAACTGACAGTCGTACCATGACCTCCTTTCAACATCGAGGCCCACCCCACAAATATTTTTCACTCTACAATGACACAGCTTAGATGTGCTGTAGTAGCTCAACACCAGGACGTGTTGAAACTGAGATGTTTGAGTTACATTTAAGATTATTGCAGTGATACAGACTGAAGTTATTACATGTCTGTCAGGGGGTGCAGTTTACTGAGACATCCTGGTGATCCAGAGATGTACGATTATTTTCATTTAACCACAATACTCCTGGTTTGAGCACTGTTGTTGTGTCAAAGATAATAATCAGTACATCTTGAAGCCAGATATCATCCTTGATTCTTATTTTAAACATAATATATCATGTAGTTAGCGATTGCACTGGATTTATACCTTGCAATGAGCCTTCAGTCAATTGTTAACATGTGCCACCATTGAAACCTCTCCCACACGCATGAAGCCAATTTATCTCCAGCGAGAGGTTGTGGCAGTTATCCAGCCCAAGAAATTCTCATTGCATAATCTTCTGACGTAAATTTTATGAGCCTTCTTCATTAATCAGTAAAACTGAAATATTGCATGTGAGTTAGTATGTGTCATCATCATGTCCTCATCTGCAAACCCCTGCCTGTCAGCACACGGCTTGGAAAAGATGAATGCCTCAACCTGTCCACGTTTGCCAGGCACTTCTCTTCACATTCTGTGCTTCTGTCCGGGATGGTTCCATTGACCCGACGCCAGGAAATGCACCTGTGCAAATCCAACAGAGCCTCTCCACAGGTTGTGTCGTGTCATGTGACCCGCTCGGGGGAATTACCACTGCGTCTGTGTACAGTCAGTGACTCGTGAGCCCCTGTGAGCCGGCTGGATGGGACTGTGTGCCTCACAATGCAACAGGGCCTTAGATTCTCATTGGTCAGCAGATGGGTGTGAAAGAGGGATTAGTGCTACAATCCAGCCGGCCAGAAGTTTGTGTGTGTCTCTGTGCTGGTGTCTCTCCATTACATTGTATGACCTGGGTTTTGAAATGTACTCAATAGTAACAGAAGTTAAAAAACGATCTATTTCTTCGTGGGGACGCATTCGTGTGAAAGCTGTAGTGACTAAATCTGTGACTCTGAATCACTGGATATTTTTATAACGGCAACATGGTTCTGTTGGTGGGATGGAGCTTAAGACTGAAGATGTGTTTGAGTTACATCCTTGAGTCCGAAAGGCGATGACTTCAGCTTGGAAAATCTAAGAAACCTTGATTTATGATTTTATATATATATAGAGATTTATAATGGCCATTCAATTTGTTGGCTCCTTGGTGATTTGTGTCTCTTAAAGACTCGGAGTGGATCAAACGGAGTGGTACATTCATGAGGCGTTTTTTTTGCCAGAGAGGTGTTGGTTTAACTTTGTGATTCTTGAGGTTGCAGTTTGTGGTGGTGTTTCAACTGCACTGAAAACATAAGTAGAAAAAAAAAATGCATTGAACAGCAGCACAAATACCACAAACTGCTAACGTTGCTTTGAACACTTTGAAACATCTCTGGTAGTTCAGTGAACACAGCATGTTTCATCCTGTAAATCCTACTTTTCATTTAGAAATATGTTAACAGAAATATTACTCGTATTGGAGTATTGGAGTAATCCCAGATACTCTAAATACGTCTGTAATCGCCATCTGAGGTAAGTGAGGAAATACCTTCTTTACAATGTGGGTCCACTTATTGTTGAGTTTATAACCTGTACAAAGACTTTGTCCTGTGATTATAAATGGTGTCCAAACTTCCTGACAACCTCATATGATTCATGTTCCTCCTCGCAGGGGATTTCACTGCTGTGCCCACACCGACAGGAAGTCAGACCACAGACTCTGTTGCTTCAAGACCCTTCCTTGGATTGTTTCTCATAATTCAAACGACCTGAAAGTCCCTCCGCTGTTGTCAGTGAAATAATGTATAAAAATAAAGGGTTGCGGGATCTTGTTAAAGGGGAAAGGGCTTTAAAAACTTGGTTTCTCCATTCCACGCCCAGATCGAGACGCTGTTTACTTTACAAGCTCACCTTTCCCAGGAACTGCTCTTCATCACAGCCACGCAAATCCTGGAAGTTGCTGATTCAGATTTCCTAACGTGGGCTCGGCTCGTCAGATGACTTGCACACGAATCATGATTTCACAAACAAAGTGGTGGGCGAAGGGATCCAGCCACTGAAGGCTTAGATGGTAACAACTTATATGGAAGACTCAGCAGAGGGCTGTGAGGCTGATGACTACCTGCCTCCACAAACACCAACAGATCTGCTGACGACCAATTCAACTGAACACTTCAGCCAATAATGGCCAATAAGATATGCTACAATTGCATCAGGTGTTTAAGAAAACTTGTTTCATTCTATTGAAGTTGGCGACCAGCGACTAGCCCTGGCCTAGGGCGTTACTTTCCGATACCTCGTCAAGGAAGCGTCCAGTTTGACCTCGGAGGCTGTACACTTCCTGTGTAGCACATTGCCATAGGGACCATCTCAACCAAGAAGTCACATTTAGCATCAGAGATATAGCACCTTTAAAAAAAGTCTTCACCGGAAGCTGGGAAATGCTGACTCTGCCTTCATTTCCCACACAAGGGAACTAGAACGGCATCCCTTTCATTTGACCCACCACGGCTGCCAAGTGCCCTCATCTTTCAAATTCCACAACCCCAATTCACAAGGCAGGCTTTGTGTTAAAAAGTCTGTCGCTGAGATGACAGCATCAGGGATCTTTTCTCAGACGTCCTCCAGAGCCACAGACACCGGCTCCTTTCAGGGGCTGAGTCATACGTCCAATTACAACTCAACTGGTCTTTTTCGGCCAGTCTCCCTTCTAATGATAATATTCAAATGGGACTTCTTTTTTCTTTTTACAGTAACGAAACAACATGGATGTACAACAGGATGTGATTATGCAGCTACTGAGCAGCAGCCCTCTTTCCAAAACACAACATTTGGAATGAAACAAGTCATTGAGGAAAAATATAATCCTTCAAATCCTTCCCTACTTCTTTTACAGCCTCTTAAAAATGCTCCAATGCTTCATTGTTTCCCACAAAAGAAACATTCCTCCAACATCCCATAATAGACTTTCTTTTGTTTGGGGGGGCGGGGTTCTTCTTGATATTCTACACGCCTTATTCTACTCTCAGACATCACTTCCTGCTCTGATATGAGTTTTTAAAACAAAAATGATAGGGTTCAGGCTCATGGGGGATGAGAGAAGCCTCAGATTGTCAACTGATAATTGATGTGTTGATAATTATTTTTTAATTTGACATGTGCTGATTTAAGAGTTGTTTGTCCACTCATACTGTGGCTCTGATTAAATATCATCTAAACTGAGGCTGATGGATTTGAACATGTATTGAACGCTGACATTTGTTTGGGGTTCAATTTTACTGTGTATTTAAAGGGATAGTTCACCCCAAAGTTTAAATTCACTCATTATCTGAAGTGTTTGAGTCCACAAAACACTTTTGGAGTTTCAGGTGCTGCAGCCAAACCCATTGAATTGGGATGTTGGATCTTACGGACACTTGGACGACACCACAGGAGCAGTATGGAGGCATTTTACTTCAGTTGTTCTGTTTGAAGAAGTGGTCGCCATTTACTTTAATAGTATTGGATTTGGCTGCAACGCTGTTTATCCCTGAAACTGAATAAAACATTATTTTGTGGACAGACACACTTTCACCCACTCCTCTACCAGCAAAGTGCTGAGTAGATAATGAGTGAATTTTCATTTTGGGGTGAACTTTCCCTTCAAATTCCCAGATTTCAACTTTTATCTTTACAGCACCAAAACTTTTAAACTTTCCTCCTCCTCCTCCTCCTCCTCCTCTTCATCATCACCCTCTATCCTCTGCGCATTCCACCAGATCCCTGGCTGCTGTAACCACGTGCCCTGCAGCCACCTCTTCCTCCCTTCACAACAGACACACTCCAGTTCACACCCTGTGTCGACACTCGGGTCAAACTCTTGAATGAGCAGGTCCCAGGAAGGAGCGCAGCGCATTGCCTTATTTAGAGAGTCTGCGCGCCGCGTCACCGCCGAGTGTCGACGCCGCAGCCGCAACTTTGACAAGTGCGCTGTCTTCATCTGCTCACCTCACACGCACACACACACACACACACACGCGCATGGAGTAAAAGACGATGGAGCTCACCTGGAGGAACGTCTGCTTCGTCCTCACACTCCTCTGTAAGTACTGAGCCTCTTCTTGCACTTTGAACTTTGGCTGATCGACGCAAAGAGAAGAAGTCGGATCGTCCGGTCCTTTATTTATTGATTTATTTATTTTTTGACAGTTTTAATGGAACTGTGGTGAGAATAGATTATTAGTGATTCGTCATGGGTACAGAATGTGATGGTTACATGTTGTCATTGGCACGTGAATAGCACAGTATCAGGGGTGGGTGCACACTCACAATGAAATGACTGGAGGACTTTGGTTTGGCAGAGCTTTTGTTTTCAAACTGGATTTCTACAACATCCTGCAAAAGAGTTCTACCTCTGCTGTCAAATGAAGGATCCACAGTCCACTCAGGAGGGAGGCAATACACCTAGATTGGTTCTGTCGTCCAGTCTATGGTGTTTTCAGAAGTGGCACATGAACCCTCTTGAAGAGACAGACGGACACTTTTAATCATTCTCCTATATGCACGGCTCCCATTGCTGCAATGGAAGGAAGTATGAATGTGTTTCTGGCTCTGCAGAACCTCCCAGAGAGGAAGCACTGTGCTATACTTTGTGCTGCAGGTAGAAAAAGGCGTGGCAGGAGAAGTGTGTGCTGGAGAAGGTCTCCTCAGTCCAGAACCCATCCACATTCCTGTGCCTGTTGATTGAGGGGAAGGCAGGCTAATAGCTGAGCTCTGCCTGTAGCGGCTTGTGGGTCCAGCGTTCACAGACAGGCAAATGTCCCGAGGGGGATCAGAGGGCTGCTGCTTTTCAAGATGCATCGTGTCAGTGGAGAAAAACACAGCTCCACAATGTCTATTAATGCAGAGAGTGTGACCTTTGTGTGTTGCAAAGCCTTTCCAGTGCTGTGCCTTCGTGAGTCAAGCTGTTGTGGTTTTTAAAAGATGTGACTCAGGTACTCAGAAAATAAACTATACCCTCTGGTAAGGAAGTCCTGTTGGTTGATGTGTAAGATAAGACATCAGAAATCACCTCTCCACCTATAAGAACAGAGATGACTACAACTATTTGTTTTCAAGTTGTAGATACACAAGCACAAACATGTCACACAATGGTTATGAACATCAATCTGTATTGTTTTCAGATGCTTTAGTCGTTGTTGTGGATTTGAAAGGGTCGTTATTACCAGTATAAAGTGTTATATGGTGTTGTTAAGGTGCCGTTCCATCAGTGTCACTGTCACCTTATCAAAGCTTTCTCCTCCACCAGCCCACAGCGTCTGGAAGTCACAGTCCTTCAACGTCGGCACCGCAGGAGCCAAGATCTTCAGTGGACCGGCGGCGGAGGAGTTCGGCTACACGGTCCTGCAGACGAGCAACCATGAAGGCAAATGGTGGGAGTTTAAATCATCACTTTCCTCTTCTGTTCAATGAAAGTGTTTGTTTTTTTTTAACCAGGGTGTCTGATGTCTAGGTCACAATTTACTGTGCTGGACGTTTTGCTTCTAATGCGCATGATGATTAATTTGAACTTTATCAGCAAGTTAGTTTAACACTGTGAAGAAACGTTTAAATGCTTCGTGCTGTGAACACTTCTCCTCTTGCATCACCATGAGGTTAACATTTGTGGTTTTCTATTGAGATGGAAGATTATCTGTGAGCAGCAGTGTACTGAGAAAGGCTGTCAACTTTTCATATGTCCTCCAATCCCCCTCATTCACTTACTGACAGTCAGGAAATGCATTATATTAATTTGCACTAGTGACACATATATATATTTAAAGACAACTTGATGGTTCCAGCTCCACTGAAGTTAGTTCCTGTCCAACACGATGCCGAGTGAATTCTCTCTCCCCATTTTCAAATCCTGTCTGAAAACTCATCTTTTTAAACTAGCATTGTTTTAGTCACTGTTTCTTCTACTGATTTTTTTTGTTATTTCTCTATATTGCCAGGTGACCTTTATTTTATTTTTTTGAAATGTTTTAGTTTCAGTTTTATATGTAATGTGTACAAACAAACATATCAGTATACAAACAGTATAGAGACATAACAAAGGACAACAAAGGACAACAAAGGACAAAGTGCCCCCCGCCCCCCTTAAAAAAAAAAAAAAAAAAAAAAAAAAGGTCAGTGTTCAAGGTCAATACAAAAAACTACATTAAGTCATTAAGTATTTGGTATAAGAGATGTACCAATATGGTCTAAATATGGCTGCCAAATTTTCAAAAAGGTGTTATATCGTTTTCTGAGACAATAAGTGATTTTTTCCAGGGGATGCAACTATTCATCTCAACAGACCACCTGTCAATAAGAAGAGGGGAGACAGATTTCCATGACACTGCAATGCACTTCTTAGCCACACATAGAGCAACTTCAATGAATTTGAGTTGTGCATTGGTTAGAGAACGGCGAATACTTGTTAAGTTCCCCAATAAACAAAGTTCAGGGTCCACTGAAATATTTACTCCCGTGATCCTGGTTAAAGTGGAGCAGATATCATGCCAGAAAGGCCTAACTTTCATACACAGCCAGGTACAATGCAAAAAGGAACCAACTTCAGTATCACATCTAAAGCACATTTCTGACAGGTTAGATTTGAATGAGTGTAATTTTTCTGGGGTAAAATATAATTGATGTAGAATATTATAGTTAATCAATCTGTAACGGGCATTGATAATAGTTGACAAGCTGTTTTGACATAGTTCTGTCCAAAGTTGTTTGGTCAGGTGACCTTGAGAAATCTGCAAGGCACCCCTTTTAAATCTATAATTATTATCATTATTATTCATTCCTCCAACACTAAGAGTGAGTCAGTCTGAGCTGCTTCCATCAAGTGTGTCTCAAACACGTCGTGTTCAGTGCCTCACTCACATTTAGTAAAACATTAACTAAACTTCTTATCCGTGCACGTCTGGATGTTGCACACCCTTAGTCACCGTCTCACAGAGCAAGTCCCTGTCTGGAGGAGTGCCACCCTCTGTTTGTGTAACTGGGAAAGTTTCTAGGTCTCTCACTGTACATCCCACTGTCGTCCCACTGTTATCTCTACAAACTCTTGAAGTCGTAAAAAAATTACGTAATCTTTCCACAGAAACGCATCACGGTGTGTGGATTATTGTGTAACCATTTTCGGATGAATGTTCAACCCCTGCGTGTACATGTGGTCGTGCACGCTGCACAAAGAACATCCACGGTCATGGTGGGTGTGATCATGACAGATGAATCTGGCTGTTTCCTGCAGGCTCCTGGTCGGCGCTCCGTGGAGTGGATTCAAACAAAACACCAAGGGGGACGTTTACAAGTGTCCAGTCTCCGGGGCCAGAAACAGCTGCGACAAGCTCAATCTTCAAGGTAACGTTTGGTGTTTTGCTGTTTCAACTTCACCTCTCCCCCCCCGGCTCACTGACACTGGCCATACACAATAAAAACACCTAGGAATTACTGAAAAGATGAGTCAGCATATAAAATCCTCCAGGCTGTCCTGACACGTTTTTCCTTTTTGCCTGTTTTGAAAATGTAAAAAAAATAGAAACAAACAGAAGCAGTGAGTTCTACAGAAAAACCTGTTTACTGTCCGTACGTGGAGTTCAGGATAATTGTGCAGATTGTATGAGTTTCTGATTTAACATCTGTAATGTGAACTTTCATGTGATGCTGCCTTTTGCCACAGATTCTGTCAGTATTCCAGATGTGAGAAACCTCTACGACAACATGCACCTGGGTTTGACTCTCACCCGGATGCCTGCAGTCAATGGTTTGATGGTACGTCTGTGTGTGTGTGTGTGTGTGTGTGTGCGTGTGTGTGTGTGTGTGTGTGTTAAATAATATTATTTCAGAGACTCGTCCACTTTTAATGGAATGTTAATAGTTTTGATCCTTTTTAGAAACACAGGCTTCACTTGTGATGAGCACCCTTGGATGATACAGCTCTGTCATCATGTTAATTCATTGCTTCCCTTTAAATTTCCATTAAGATCTTATTGTCTGGTAACAGGAAGTATGTCGGTCATTCAAGCAAATTCATCACTGGTTACATGGAAGTTACTGAATAAAACTGCTCTTCAGCTGAATGGTGTCCCAGGTTTCGTGAGAGCTTCCACGGATCATTTAAAGGCACTGGTGATCTTGAATGTCCCTTAAGACCGTCCTTTCTACTTCTGTGGTTTGTCCCATACAGACGTGCGGTCCTCTGTGGGGACAGCTGTGTGGCAACCAGAACTACTACCCTGGAATATGTGCCAAAATGAGTCCCCTCTTCAAGCCCCTGCCGGCCTTCTCTCCGGCCGTCCAGAGTAGGTGTCAGTGTCGGTTAATAAGAGAATGATAGAAGTCCATCACAGTGACCAACGTTTGATCAAATGCAGTTTTTTGAGTTGAAGAACAGTTTTTAAAATGGTTCCTTCACTTCCTTCCTTTTAAAACAGCTATTTTTAAGCGGCAAAGTGGGAAATAGATTTTCCAATTAATGTTTCTCATCTGGACTCAGTTGTTTTTTTTGTGTTTGTGGTATAATTGTGTTATATTTGTATAATTTTTTACTTTTAGCTCAAACTTACTTAAGTCAGACACCTTTTTTATTTTTCCAATGGTTGTATGAAAAGTAGAAAAACAGGAGCTTCAACCTATTCTGTCCCCTCTCATGACATTTCCAGCATGTGGAGGACCTATGGACATCGTGATTGTTTTAGACGGCTCCAACAGCATTTATCCCTGGGAACCAATGAACGATTTCCTCCAGAAACTAATCCCCACGCTGGACATCGGACCCACAAGAACACAGGTAACTGAAGCGGGGAGATAATAGCTGGTTGCTTTAAGGATTTTGTGTAAATCGCCTTCTGTGCTTAATCAAACCATGTTTTTTTCATTTGGCCAGGTCAGTGTCATTCAGTACGGCGTTAATCCCAAGTTTGAATTCAAACTGAACGACTATAAAACCAAAGAAGAAGTGCTGAAAGCATCGTCCGGCATCAAACAGATGTTCGGTACCTCAACCAATACCTTCCAAGCCATCGAGTATGCCAGGTTAGTACTGACGTCTTTCACTAAATAAACTGTGGTGTACAGTCACTTTTCTAATCCCTTGCTAATAAATGGGATATTACAGAGGTGTGTGTGTGTGTGTGTGTGTGTGCTCTCTTCAGTCAGTGGGGTTTCAATCAGAAGCATGGAGCTCGACCGGGCGCTGCCAAGGTGATGGTGGTGGTCACGGACGGAGAGTCTCATGACAGAGCTTTCAGGGACACGGTCATTGGAGAATGTGAGAAAGAGGGAATCACCCGCTTTGGTATCGCTGTAAGGAACAACTCATTAAATCCCATTAAAACTCACTGTAGTGGGGTTTTGTTTAATCATTAATTCTGTAACTAACATTTGATTAATATGACTAAACTAAGCAGTGTGTTTGTCCCGGTGATGAGAGTACGTAGATGTCAATCGCGTCATGATCCTGATTGTTTTCCTTTCTCTCCAGGTCCTTGGTTATTATATTAGAAACCAGATCAACACAGATAACCTGATAAAAGAAATCAAATCCATCGCCAGTTTACCCACAGAGAAGTTCTTCTTCAATGTGTCTGAGGAGGCGGCCCTCTCCACCATCACCGGAACACTGGGGAACCGCATCTTCAACATAGAAGGTGCATGTTATCTATTTTGCCTTTCCTGTTGCTTTAAAGAAACACATCCAGGCATGTCTCAACGTGTCCATCACAGTTGAGGACCCTATCATTAAAAACAAGTGTTATACACACACATCTTCCACTTTGTCTGTTTCCAAATCTCTAAATGACGGTTTGTTCCCACAAAGGCACCGGGAAAGGGGGAGACAACTTCAAAATGGAGATGTCCCAGGTTGGGTTCAGCGCCCACTACTCCAGCCAGCAGGTACAGAGCGCTGCCTCGTGAACCTTTAGAACCAGAGAACGTGTCACAGCAGCAAGAATCTTCCTCTTAGTTTTAAACCTTGAACATGTCCGCGTGGCGCAGGCTATTGTCCGTGGTTCAGTGCTTCTCAGTGCACTGTATTATACAACATATACACATAAACAGTAAATACAGTGTTATAGATTGAATCATAGAGGGAGAGTAGAGTGTCTTTCTTTTTTTTACTAGTGGTGTTGTTACTCTGCACACCACCAGCCACCAGTTCCTGTTCTCAGTGTCTTAAAATGTGTTGATAACAGAAGACTGATCATCTATCAGAAAGCAATATGTGACCATAACTGACAAAACAGCTCCTCCCAGAATTTGACGGGTCACATAGAATTCTGTGAACCCACACAACGTTTTCTCTGGAAGGAAAAAGGAAGCTTATTTTTGTACAGCTTGCTGACCATGATCTTAAACAATGTCCTCTCCACCATCAACTGTGGTATAATTCTGCTGACTAACCTAAAAACCACATTCAAACATGTTGCTGCTCAGTGTGTGAACCAACAGTTTTTTGACCTTTATGCCGTTAAAGGACGTGATGATGCTGGGAGCAGTGGGAGCTTACGCCTGGAGCGGGACTGTCGTCCATCAAAAAGGATCCAAAGTCGACATTCTCCCTTTCTCAGCCTTTGAGGCGGCCCTTCAAGACAGAAACCACAGCTCACTACTGGGTCGGTGTTTTACGATTCACTCTTTTGTTGGTTTTTATCCCGATACTCAATACTCCGATACTTAATCTGTGCATGAGACCACACAGGGATGGGAAGGTAGCAGATCTTCACATTGAGCTGTTTGATGTGTTTCACACAGACAGACAGAGGCCGAGGTGGTTAACAGTTGTGGGGTATTTGAGAGGAACTGTTTTTTTTGAGAAATGGTCGTCAACCACCTCTTTCATCATGATTCTGTGGAGTGAAAAAAAAAAGATTTTCCCACACATATTAGAAGGGCAGTAGAGGCCACAGCTCATTTCACCATCATTATTACCTGCATGCATACTCGTAGCATAGCTTCCCTTTACCGTCCTGTTAAATACTTCATTGTCATAGAATAGCTGTGGTGAGGCTGCATTTAAAATTAGCTTGATATATGTTTTAGGAGAATCTAAGGAGTTATGATAATGCCGTTATAAATATTTAGCTGAGGGAAGGGACCATATTTATGCAGATCTTATACATTGACTTGGTCTCTTTTTTTTTCTTTTATAATATTTTTATTACATTTTCTCATAACACAGAACATACAGAACTACTCAGACACGACAGAAAAGGGGGAAAAAAACTAAAAGTGGGCATGTGCGTACAGTAAATAGAAAATAATTAAGAAAATAAAAATAAATGACAGTGGGCACATTTTCCATCCCGCCCCCCCTCCCCCTCAATCCCCCACATCAAGACAAGGCAGAGTCCAGATAGGAGTCAATACAGAGCATACAAACATAGCGAGGCTACAAGGTGCACGTAACCACCTAAGACAAAGTCACAAAGACAGGCTAGGCTGATCTGGGAAATCCACGAAGCAAGGAAGATGACAGTGTGGGCCCAATATGCAGCAACATTCTTTTTTTTTTGTGATCAAATATTTTTTATTGATTAACTGAAATGTGACAGAATTTAACACATTTAGCATAACACAACAGATAATAACAACAAAGACATAACATACAACAAAGTGTTAAGATTCAGCAGCACATATTACCGTAATATCTATCATAAGCACAATATTACACAAAATCTAAGACCTTCAACATTTACTGGTCTCATCAGCCGCTGAATTCAAAACATCAAAAGAAGAACAGACACAAAATAAAATAAAATAAAATAAAACACAAAAGGTGCCACCCCCCACCCCCCCAGTTATATTCATGCAAAATAGTAAAGAGAGGAATCCTGCAACCACATGCACATACAGAAAACATTAAGAATTGCACAGGTTCAGGACATGATCATTGTAATAAATCTTTCAATGAGTTGGCCACAGCTCGCCAATCATTCAGTGTAGATTCCTTCGCACCATTTATTCTGGCAGTTGACATCTCCAGATACACAACATCCAAAAAACTCAACATCCAGTGTCTAATGACAAGAGAGTGGGGAGGCTTCCACCGCAGTGCGACCAGCTTCTTAGCGGCTGTAATACCAGCAAGCACAACCCGCCTCACAGCCCTCGATAGACCAAGTCCAGATAAGTCAGTCAGTAGCAGGACAGGTATAGTAGCTGGAACAGCTACAGAGGTCAGATCTGATAGTTTAGAGGCCACCCTAATCCAAAACTGTTCGACCGGTGGACACTCCCACACCATATGAATGAACGTACCAGGGGAATTTAAATTGCAGAGGCTGCAAGACGGATCATTTATCAGTTTCATAGCATGCAGTCTACGTGGTGTGAGATAAGTTCTATGGACATAATTGAAATGAATTTGTTGGTGGTCCGGGTTGCGGGAAGCCTCCCTGATATTCGTCCACACCTGTTCCCAGTCAAAATCTGGATCTAGATCAGGGTGATCACTCCTCCATAGCCTATCCAGCACTAGGTCAGAATAAGAAGATTCCAGGAATGCAGCAACATTCTTGTTCCAGAAGAGTAGAATGTTCTTTCTAGCAGCAAAAGACAGTATATTGAAAAGTCTCCTGTGTTTACTGTCAGTGATCCGACCATCCGGGAGACCAAGTATCAGGCACATAGGGTCCATCCGTATTGGGACACCAAAGATAACAGTCAGTTCAATCACAATACCAGACCAGTAGCTTTGTAATTTCACACATGACCAGAGGCAGTGGACATAATTACCAGTCTCAGAGTTGCATTTCCAGCAGAGCGGGGAGATATTAGCATCCATTTTGTTCTTGACAACAGGTGTTATATGCGTGCGATGTACAATTCTGAACTGTATGGATTTGGTGCGGTTACACACAGAAATGTTCATGGCCTGAGACCAAACTTCCTGCCAGTCAGCATCATCTATAGCAACGCCTAGATCTTTCTCCCAGGCTTGCTTGGTGGTTTGTGAGGTAAGAGGAGAATTAGAGTTCAGAGCTTTGTAAAAAACAGTAATACATTTCTTACTAATCTGCAGAGACAAGGCCTTCTCCACACACGAAGTGGTGTTATTAGCCGTTAAGGTGGTGTCTTTAACTATGAAATCTCTCATTTGTAAATATCTGTACAAGTCACCCTGATTGGATAAACCAAATTGTTGTTGCAACTGCTTGAAGGATAGTAAAGTCTGGCCTCTAAATAGATCACCCATTTTCTTCAGCCCTTGGGTGCTCCACACTTTAAAGCCCTGATCCCTACAGCCTGGCAGGAAGTCCGGGTTATCCAGAATGGGAGTGAGAGGAGACGATAATTGAGCCTGGTTGACTTGGTTTCTTGACACTGTGCTAAACTATCTGATCTAAGTTAAGTGGTGGAAGAAATATAGAGCTGATTTACTTCAGTAAAATTTGCCATTTTGCAGTGCATGAACTATGTTTTGATTAAAAGTAAAGCACACAAGTATTTTAGGAAATGTCTGGAAAATATGTTGAACACAACACAATCCAAATTTATGTATTATTGATTTGTTTATTTCTTAAGGGATTATTTAGGTAGATTTTGAATGTGAAACCGTAATCCCTGCTAGATTTTGAATGTGAAACCGTAATCCCTGCAAACCCATAATCCATGGATCAGGATAGTTTTCTCCGCTAATCACCTCTAGTGAGACATGCTTCATTCATACCATACATTGCATAGAGTTTAGTGAAATCCCTGAATTCCCAATCCGTCCCTCTGTAAGTAAAGTACAAATACTTCAAAACAGTTTTTGAGTACAGTACTTTGGTAAAATCAGGCTCTGATCAAGTCGTTCGAGTTGGGATGTTGAGCAGTGAATGTGTTACTCGTGTTCACTTCCAGGTTACTCTGTCACCACACTGAACGACGGCTCCACTCTGTACTTTGTGGCCGGGGCGCCTCGCTCCAACCACTCTGGACAAGTCATCGTCTACACCGTCAACGCCGAGAAGCAAACCGCTATCATCGATTCAGAAAGAGGGAAACAGGTACTGTCATCTCAGGTTTACATTGTCCCCAGGTACCAGCTGTGTACAGGTGCTTTAACCTGACACCTTTAACCCATCGTCAGTAAAACAATCCTCTCCTCGTAGATCGGGTCCTACTTTGGGAGCGTCTTGTGCTCCCTGGACGTGGACAAAGACGGGACGACGGACATCCTGCTGGTGGGGGCGCCCATGTTCATGAGCGAGCTGAACAGAGAAGAGGGCCGGGTCTATCTCTTCTCTGTCACCAAGGTAAACACATTATGTCTTCTGGATTTCCTGAGCTACAGCGAACGGGAGAGTGATGGTCCCTCTTCAGACAATTAAAAGATTAGTGAGGTTTTATTTCATGATTTAGAAAGTTAATTTATAGTTTTGTGAAGCTTGAAGGACATTATCTTAGGTGTAAAGGAAGTGTAGCATCTACTTATACCTGTCTTTTCTCTGTCCTCTCATTTGAAGGGTATTCTGAATGAGCAGGGATTCCTCAACGGTCCTGACCCGACTGAGAATGCACGTTTCGGGACGGCTATCAACGTCATTCCCGACCTGGACCTGGACGGTTTCAACGACGTCGTTGTTGGATCGCCACTAGAGGACAGACAGAAAGGCGTCATTTACATCTACAACGGAGACAAGAAGACATTAAGCAAAGACTTCTCACAGGTATCAAGAGAAACACGATTACTTTATAGCATACTCAGTTATATTCAACTCTGTGACAATATGAGTGATGAGATTTGTTTTGTCTTTTTCAGAGAATCTTTGGCTCCAAACTGGATCCTCAACTGCAGTTCTTTGGAAGATCCCTCGATAGCTTCCATGACCTGAATGATGATTCGCTCCCAGACATCTCAATCGGTGCCTATGGAAAAGTGGTGCAGCTCTGGTGAGTTAACCCAGTAGCACCATATGTGGGAAACATGGAAATCCTGTCTCCTCCATGTTAGTAGATAGAGAAGTGCATACCGTTCTTCGGTTCTTCCCACATCCTGGAACAAACTCTGACTGTTGAATTGTGTGTTCCAGGTCCCGAGGTGTGGCGTCGGTCTCAACTAAAGCTTCTTTCAACCCCAATAAAATCAACATTTTCAACAAACCCTGCACTGTTTCCGGGCGCAAGCTTTCGTGTTTCATCACCAGCCTCTGCTTCACTGCTGCGTTCAGGCCGAAGAATCCTGTCGGACCCATCGGTAAATCACATCACCCGATCGGGAAGATGTCAACTCTGTTCACTAAAGATTAATATAGGAAACACTCCTATACCTAAAATAAAGGATTGTTGTTTCCACTTTCTGGTATTTATCCTAAGCTAAGCTAAACTAAGCTAAGCTAAGACTAACAAGTGATATTACAGTTTTCATCTAAATCCAGGCAAGAAATCCAATATGCCTATTTCCCAAAATGTTAAATTTCTGTTTGAGCGATCCTCATTCTTTCCAAATCTTTTTTTAGAGAATATAATCGAACTCAGATGTGTCACACTCAGTTTTTCTTTATTTCTTTTCAGACATATCTTACACCTTGACTCTGGACGCCGACCTTCAAGCTTCACACGTGACATCAAGAGGAATGTTTACAAAAAACAATGAACGCTTCCTCACAGAAAACGCAAAGATATCCTCTACCCCCCTGTGCCGAGACTACGAGGTTTACGTTCAGGTAATGATTTGTTTCTTTTTTACGATTCCCTTCATACATTTTATCTGAGCACGTTGATAAGGCCTTATTGCTGTCTCTCCATTTCGTCCATAGGAGACACCCGACTTTGTCAATTCCCTCAGTTTAAAGGTGGAAATCGAGCAGAAGAATCCGGATGTGAATCCCGTCCTGGATCAGTTTTCTCCCAGGGCCTCGCAGTTCTTTGTAAGTGACTAACACAGTGCGAGAATCGGTACACTTCAGAGGTGATTGTACAGTCATTTTAAATTACATGTTGTGTGTCTGTGTGTGTGATAATTAGTATTTCAGTCAGTCACGCTAGTTTTTGTTAGAACGTTGTGTTTTCCGCGAAACAAAATTAAAGTTCATCCAAAATGTTTTGTTTTCTCTGAAGAGGCTACAGGAGAATAAAGAACTGAAGTGATAAATAATAATAAGCAATAAGTGTTCTGAATGTGTTTCTGTGTCACGGTTTCAGATTCCCTTCACTAAAGACTGTGGCTCTGACGATGTGTGCATCAGTGATCTGGTGCTGAGTGTGACCACCGACTCCAAGGCGTCCAGGTGAGAATCTATCCTCTCTCACATACATGTTATCTACTGCATCACATGTTTCCTGATTTTACCTCATGTGCGGTGGTTTCCCCTCCGGATTTAGAGTTGGAAGTTTAAAGTGAACATGATACAGCGACTGAACAAGCTCAGACACGACTTGTTCCTGTCTTTTCTCTGAGTCACTTGTGAGATGAGGAAAGATACAATCTTCTCAACCAGCCTCTTACTGTAAAGGAGAGTTTTGGTTGTAACTCCTGATATGAACAATAACTCTGCTACCTTTTCCTACTTCTTCTGTTTAATGAGTCTGTCCCTAAAGTTAATAGCTGTAGAAATGTGAGCTCTTTTTCAGTTTATAAGACTTTGCAGCACAAAAAAAGAGGAAAGGTATGACTGTTTAATTAGCATAGAACTTAGTAAAAGATTAATAAATTGTAATTAAAGAAAAGGGGAAACTCCCCTCATAACTTAGAGAGTTCATCCCGGGCACAGGCCACTTCCTCTTATTAAGTATTCAGAAAATCGGTTGAGTAGTTTCTGCATAATCCTGCTAACAGACAGACGCAGGTTAAAACCTAACTTGACAGAGGTAATAAATTAACTCAGATCGAGGGTCATAAACAATTTGTATATTTCGCTATTTCAATATTAGGATCAACAGCTGATTTTAACCACAACAGCAAGAGGCAAAGTTATACATTATAAGTCAGTGCAAAGCGACACCAAGGTTAACCTTTGTTCTGTTTGTTTTTGTGACTTCTTTGCTTCTGATAAGGTCTTCTAGTGTAGAGTGTGTTGTAAGCTGTCGGGTTGTAAATGCAACAGTTGAAGAATCTCTTCACCACCGGCCGCTCCCAGCAGTAAACCATGTTACACAGCAGAGAAAACACACATAAGACTGTCCCACACTTATTCACATGATGATAACATGTGGGTTTGCAGCTGCTCTTCATTCTTAGTTCCATCTGGCTGCATCTTTTTGTATTTCCTAATCTAACTAGAGGTTAATACAGCAGAATGATCCACTTATAAACGTCAGGTTTACTGTTTGTTTTCACTGTAGTTATGGACGTTAAGAGAAAAGAGGAACAATCTTTTGAATTCTGAATAAATCGCCCTCAGCTCTCATCTATTAATGAAATAGGGAAAGATGAATTTAACCATCCGCCTGGTCAAGTAGATGATATCATCAGTATTCTGCTTGGTGTTGCAGCTCAGCTCCCATCCTGGTCAGCGCCAACAACCGAGAGGTGTCGTTTCAAGTTGTCGTGAGGAACAAGAAGGAGAACGCGTACAACGCTCGGGTGTCGGCCACGTTCTCCAGCAACCTGTACTACTCCTCCGTCTTTCCTCCTGTGAGTGGACACCAAGCTAAACTGGAATTCACTCAGCAAATGCATCCTTATCAAATCATTTAACATGTTTTTGAATCAATCCATCCCATTTTGGAAACACTTGAGTTATGTAATGTTCTGAACTTTGAATTTGCAGACGGACAATGTGAAATGCACCTCGACAGAAACACAAACTGTCACTTGTCTAGTGGGATATCCAGCATTGAAGAAAAATGAAGAGGCAAGTGTCTCTACGTGTGCACAATTTTGATTTGAATTTGTCAGTGTCTGATTTTTCACATGTTATATATATTTTTTTAATTTTTATTTCAGGTGAAATTTCAGCTCAATTTGGAATACAGTCTCGATCAAATGCAAAACCGAGCTGAGGTGAATTTCGAGGCTAAGAGGTACTTTCTCACCAGTCACTGATCAAATGTGTCTTTTAATGAAAAGTGTTGTGATAATGGTTTTTATCGTTTCATCTTTTACAGCGATGGTAAAGAGGAACGACCGGCCGACAACAAGGTGGACATATCCCTTCCTGTCCGATATGATGCAGGGATTGTTTTATCCAGGTGATTTTGCGTTTTATTTTGTAATGAAGTGTTTGATTTGACAGTTGATGATGAGGAAAGCATTAACAGGTCATGTTTCTTCATCTCAGGCAGTCGAACATCAACTTCTACGTGGCGAATACGACCAACGCGCTCGTAACTTCGGTGAAAACTCTTGACGACATCGGCCCGGAGTTTAACTTCACTGTGAAGGTGCAACAAACGAATCCGTCTCTTAACATGTAATCAATTCATTTCTCATAAGCATCTGAGACATTCATTAAAATAATTTTTTTACTCAAAGGTCTCAACAGGGACCTTCGCGGTGAACCTCCTGTATCTGACCATTGGTCTGCCCATGACGACTAAAGGTGGAAACAATCTCCTCTACGTCACCAAAGTGGTCCCACAATCAGTGAGTACAAAGTTTTTAAAAGTGTTTAAGACCTGTTTTATCCAATAAATGTTCTAGTTGACACCAAATCGGCAATTTATAGTATTTATAGTGTTTGTAGCAACAAAACATCTGACTTTCAAAAAATTTTTTCTTCATATGCAGATTGTGAATGAGCTGATTGGTGGCAACCGTTAACAAAGAACTCAGTCAGGCTGCGTAAAATATATCTGACTGAATAACTTGCAGCAGTGAATGACCCAGGTCCTGTTTGCCTGCAGGGAGGTTCTGTCAGCTGTGATTCCAGCAGCCTGGTTGATCCTCTGAAGATCGGTGGGAAAACACACAACGTGACTTTCTCCGAGGAGAACCTCCGAGGCCTGGACACACTGGTCAGTCGCCTTGTCCTCTTCCTATGTGTCCACTTTCATATACGTGTCTCAGGAGACATTTTACTTTAATATGATCATCTCATATAGATCAACTGTATCTAATCTATCGATCTATATATGGATTTTACTGGGGATGTGCACTGATTTCCTTTTATTTTAATGTTTTTAATTGACAGGATTGCAAAACTGCTAAATGTGAGTATATCAAATGCAACCTCAAAGACACTAAAGTAAAGAGCGACTACTTTGTGATGGTGAAAACCAGGATCTGGAGCGGCACGTTTAATCTGGTAAATAAATTCTTTCACAACTTTTCTATAACTCGTTATTGTGTTTGTTTTTATAACCATTGTAACAATAAATCAACGCTGTAGCTGTTGGTGCACTGATTTGTATTCGTTCTGTAATGACAGGCCACCTATCAGACCATCGAGCTGACCTCCAGTGTGGCTCTGGAAACCTCCAACCCCGACCTGGTCATTATCGGACTCAAGCAGCTGCCGGTGAGATTCCCTTTTAGTATCTGGACATAGAGACATGAAATAACCAAAGACTTATGATACTGAAGATGTTATATCATTTTTTAGCTTATTTGAAACACTTATACTTTATTCTCTTAATGCAACACAGTTTTTCAAACACCACATGCCAAAGCTTTAGAGCACATCATGTTAAAATATTCTACACAAACAAAGAAGGTGGATTTGAATCTCTCAATTGCAAAAGTGGGACGCTTCTCCCTTCAACCCTGTGGACGTGGTCTTGATCATGTGACGTCTCTGCTGCTGTCCAGGTGGTGCTGAGCGTCAGTAAACCAGGGGAGACGGCTGATGTCCCGGTGGGAGTGATCGTCGGCAGCGTCATAGGCGGTGTGGCGCTGCTGGCTCTGGCTGTAGGATTACTGTGGAAGGTATTTGTTTTTGGTGACAATCATTTCAGCATAAAGAAAAGCATTTTCAAATTATCTGAATAGTGTTTTTATAGTTTGTCAATGGAATGTTTTCTCATAGAAATGTACTCTACAACGCAGCAGAAGTATATTTACTGTCTGTATCTGGATTCAAGAAAATAGGACGTGTTCCTTTAATCAGGGATTTTTTTATTTTTAAACAGGAAATTGACAATATCCACAGGAATCTCTTTTGAAATATGTGCTCAGTGTTTTATTGATTCTGAGTTTTTGTATCAAGTAACATAACTAGAAACTTCAATTGTTTCCTTTGCAGTTTGGGTTTTTCAAAAGAAAGTACAAGCAGCTGCAGATGGAGGCCGAGGAAGACGGACAGAGTCGTGCACATGTCGATGAGGTGCTGTGAGCTGGAGGGAAAATCCGCAGCCTTCTCCCGCCACTGGTCTGTTTCCAGTGTGGATACTGGTACTTCTCACTGGTTCTTGTAAAGTGCAAATGGACTAAAGCTCAGTCACTGGAAATCGGACATTTGAATGCAATGGAAGTTTGTGAATAAGTGAGATCACACTCTTTCTGCTTTAAGGACTGCACATTGACTATTTGCTATTATGCACTGACTTTGAACAAATATAAAAGCTGTATTTTTTTCCCAACACCACAAAACTGCTCTTAGACTTCAGGCTTTGAAATTCATGGATGAAAATGTTGCCATCTAGAGTTTTACACTGTAACTGCATCTGATTTACACTTAATTCATTATGACTAACTCTGGGCAACACGATTGACAAGTAAAAGTTCACCAGCATTCGTCACAACACTGACCCTTTAAACGTACACACACACACACAAACACACACACACACACACACACACACACACACACGCACACACACACACACACACACACAGACACATATACAAACTGTCCAACTGTAGCATTACTTACTTCTGGTACTCAGGACTTTTCTTAAAACTGTTGATATCTATAGTTCAAATCCTGAAAAAGTGAAACGTGTCATTACTGCTCCTCTGTGTTTGTCTTGTATATACTGTGAGATAAAATTATGATCTTTCTTGTAGAGTTTTACATATGAAAATATTAGAGGCAATGTGGGTACATGGAAAAGTTTCTTATGTTGTGGTTTTTGTGAACCTGTGATGTTTTTTTATTGTGACAAATTGTCATATATTGTCATGTCAACGTTTAGGGCTTCAGTCCACCTCTATTTTCATAATTGTAAATTGGCTGAGTGGTTTTCCAAATGAATGGTTTTTGCCTATCAACTTTCAGAGAACTCTTTTTAAAAATGCTGATGCTCCCAAGTGATGTTTATGAAGTGTTTTTTTTTGTCCAAAATCTCATCCAAAAACCAAATATATTTATATCTTTTTTATATATAATATATACAATTCTTGTCTTTGTGTCATTACCAATGACATAAAGACAAGAATTTTTACCTTTTTTTTGCTTAAACATTAAATTAATCAGGAACATATTTGCGGAGTATTTTTTATCTGTTGGGCAGAAAGACACAATGCTGTAAGTTAATAAAACACAGAGCGCTTAAAGAGTATAGAATCATTAATCCTGTGTTTAAATCAATTGAACAAATGCAAAAATTTATAAAACTTCAACAAACAAAATGAACAGTTATGACACCAGCGCCTGAAGGATGATAATCAGCAGCAAACATCACTAGTAGCGAACTACTAGATATAGAAAATTAATGCTATTCATGTTTTTATTGTTGCATAAAGTAGCAGTTTACTCTTTTAATACATCCAAACTGTTTGTCTTTTTACAGTATAGGAACTTTATGAGGCATGTATTGGTACCGCTTTGCCACAAGATGGCAGCATGATATAGATGACAAGTCAGCTATGTTCATTCTTTCCTCTGCTCTGTTGATGTTGATCACTGAAAACCATCAATTAATACACATTACTGAGTGTCTCCTCTCCTCTCTTTAGATCTTCTCCTCTTCGTCTCTTGTCCTCTTCCTCTCTTTTTCTCCTGTCCTCTCCTCTCTCCTCTCTTCTACTCTCTCCTCTCTTCTCTCCTCTCTCCTGTCTCCTCTCTCCTCTCTCCTCTCTCTCCTCTCTTCCCTCTCATCTCCTCTCCTCCCTCCTCTCATCTTCCTCTTTCCTCTTTCCTCTTTCCTCTTTCCTCTTTCCTCTCTCCTCTCTCCTCTCTCCTCTCCTCTCTCCTCTCTCCTCTCTCCTCTCTCCTCTCTCCTCTCCTCTCTCTGACCTACTGGAAACCTTCACGGACCACTTACTTCCAAACATCAGAATAATTAAATTGTTCCCTTCCTTCATGATTAGTCTCTTCTCACATTTTGGCCTGTGGTCTTAGGTTAGTCTGTCCCTCGACTGTTTTGAAATGTGTTTCTGAAAACTTTCCCTTCTTTTCTCGCCAACTCCATCACCCAGCAGAATCTTTAGCATTCGTTTCTTTGGAATCTGAGGAAGTGGAATGTGCTATTTGTCTCTAATAAGCCGCACATTTATTAGCAGCCTGGGCCTGGAGCCTCCTTGTTGGAGGGGATATATAGAATTTGATAAATGATTGGACTGGTCTGTTCCACTATTACTCAGGCACTACAGCATTGGGAAATCGCCTCTTGGATTCTATGCATATGTGTACAGGGAGCAATGTGGAAATAGTTGATGAAATCAGATACAGTGGAAATGGTTGAACACCTTTGTAATTCCATCCCTCTGGGGTCTCCTGCAGATGATTGGCAGCTACAGCAGAACAGCTGACCCCTGCCACAGCGGGATGATTGCTCACAAATTGCTGCAATGCCGCTGTGACTCAAAAAATGATGTCATAAATTATTTAATAACAGCTTGGCCTTTTATTTTTGCTCGCATATTTACCCAAATCTGGACTCTAGTGCTTACTGGTTTGAGTGTAACTACAAACTGGAGTTTAAAAGAAGGGTAAGGGGATTTAATGAGCTGACATGAGGGAGGCTTGCAGCTCCTCAATACTTCATTAGCTTTAAATGATCATTATAGTAATGAACATTTTGTCAGGCATGCTCATACTACATCGGGAATTAAAGCCTAAACTTTACTGGTTTTAATGTAAAAGCTCTGGATCAAAGTTAAACCGAATAAATGTCATATCTATCATGATCTATAAAAGGGATTTTACTTAGAGTTGCAAAAATGAGCTTCACTCAGAACAAGACATTCGCTGCCTGTTTGATCCGGAGCCTGGGACAGTCCATGGCAGTAAGTGGCTTCAGGACAACAGCCAGCACTTTCAAGTTTATACAGTCTGGCGAAGATGTACTCGCCAGTCAGGAAGTGTTTTGGAAAATGTAATACCTCAAAGACACAGAGCTCACAAATCACACACTCCAGACACCGAATGATTGATCGAGCACAACTGGACGGCAAGTGAACCTTCACAGATTCGTTGAAAGAAGAAACGGCCAGTGTCAAAAGTAATGACTTCACAAGAGTTTTGCTGTTGTGATGATTCTTAAACAACAAGGGACATAAGAACTGTCACTGTACTGTAGTCATTCTGCAACTTATGTACAACTTCCATTGAGAACAGCCATTTCCATTGATTTGACAGAGATCAGTGAGAAGTATGAGAAGGAGCAACCAGAGAGCTCTTCCATGGTAATGGATGTGATGTTCAGTCCAAACCCAAATATGTGAAACGTGAATCATGTGAATGTTTCTTGATCTTTGATCGTTTAATCGTCTCTGATAAAAGTCGTCACAAGGTCTGAATCAGTTTGATGAGCCCAATTCTGCAGAAGATGAAATTTAATTTGATTGCATTCTTGGTTTATGTCTTCCATGTTGATTGCTGTTTCCGATCATAATTTCCAGCAGCTAACGTGATATGGTTGCTGGAAGGATTTTTGAAGCAGTACCTGTGAAAACTCTTTCTCCTTCTCTGTTTGTTCTGGAGTACAGATGTTGGTTCTGTGTAATGTAGCATGAAATCCACCACTGGATCACAAAGAGGGCACGAAACACACGACCGATACTTCAACTACTACTACTACAACTACTACTACTACTTATAATAATACTAATGATAATAATATTAGTAGTAATAAAAGTAGTAGTAGTAGTAGTAAAGAGTGTAGAGAAAAGGGAATGCTTTAGGAATCATAAGCAAAAGCAGAAAACATTAGACCATAAATAATCAATAAATCTATATATATCCAAAACATCAATTCATTTATAAAACAATATGTGCATGTGTGCATGTGTGCGTGTGCATGTGAGCATGTGTGCATGCTGTCAGGCCCTTTAATCTGAGGATATTTTATGCTCATTATAATAGCTAATTTTTAATAGCATTAATAATATAGTAAATCATATAACCATCTATATCAACTCAACACAAACAGCATGACTGATAGTTTCTGATCATATTAGTTGTCACAGCACATGAATTGATTTGAACACATTTAGTTTCAGCTCACAGCTCCGGGTGTGTGAAGGCTGTGTGTATATTTTAATTCGGTGTTTTTCTCCTGTGGAATTAGAGAAGACTTTACATTGTGTTCTGTCTGGCCGACAGATTATAAACTCCCCGGAGTGTGATTCACGCAGCGGACACTTTGCTCTTTGCTCTGCAGAGCTGCAGCTGTACCCAGGGTTCCGCTGAAGAGGTCGCGCAAGGACTTCTGAAGGAGTGCAGCCTGTGCGTCAGTGAGTGGAGAGCCGCGTGTGTGTGTGTGTCGGTGTGTGTGTGTGTGTGTCGGTGTGTGTGTGCGTGTGTCTGTGCGTGTGCGTGTTTCATTCAATGAAACGCAACACCCCGCTCCTCTGTCTGAAGCCTCTTCGGAAACAGGTTTGATTATATTTAAAAGCTTGACCTGGGAGAGAAACCCAAACAACTGTCTGTTCTAATATTAGCTGTGCGGCTGCGGACTACTATGAATTCTATTATTGTCTGGACTGGGAAATGTTCCCAAAAGGCAACTCTCATCAAAAGATTTACACTTTTGTCTGCAGTTGGTGGAAAGAATATCAGTTACCATCCAGCAGTATACTCTTAATTTGAAGGTATGATGATGGCATGCATGGAAAGGATGTTAGCTGTGGGCCTGTTTGATTATACAGTAAAAAGGTCTTAATGCATAATAAACTATTATTTTTATCACTATTAATGTGATTATTAATATTTATTAATATTTGTCTCTTTTTTATTATTATTATTGCTTCTAAGGCTCATATCAAGTCGTGCGTAAAAATGACCCCTTTGCCTGATGAGAAAACTAAAAAGGATAAAAGTTAATATCAGTAATGTGCATTAAAAAACTAAATTCACATGCACCGGCCCCTTTGATCCGATGGTGCAGAGTTCCCCCGGTTTCACAGCAGAGCCGCAGACACTCGTGGCGTTTTATCACAACAACACCGGAGCTGTTTCCGCGTAATTTAATTGTTGTGGCAGGTGAAAGTTGCTGTAACGATGTCACCTGATTGGGATTGAAAGAACTTTGGTAAGAAGAAGAAGAAGAAGAAAAAAAAAAAAAAAAAAAAAAAAAAAGATCTCCCCACCCCCACAGAAGAGGAGACCGCCCACCAGAGACAGTCAACCCGAGACCCCTTATAGATTTAAAAAGAGAGGCTGCATTCTCAGACTGACACTTATTCAACACTGCCACCTTAAGCAGATTACTTTGGCGCTGCCCGTGTCAAATACGTGCTTCACTTTGCCTCTCCATCATGTTTGGGATGCTGAAACACCGCCTCCACCCGGGCATTTTTCTCTTCTTCATATGGCTTTGTCACCTCATGGAACATCAAAAAGTTCAAGGTAAGGATTCTCCTCATCCGTCTTTCGGCTTTTTTATTCTCTCCGTTGCTGGGAGCAAAGAGAAAAAGAACTTCCACTGCTCTCTGGTCAGCCGCAGGGAAACGTGCACCAGTGTCGGATGATTTGCTGCAGGCGACAAACTTTTCAGAGTGGGTTCGCTCCTCGCCCCGCTGATAAAAAGTGTCCACCTCAGACAGTGCGTGCGTAAAGTGTCCGCAAAACAGGTGCCATCTGGGACACTTCAAAGTGAGACCGGACGGCAAGTTTCTTTTTGCAGCCCTCGCCAGGGGCACGCACGGCGCCGGACGCAGCCTCAGCTTCTCTCAATACCTCAACATGTTCTCATACTTTTTCTCTTCAGAATTCAATGTCTGTGCGTGTTGACGCCAAACCTGTAACAAACTTGAAAAATGTCCACTGGGACTTCAAGGGCGTGTTAATCATATAATTCCCCGCATCCAGCATTCATGCGTAAAATTGCTTTTTTGGGGGGCAATAGTTTCATTTTACTGTGATAAAGATATACAAACTGGAAACTTTTGCACTCATCACTCTTTCTTTGAGTTGCTCTAGTTGAGATAGATACGAATAAAAATGTGTGTTCTGTTTAGGAAACACATCATGAACACTTACTGTCATGTGTGTCTGTGTCGGTTTACACACCCTGCTGCTGTCTGGGTCGAATTATGTCCCCGTGCCAATGATTTAAGATTCATTTTGGTTTGAATGTGTTTAAAATGAACTTGGCCCTGGTTGGTTGATAAACCACAAAAGCTGGTTGGGTACATGTCTGGGATCTCGCCCTGAGGCGGTGGAGGCAGTGGGGTCTTGCTACCTTAGGACGGTGGAGACGGACACTGTCTGTACGCTCCGCTCTGTCCAGTGATAACAAGGAGTCTGGGACTAAACCACAGCCTACCTCCTTAGATTCTTATTACTTGTTTGGGTTTTGTGGCTGCATGGCGAGGGCTGTCAGTCACAGGCTGGATAGTGTTAACAGTCTCGCAAAAAAAAAAGAAAAAAGAGGAATCAGACAAAATACTGCCGGGTGGGAGAAAGGGGAGGGAGCGTCTCGGATAATACGGGCTGCGTGTGTGTCTGGTGCGTCTGGGTCAGCGCTTTGAGGCGTTCAACATGCAACACTCGAGGTTTTCTCATGTTTTTTTTTTCTGATTTCAGCTGGGAACTGCTGGTTGCAGCAGGGGAAGAACGGGAGGTGCCAGGTGCTGTACATGCCCGGTATGAGCAGGGAGGAGTGCTGCCGGAGCGGAAGACTGGGGACGTCCTGGACCGAGGAGGACGTCCCTAACAGCACGCTCTTTAGATGGATGATCTTCAATGGCGGAGCCCCCAATTGCATACCTTGCAAAGGTGGAGGTGCACTCATTTTCCTTTGTTTTTACCATAACATACATGCTCGATCATTTTGTCTCATAAACCATATGGCGATGATCTGATTTGCGCATGCCAAAGTGCGTAAAATGGCCAATTTTGTAATGCGTAATTTTGCGCACCATGCCAAAAATCCTCGCCAGCATCTCTTACCAGAGACCTCTTTCTGTTTGTTTCAGAAACCTGCGATAATGTTGACTGTGGGCCTGGGAAGAGGTGCAAGATGAACAGAAGAAGCAAGCCGCGCTGCGTGTGCGCACCAGACTGCTCCAACATCACCTGGAAAGGACCGGTCTGCGGCTCGGATGGAAAGACCTACAAAGACGAGTGCGCACTGCTGAAGGCTAAATGCAAAGGCCACCCTGATCTGGACGTGCAGTACCAGGGAAAGTGCAAGAGTAAGTAAACATTACCTTTAATTCTGCCCCACTTATGAGATTACGCGTCTGCATTTGCCAAGAACCCTGCAGTCTGTTCCTCATTTTCGTGCCTTTCCTGCCGGTTAATAACAAAATCTCCAAATTCCTTTGTCTGGACAGAAACGTGCCGTGACGTCTTGTGCCCTGGCAGCTCCACGTGCGTCGTGGACCAGACAAATAATGCATATTGTGTGACGTGTAATCGGATTTGCCCCGAGGTGACGTCGCCTGACCAGTACCTTTGTGGAAACGACGGGATCATCTATGCCAGCGCGTGTCACCTGAGAAGAGCCACCTGCCTCCTGGGCAGATCCATCGGAGTGGCGTATGAGGGCAAATGCATCAGTAAGTCTGCAGACACGAGAGACGTGAGCGCGTGACACTTTGCTCCCTGAAAGCGCCTCCGGTCCCTGACTCTGAATATTGTTTGAGTGCATGTTCTTCCTGGCCAGCTCTGCACTTTCTCACTTCTCATTTTTGCCAAACATTCCACCGAGGAGGGGGTCTTAGAGAGCGAGGGAGAGAGAGAGAGAGAGAGAGGGGGAGAGAGAGAGAGAGAGAGAGAGAGAGAGAGAGAGAGAGAGAGAGAGAGAGAGAGAGAGAGAGAGAGACAGTTAGTTTGGTATTGCTTGTGTTTGCTCAAGAAATGATAGACATCTTATTATTTCCTGATGTTGGCAGCACTATCCCATATGGGAGAGAGGAAAGAAGAGGAGGGGTGGAGAAAGAGAGCAAAACAGGGGAGTGCTGGGGGCCAGGAAGACATGCTTCAAGTTAATATTTGAGTCAGATGGACTCTTATCCAGAAAGCAGTCGATATAAGTCTTGTAGACTTAAAACTGCTAATTAAAACATGACTTTTTGTTGCCTGCCACGAGAACCTGAGCCTATAAAACCGGATTTGGTTTTTATTCCTCGCTTAACTCTCCAATACGCAACAGTCATCCGATCCTGCTTGAAACGCGTTTGTGATAATCCACCTAATCAAAGATTTCCCCTGTGCCGGTTCTCTTCCTCCCTCTCTGCAGAGGCTAAGTCATGCGAGGACATCCAGTGCAGCACGGGGAAGAAGTGTCTGTGGGATGCTCGGATGAGCCGAGGCCGCTGCTCACTGTGCGATGAGACCTGTCCGGAGAGCCGGACGGAGGAGGCGGTGTGTGCCAGCGACAACACCACGTATCCCAGTGAATGTGCCATGAAGCAAGCTGCTTGCTCTCTGGGTGTGCTGCTTGAGGTCAAGCACTCTGGATCTTGCAACTGTAAGTAAAATAACAAAAAGCTAAAATATGAAAAAAATAATCAATCAAAACACCCCCCTCCCTACCCCCCTCCAAGCAAAAGACAATATTCCATGTTGCTTTCCCAACAAAAACCTCCCCTGAAAGTCCCCCCCCCGCCCCCCCTCCAACCTGACTGTCCCCCAACTCCCACACCAGCCACACCACCACCAAGCACAGCTTGAGCAAGCAGAACGGACTTGGGAATGGAAGAACTTGCATGACATTGTCTTTGTCGCTGGCTTTTGTTCATGTGATTTTTTTTTTAATTTCACTTTTTATTTTATTTTATTTTATTTTATTGTTCTGCAAATCAAAAAAATCACAGAAAGGTGAATGAAACCAACACATTTCTATATCAGCAGCAGACTCTAAACAAGAGTCTGGTAAAAAAAATTTAAAAAAAAGCTCACGACAATTAAACTAACTTGAAAAACAAAGGGGACTAGTTTGGTTTGCAGTGGAACAATCCTGATATTTAAAACTAGTCGTTTTCACGGCCATGCTAGTGAACTGCAGGAGCAGGTTGCCTTAAATCCCATGCAGTTTTATTTTTTAATCAGAATTATTTTTATGATAGTGGTCATATCTTTACAGCTTGTAAATTCCATGGTCACATTGCTCATTTCATAGTAAAGGTGTGTATTTTGTTGTTTTTGGAATGTGTTTTTTTCTTCTTCTTCTTTTTGTTGCTATTGGCTGTAATCAATCAATTCAAAATGCACTGCCTCTTGTGATATACACCACACTGCCAACATGTCCATGAGAACAGAATACTTTTTCAATATACTAATACGATTGCATAAGGTGATTGTAACATTGGTGCCATGTTAGCGGTAATGTTACCCATGTAGACTGCCGACCTGCGGACCAGACCGAGCCAGTCACGCGCTCGCAGCTCTGGGGGTAAAAACCATCAAATTGAACAATAGCCTCAAGGAAGTATCAAATTTACATTCCAAGTCGCTATGTAGAAGAATGTCTCCGTGTTAGTTTTTCTCTCTCCTGACCCGAGTACCTTACTGTGATGTGCCTAAGGTATGCGATGGAATCCAAGGGACCAACTTTATGATCACCTCATGAGCTAAATATAGAAATGTGATACTTTACAGTGTGCAGGATTAAGCGTAAGAAGCTCGTAGAACCCCGCTCTCTTATTTCTCGTCTCTTCATCGTAGGAGGAGTGTTTATCGACTAACTTTTTAATTGTCTGTGCTGTTTCCAGTGAATGTGTTGTCTACCAGAATATGTATCACAAATCACAAATCCGTTGGGATTGACGAGGGACTGCCTGTTTGTTTGTTTTTTTGTATTGTCACTCTCGCTCTTGCTTGTGTGCTTTTTTTTTTTTTTTTTTTTTGCGTTTTCCGATGTAAATCTCCTCTGTAAAAAAGAAAAGAAAATACCTCAGAACTGTGTTGATGATCTGTGACCTGCTTGCTGAGTCCAGGCTGTGACACAGAGTCCTCCCTCCCTGGACGTTTGGGCCAGAAGCTAAAATAATAACCAGAGCAAAGAAACTCGCGAATCCAAGAACACAGGAGCACTTTTCTGTGTTACGTGTGTGTCTGCTTTCAGGAGTCTGCCCAAAAGAGACCCGGGGCCACTGGAGCCATCAGCCCCAGTGCCCCCCCCCCCCCCCCCCGCGCCCAGTACCCGCCAGGCACCCCCATCCCTCACCCACCAAACCCCCCAACCTCCCATCCACCCCTCTTTTCCATGATCCAACTTTTTTCTCTTGTTACAGCCCTGACTTGCTAGATTATGTAAAGCTGCATAATTGGGGATGCCACAGTAATTGTCAAAGCCAAGTCACACAGACCCTTCCTCATACACACAAACACACACACACACACACAGATACACAAACGTGCACACACAAAACAAAATGGAGGCTGTGGGCCAGTGGCTTTGCTGTGAGATTTTATTTTAGAACGTTCAGTGATATTCTGCGCTGTTTTGGTCCATATTCATACAACAGCTACCGTATATTCTCCCATATAGCCATCACAGAAGACCAGGAGGAGGATGGGGAAGATGAGGACTCAGACTACATGGCCTATGTCCATTTATCTTCCCTACTGGATGGATAGGCTCCCATCATTAGGGGAACAGTCCTAGGGCAAGGAATCATGTCCATACTGTACATTATGTGTATGCTTATTTATTTTTTAAAGAAAAAGGAAGTATACATATAGTTCAGTCTGCTAGATGTTTATTTATACTTTTTTTGTGTTTTATAATTTATACATTTACAATGTCAGGCTTACTATCTACCATGATATATTGTGTTACCACTCATTTCCCCCCCTTCTTTTCTGTTGTTGTCCCTTTTACTTTCTTTTTTTTTTATCATGAAGAAATATATTTGTCCAAAGAAAAGCAGTGTTATTTATTTGTCATGTTACCGTGTAAGTATAAGTCCTCTACAAGCTGTAAATTGCATTCCCTGAGCTGTACAAAGCTGCTTGTTTCTGTCAAATCTCTATCACAGATGTTTATGTCACACATACGTAAATGCATGTTTAGGCTGTGTGTTTATTTATTGGGAATATATCAATCATTTTATGTACATAAAGTGTTTCTGGTTTGTTTACAACTCATAATAACCGACCAAAGGGATTCTCTCGATGGTTTAGCAAAAGAGCATTGTACAAGGTGCAACACAGCAGTGATGGAACGGAAGAGAAAAAAGAGCCATTTGTTTTTCTTTTCTTCTTTTTTTTTTTTTTTTTTTCCGTTGGTTATTCCTCAGTTTCATCCCTTTAGATTTGTTTCCACGCGGAGACGACAACTCTAGAAATTATACGATAGCGTTTGTTTTATCTCACCAGTTTAGAGCAGAGGTAAGTGTTGGATGATACTTGATTCTTTTGGAAATAATGTGCCATTAACATTTGTGTGCTGTCTTCTTGCCAATGTGCTCCATATTGCTCTCGCAGAGCTCAGATAGGACTAATGTACTGCAGTACTCAACACTATATCAGACTTCATCGCTTCGGTTCTTTTTGTTTCATTTTTTTGTTTTTTTGTTCTTTTCTCAGAATGCATTTTATTTCAAACATCACAAGAGAAATACAAAATTCTGTTATGAATATATAGTTTTGTATTTTTTATGTAAATGTCATATGTACATACAAAGTTTGATGGTATTTGTACAGATATGAAGAGTGAAACAATAAAAGTTTTTTTCCTTATACGTTTTTCTGACTCTGTTGTGTTATTGCATCTTTTAAGAAGAAGTTGGACCAAAATAAAACAAAAATCACAAATCAGTTCATTCTTTTGAAAAACTCTTGCATGTCACTAGGTGTTAAAGGGGTTAAGTACTACATTTCTTCTGAAATTATACTCAATAAACTTTATGGTATGTATAAATATTGCTGCAGAAAATGACATATACCACAATGAGGATTTTTTGCTGTCCCATTACTCTAGTGTTTAGTACAGCATTTAAAAGTGTTTAAGCTCTACACCAATTGGATAAACTGCTGTTTATTTCTATCCGTATTATATACAATATTTGAATAAACGCAATATGTATTCAACATTTAACTGTAACATGAGATAGTAGAACTTCTAATGTGAATTAAATTGATCGAAAACCAATTCAGACAGAGAAATAGGAGAGTTTGTACGGTGGCCGAGAGAGCTCAACACACTGCGAATAAAGAAAACACATGAAAATACAAAAAAACACGTGGGATTTAACAACACATGCGCTCCAAAAAAAGTCACAACACATGCAAATACAGAAATAGAAAATACACGTGCAAATTAAGGAAAACATCTTCATCAATTTGACGACACACATGTGCAAATACAGAAACACACTGCAGATTGCGAAAAAACCACAACGAAAACTTTTGTGAAGTTCCATCACCACTGACGAGTAGCAAGGAAAGGAACATGTCAGTTGTTGTTTTTCTTAATTTGCAGCGTGTGTCTGTATTTGCACATGTGTGTCGTCAAATTGATGAAGATGTTTTCCTTAATTTGCACGTGTATTTTCTATTTCTTTATTTGCAGTGTGTTGAGCCGCCCTAAGGTTGTTTAGTTTAAGCATCACACACCTTCACACACAGCTCATTAAGACAAGTGATCCCAACTGAAGTTTAATGTCTATTCTACACTTTGATCTCTGCATCAAGAACAAATCCAGCTTTTGACAGATTGAAGCCATTTCTGGACCCTGTAAGAAAACCCCTGCTGAACTCCTCTCTGTCAACACCCTGCTCGTCGTTACCTGTGATATATGAAATGAACATGAGGTGTGAACAGACGCTGCTGGCTGTGTCTGGACATGTCTCCCTGCGTGTGGCACGTCCACTGTAAAGTAATATCTGGCATCTGTCCTCCATGTCTCCTTCACGTCTCCTCCAGTTGCCGCCGTCAACCGCGCGCACGCTTTGTCCCTCTGCGCTCGCCGTACTCCAGTGTTGACAACAGACATGGCGTCCTCAATGTCACTGCTCGGCTTGGGACGGTTAGCTGTGATCAACACCGCTTCTAGGGTGTTGCTGAACCCCGTCAGGTAATTCACTGTCCGTTGTCTAGTGGTTTAATGTGCACACGTGTTACTGTGCCTCTTTTATTGTGGAACAGTCAACTGTAAGTCGGCTAAAGACGATGCTAGCAGGCCTAGCATGTCACAGGCTAATCTGTGGCTGCAAGCTAACCAGCTTTGTAGCATAAAACACTTTGAATAAAACACGTTTATAAAGTTTCCCTTCTTTATTTGGCACAGTGTGGATGTTTAAACACTTAAGTACGTTCTTTCTCGCTGTTTTAAAGTGACTTGGGTGTTGGCTAATGTCAGGGTTACCCTGTGTCCTTACAGCTAGCCGGCTAGTTAGCTAACACCAGGTCCAACTTGTCTGTGTAGAAATGAGTTTGGCTGCTAATGAAGATAAACGTTGCTCACTGCTCCACACATGGACGTCACTATGTGAACTAATATCGTTCAGCTAGATGGGAAATCTTCATTTAATAACGGATCTCATCAGGAATAAAAGAGGTGGCTAACCGGAAGCTAACCTGTAGCATCACAAATTCACTTTTTAATTTGTTAACACAATGGATTTCTTGCAGTAAAACACATGTCTCTGGTTTATTCATGTAATATGTTGTATTACTGGGCTGTTATTCCTTTTCTGTTCTAATCATGTTTGCACTTGATCCCATTGTTTTCTAAGTAAATAAACCCATCATATCCTGTGAACTGCTCACTATAGGAAAAACAACGTGACAACATATGTGTTTATTTGACGTTGCTGCTCTTCTGGTTTCTGCCCTTTTTTAATACACAAATATGTCACTTCCTCATTCTTGAACAGTTTCCTGAGCTTCTCCAGATCTGTTACCCACAACACTCAACCATCACCACTTACTCCATTGTAGCTCATGTTCCTGCTTGCAGACAGATATTGACGTTATTTAATAAATAGTTAGTCTAGCCGCCTACAAAACATCCACAATTGATTCAGCTGGGGATTAGAAATGTTTAGCTTTGGGTCGGTAGCGTTAAGTTATACGCTGTATTATTTGACACCCGGATAAAGAGCGGAAACAGTTTGGCTCCAATTTATGCAAACAGTGCTTCGTTCCAGTCTTATCATAATATCAGTAGATACGTTTTGGGATTTGGGGAAATAAATATTATGATAACTTAATGTTCGATTTTCTCATTTAATTTAACTGACATAACATATGTAATATTGTTAGTGATTTTATTTACAGTCGACGTGAGTTTTGGTATAGATTAAATATGTCGGGGGGCATGTAATCCACATTGCGGCACGCTATGTTGAGATACTGACACAACATTTGCTCTAAATGTGTATGTGGGCAAGCTGACAGCAGTTAATGTGAGATTACATGATATACTGTCAGGATATGTTCAAACATATTTATGCATAAGCCTGCAAATGATATTGTTTCTTGCATATTCATCTTTGTCTACTCGGTTCAACACTGTTGAATATTTCTTCAAATATTTGCTCTGAAACATAAGCAGCCAAGAGTTTTTCTACACTCTAAGGTTTTGATTTGCCTGAAGGACTGAAGCCATCTGAGACCAGTCACATTGCAACTGATGGCTTTATTTTCATCTTTTCGTAATTTGACATTGGCCTCATCAAGCATTCGATGGGAACATGAAATAATAGTTGACAGGTTGGATTGTGTTGCTTCACCAAGAGAAACACGTTGTCCAAGTGAAAATTCAAATTCCATTTCATTTTCTAGGCGTGAACATGAGTTGATAAAGATGTTGGAGATTAGAAATGGACTCAGCTGGCTTAGAGTCCAGGAAGAAGAGACAAAAACTTTTGCACATGTTCCTCATTTTAAGAATACAACATAATATCTGAGGCTTGAACTGAAAACTCTTTGTTTTTGATTAATCTGAAACATAAACATTTGCTTTATCTGTGATAGATGTTGATCACATACAATTAACTACTGTATAGGAAAGTAAAGCATTATATACTGTAACTCCATTTACTACCTATTACTATCTAAACTTATTATACATTGTTCTGCATGTGAGTGCCGTCTGCAGGGATTCATTCGAATGACAACTTAATAGAGTCAACTATAAACATGGAACACCTGAAACAATAGTTGCATAGGTCACAATGATGTTTTTATTGTATTCTTTTACATTTTATTTATTATATGAGACAGTAGGGGGATCTGTAGTGTGAAAATACTTACATTTTAAATAAATAAAACACAGATAATCTGGACATTATCTGGAATGTGATTATCTGTAATAGCCCTTTACTTTCTGAGCCCCAATGGCACATTACTGTTTTGTGACGGCTGCACATTCACAAAGAGCTACACAGTCCTTGCCTGACAGTTGACCACAGCCAACATGAAGCACGTCCTGTCATTAGGATGAGAGCGACAGTCTGCCAGAGATTCACCAGACAGAACTAATATGTGGCGGGGAAAATTCACTTTTGATCTCTTCTTATTTCACGATATATCCTTGCCCCATCATTTCCTCGGAGATAGTCGGCCTTTGCAGAGTGAAGCTTATTTATCATTTACTTCTTTGTTGCTCGTCTGGTGTTTTGTGCTCTGTGTGTAATGTCTGTCTAACGGTTTTTCAGGTCTACAAGCACATCAACATGGAGGCTGGCAGAGAAACAAGGACAAGACACGCAACTTATTACAGTTGATGAGAAATTGGTAAGGATCCCTCTCTGTTCAACGTGACACACCAATTGGTGTTTGTCTGATCTACTGTCCCCCAATTACGTTCCTGGAAAATTTGTTAAAAAGGTCTTCGAACTCGCTGCCAAAGTGGGTTCGTAGTGGACAGTAGGCTTTTGTAGCAATATGATGGCAAATGTCATCACTGGCTCCCAGTTATTATTATGAGTTACTGCAGTAAACAAATAACTTTAAAAATGGAGTTTAGATGAAAAACTCGTTTAATTTGACAATATCATTGTGTTTGATGCCACCAAAGTAAATATTAGCTTTCATTTGAATTTAGATAACACCAAGTATTTGCAGTCCTTCCTCTGCAAAAATAAAGTTATATAATTCAATGAAAATTAGAATAAACAGCATAATTAACCTAGTGTGAGTCTCCACTGTGTTGCTGTGCTATGTTTCTCTCGCCTTCTGTTTCACCATGTGTGTGGCTTACCCCCTCCCCACACACGTGGAGTAGAGGAGATACAGGTTGGCAGCCTGTCATGTTAAGTGATTCAAAGATTACAAACAAGTGTTTTGAATCCCACTAAAACCAAGATGTAGTCAGACGTCTGTGTCAAATGTCTTTAAATCGGGTCAAATGATCAGCGTTTTTTTAAATACACACAATCTGGCGACAGCAGCAAGGATGACTTGCTGCTCTGCTTCCGGTCCTGGCCAGAGTACTGGCACCTCTTCTGCTGTTACAGCTGCACCCCCCAAGTAAAGAGGACAGACTGCGGCTTACATGACCGATATTGGTTGTTAGGTGCAAGTTTTCTTTTTTCTTTTGGTCACATTCATTGCCACAAATGCACCATAAACATTCTTTTGCACTCTCTGTCCAAGGCACAAGAGAATACAATCAAAAGAGAACAGTACCCCACTGATTTGGCAGTGCACTCAAGCATTGGGAAAAATAGTAAATTAAAGTCCATTTAATTTTTATTTCTTATCAAACCATGTCAGCAGAGGACCACTTTTTCTCCAGGTCATTGCCATAATGCAAGATTTGTTTTCTCCAGCTTGTGGTATATGATGTTGCAATTTCAAGTTACTGCCCTCAAACCAAATGTAACTGGATTAAACATATGTAAACAAACTGAATGTCAGAATCATGATCAAGCTAAAAATCAGTGACTTTCTCTTTACACTTGTCAAGTGGTGGGGCTTGTGTAGCTCGTCCATGGTGCTTGTTTCATTACGTGCTAAAGCACAGTCCAAACAGTGATAAGTGAGCATTTGAAGTGGCCAAGGTTAGCAATGTACCGACTGTACAAAACAAAGAGGGATCTTTGACGTAAATGGCTTGTCATTAAAAGACGAAGGAGATAGACGATAAAGAAGAAAGAGGGAGTTAGGGGAGAATGTGGGAGTCTGTTGTAGACTTGTGGGGGTTTGCTGTGTGTGGGCAGCGTCAGTGCGCTTTTGTCCCAGCCCAAAGCTGACCATACTGGCAGACAAACCTTTGGCTGGGTGGAGTGTCTGTCTCTGTCCTCTCAGTAGGGGCCACTGAGAGGAACAGCGAGGACATGAAAAAAGAGGGCCTCCAAAAGTGGGGAGGGGTGAAAGAAAAGCAAGTTTCATGGAAACAAGTTTGTGAGACACCCTGAGACTCATGAAAAAGACAGTGGGCACTTCAGTGTTGTTTGCCACAGAGGTTCCTTTGTAGCGTGCCGTTGCTGGCGACGGCGGGAAGTACTCTAATGCTTACCCAGACAGGCCAAAAAGAGAGGCCTCAGCTGTTTACAGTACAGTGGTCCCTGTCTCACATGGAAGAGGGCAATGAGAGCACTCTCCCTTTTGGGCATTCAGCGCATGTCAGCACGCTAGTCCTTCATCAGGCTGTCAATAATTGTGAATTGCTTTTCCGGTTGGACCAATCAAACCAGGGTCTCGATCCACTGCAAGGTTATGCCGGGCTCGGACGCTGTCTCTCTGGAGCAGCCCGAGGAAAAAGTGGTGTGCCACTTGTTGTGTGGCGAGTCTTTCTGAATAACCTCATTTAGATGAGGTTGCAATTTGGCCGGGGCAAACGATATTTTGAATTCACTCCAAAAGCTCTGTCTGACAATATGTGTGTGGCACTCATTATCTTGTCCTTAGTTCTCGTCTGTCCAAAAAATGCAACCCTTACAGGAACTCGCGTCCCTACAGCATGTTTGGTCATATCCATTACAGACAAATTTAGGCTTTGAAGGGCAATACTATTCTGCAGGTCAAAAATCTGAACAGATCTGTTGAAAAATACTTTTAGTGGGATTTGTGCAGGCTGCTTTAGTCATTAAAGTGTCTAAACCCACAGATAATTAGGGCTTGAAACGGCATTTCTGAATTTGACCTACATTTTCAGCTGTTTTATTTAACTCAAAGTCCGCAAAGTATACAGCAGTTATCAGATAAATTAATATATATTAGCCTCAGGAAATATAGACATGACCTGAGGATGTGTCCACTGCCTTCAAGTGGGCAACACATTCAGTCATTTCAGGTTTAAAAAATCAAAATATCAAACATCCCCCCCAGTTTAATTATTTGCTGGCTATAGGGTGATGTGACAGTAAAGTATCTTTGGGTTTTTCTACTCACAGACAAAATGTTTTTTACTGTTTTCTGAAATGTTAAGGACCAACTGATTATCAAGACTCTAACCAGCATAATCACTAACGAAAACAATTGTTTGTTTGTTTCCTGGTATTTAAAAGGTCGAAAATGTTTTAAAATCTTTTCATGAGCAAATCATTGAAGGCATTGTCTACATTTCAGAAAAAAAGCCAAATAAAAAGACCTGCGTGATGGAGCTCCAGTGCCCAGAGCGGTTCCCTCGAGTGCCCGGGCCGACCTGCTTTTGTTTGTAATTACTGTTTGATTAAGCATGCTGGGCAGCTCCCAGGGTCCAGCTGGCTGGCCACTGATACACCGCTTTACACGTAATGTCTGTGACCTCCCTCAATTAGAGCCAGGCCTATTGCTTTACTCTTTGGCCTCTTGCAGAAGCAACTGAAGTTATAGCTGCAGCAGCTGCTTGAATATGTGATATTACAATATCCCCCACTTGTGCTCGAGTGTCTCAGTGTCCACTCCTGCTTCAGCCATGGCCAAGTGCGCTCCCTCTCTCCACATAAAGGCAACACCATAATCTTAAAGCGCTTGTGAAGCCTTGTTATAGAGTTCTCTAAAGGCACTAGGGTTTTATGAGACAGAGGAGGACAGTTATTAGAGGGTGGGGAATTGAGGGGGAAGTGTGTGTGGGGGGGGGGGGGCACAGAGAGGAAGAGCGTCTTAAATTGGTAGAGCCATTTGATTCCTGACATCTTGAGTTTGCTAATCTGAAATCTTTTGTTTTCTCACAAAATTAAAGTCCAGCGCGTGCTCGGCAAATAACATCACATCTGGAGTAAAGATGTGGGGGTTGATAGTGGTAAGGTAGTTGAGTCTGAAGGCCGGTTGTTGTTTTTAAAGATTTAGATTGAAATCAGATCGGAAAAATCCAGAGTATGTCGCTCAAGTTTAATCACGCAAAGATCAGACAAGACCCTCGTACAGATAATATTTAAAGGAAGCTGGTTGACTTCAGGTCCTTTCAGTGCAACAGGCCGATTCGCTTGGACACACCAGTTTGCATGGTGGCACTTTGGAACTCAACTTTCGCAGAATTAGATGCGTTGGCCCAAGTGTCCTTGGGCAGAGTACTCTCAGCCAGTGCAACTTCGAACAGGTATTTGCTTTCGTGTTTGGAAATCGCAAGAAAATCAGCGTGAAGGACAACGGAGACGCAGTAACAATAAAAATCCTTCCATCTCAACTATGAGGATATATTTAGCACAAGGAGTTTGAGTCTGCACTACAGCGGTGTATATTCTCTAAGCCTGTCTAGCCACAGACGGAGTGACCTACAGTGCAGCAGACCACATTCCCCCCCCCCCCCCCCTCCCTGTTATCCTCCTCTCCCTCCCTCCCTCCCTCCCTCACACATAGACAACTTAAGTGTCTGTTTTGTCTGGTTGCCCTTTCATACGGCGTGCTTATGCAAAAAATCTCTCGGCTCAAGTTTGGAGTAGTGGGTCAGAGGATGTTGGTCTTTGAAGAGCGCTGGACAAGAGGCTTTATTATGTATCATCCACTAAATAGTATTTCATTCATTAACACTCTCTTCCATAGAGTCTAAGCCTCTTAAGAGGACTTCTCAGCCCTGTCAGTGCCGAGGAGTTTTAGGAAGTGTCTCGCTGCAAAGTGTTGTGTTTGTGTAACGGGTAGAAAAAGGTTTGCTGCTCCAGTTTGCCTGCACCTTCATTTCTTCAGAGATTGTAAACTCACAGCTATTTTCCAGAATACAAGAACTGTTTCAGTCTTTATAAATCGCTGTGATGACTGAATGACATCTTGGCTCATAACTACTGGTCAGACAAAGTGAGGCACTTTATGATGTCACCCTGGGCTCTAAGATCTTTTAATGGTTTTGTTATTTGCAGACTATCTGCAGAATTATAAATTAAGTCAAATTAATTGACTTTTTAAGAAAAGAATTGGCAGATTATTAGGTGATGAAACGTTTCTGTTCTCAATGTGCACTGTTTGCAGCTGCAGTTGATTTTTATTATCAGTTATTCAACTTTATTAAGTTAATCAATATGAAGAACATCCTTACTTTTTTTTTAGTTTTTTTGCTTATTAAATGATTATAGATTTGCTTTACTGGCAAAACATTTGGACTGACGTTTGAAGGAGTGTTTCTGAGATGCTGTACGACACGCAGACAAATAAGTGCGTCTGCATCCAACATATTCATAAGTGACCTTCTCCTTCCCCTCTCGTTCCAGTCCTCACCGGTATGTGTAATGTGAGATTCGAGATGACCCTCGCGCCAGCTGCTCCTTGTTCTCCAGAGTTGAACCACTCCCACACATGAGCAAGCAACATAATATTTGTTTCTATTAGAGACGCCCCCTATGTCCAATCAGTAATTGGCACGCTTTTTCCACTTCAAAGACGTCTGAAGGTGGGAACTGGCGGAGGCTGTTGAGTGAGGCTCTTGGTCTGGGTGTGGGCAGGACAGTGGGGGGTTAAGGGTGATGTGTTTGGGCTTTCACCACATGCTGACTCAACATGATTCAGCTTGGCTGACCTTATGACCCCCCCCCCCCCCCGGCTGCCGGGCTGCAGTTTTGGCATACAGGCGTTCATACAATGATAGGCTGCACCATACTTGTTTCATGGTTGTCACGCTGTCCACTACTACACGTAACAAGTTTGTGGTGATGCTAGAGGTATTTAGTCTGAGTCAGTTGTGTACAGACAAACCTTGTTTGCTTAGTTCTTCTATTTTGTTGTCGTACTAACAGGAAAATACACTCTGTACCTCTGTTTATATTTAAACCCTATAAATAGGACGGCCAGTATTTGTGTTTAGACTATCTGACTGGACTTTTTTCTAGGAATTGAAACTTAATTTATTGTTAATCTAACCCTGATAGTCCTTGACAATAGCCAGACTATATGAATGGGTTTATATTCAAATCTAAAAACCTCTCAGGTTGGAAGGGGACCATCGGTGAACAGTTTTTTTTAGATCTCCCCAGAGATGTATGTTCGGGTTCAAGTTGAGGCTCTCCCAGAGTTTTCCCTAAGCTACTCCTGAGTTGTCTTGGCTGCATATGTGAACTGTAGTCTCAGTCCTTTTCATTAAGGACGTTTCTATACTTTGCTTCAGTCCCTGCCAGTCTGCCTGTACCTGCTGCTGGAAAACACCCCTCAGCGAGATGCTGCCACCACCGGGCCGCCCCGTTAGGATGGTACTGGACAGGCGATAGGCAGAACCTGGTGGTGATGGCGCTTGACAGTTCCGCCAACCTTTCAAATTGCTTTTACCAGACCAGAGGACCTTGTGTCTTGTGAGATTTTAAGGTGTTTTCACTTGGGAGACGCTTCCGTCTAGCACCATTCAGTCATAGGTCTTTTCTGATTGCAATGTTGTGTAGCCGACTGCAAGCCCAGACAATGTAGCCAACCGTAAAAGGAATTTGCACATCGTATTACATTCACAGAACGGCATTCTAAGGAACCTCCTTTCTTTTCAGCGTGTGTGTGTGTGTGTGTGTGTGTGTGTGTGTGTGTGTGTGTGTGTGTGTGTGTGTGTGTGTGTGTGTGTGTGTGTGTGTGTGTGTGTGGTGGGTGGGTGTGTGGGTGGGTGGGTGGGTGGGTGGGTGGGTGGGTGGGTGGGTGGGTGGGTGGGTGGGTGGGTGGGTGGGTGGGTGTGTGGGTGTGTGTGTATACTTGGTTGTTCCTTGCCTCTTGTTGATTTGAGAGGTTTGCGAGTTGAGACACCGGTCATGTTTTTAATGGATAAGCCTGGTCTCCTGGGAAAAAAACAACAACTTATAATTCCAGATATTGTTTCCCAATAAAGATCAGACCTGGCATACAAAACATAAGTCAGGGACCAATCAGCCGTCCTCAACAGCTCCTTCATGACCATTGTGTCACTGCATTCAACAAAAACCCAATGTGGCAGAGGACTTGCACACTGACCGCAGAGACACCTTTACTGGTGATGAGGTTGAATTTGTTCAGGGAGATTTCATTGAGATGTGGATCCAGTCCATTGCTCCAATGACATGAGGAAATCCAGCCATGGCATGGAAATCCATTTTCTCTCTGACCCGTCGAGCAGCAGTGCTTGTTTTCTGAGGCCAATGAAATACCCCCACAAAGCACTGAAAGCAATATTCAGCTCATGGTTTGTCTTGACAGACCAATCTGTAATCTCAAACTGGTTTGTTCCAGTGGACAGAAATCCCAGGTTGCACAAGGCCTGGATATGCACTGTGTTTCGTCTTTTCTGAAACTGGAGGAAGGCAGTTGCAGAGATCCAAGTCATTAGTCCTTGGAAAACAAAATCTGCTGATAAGCCAAACACATTCCCTGTTTGTACAGCTTGTATCGGCACTTCCAGTAATTAACCACATCACAATGTCTTGTGTTACCTTTAGTATTATTTAACTGGTTTAACTCAACTTCTGTCTAACTTACAGCCAACTGTCTTTCGAATTGACGCAATAACTCAGTCACCTTAAATGGTTTCATGTTTACAAACTTCTTTGTAGTTTCTTAAGAAAATATGAATAGCTTAATATTGTCTGTAAATGAAGTACACAAACTATGAATGGGATGTTTAAATTCCTTTTAATGAATTAGCAATTTGTTTGACTGCAACACAACAACATGCTCTGATTTACTCTTTGACCTGAGCCCAGTGTTTCTACTGTTAACACTGCAGCACTGTCCAATCCTCCGTGCAGTGTTCTGGTGTCTGATAAAACTTCAAACTCTCGCATCCGTGACTCAAATTTCCAGAAGAGCATTTTGTTGTCTTGGTACCTGAAGCAACACACAATCACAAACGTGGCCTCATGCATTGTTTTTGTTTTTTTTAACACACGGCTGTTTTTGTTCTGAATCCTCACGAACATGGGCTAGACACTTAGACTGAAGGAAGAAATGAAACTTAATGGTAATCAGGCTTCTCTTACTGGTTTCCACATTTTGAGGTTGATTCTGCAGAGGAATTAGTACCAGGATGGAAAAGACTGAATTTCGCAATCTTTTATTTTGATGTACTTTGCTCCTCACCTCCTCTCTTAAGAGGACGCTCTGTCTCTCTCTACTTTCTCCTGTTATTTCCTTCAGTTTAACACTTGAGCACGTTTAGATTTTTTTCTTGTTTACACAGAAATCCACCAGCTTTCAGCATTCTGGTGGGCCCAGCGGCCCCACAGCGACAAGCCCCTAGTGCTCTTTATCTGGCACGTAGCCTGGAGGTGTCAGAATTATCGACACGCTTTCACGTGACGGAGACTTTGCCAGCCTTTCCCCCCCCCCCCTCTCTTAAGCCCTGCATTCTGTCTGCCCAGCCAGGTATTGTAGGGCCCCGTGAAGGCCCTGTGAATAGTGTCAAACTTGATAGTTCTCATTTTGCTTCCTGTACATGGCAGAAGAAAAAGTGCCCACCGTGTGGGTTTTCCTTTTGTGATATCCCTCTCTAGTCCTCCTGGGAACACACCACATTCCAGCCACAATCATTCCCTTTGTGAATCTGGGTATTGTGGGTGAGTCTGTCATGCCAATAGCCCTCCTAGCTTTCAGTGTAATGCGTGCAAGTATCATAGAAGTCTAGACTCATATTTTTGCAAACAATGCCAGATAATGAGCGGTGTGTTTTCAGTGATTTGGCCGGGCTCTTGTTTTGACACATCCTTCCTCGTTCATGAAGGACCTTTTGTGCTCATCCATGCCTAAGATGTGATTTAAGGTCTGCTACATCTGGACAAATTATTGCACCAGTTTACCATACATGGGCCTCCTGTGTCAGTTGTGGTTTATGCAACGTACACATGCGTAACCATCGTCTGGCCCTGCTAATCCCAAGGGTGTCATTTCTGCTGCGTCTCCGAGGAGGGTTTTCTATCTCCCAGAGCAGAGCAGATCACAGGAGTGCTAAATGTTTGTGACTGCAGGTTGGGTTCACCTCAACTAGGAAGGCACCATTTCCCCCGGAATTCCAAAATCCAAATGTGTTTTGGTTTTCAGGGAATTCTTCTCTTCTGAGCACTTCAGGAGTATCAGGTATTTTGAATGTTATTCATTCAAAAACATAAAAACTTCTATCCAACGGAAACATTTTTAAACGGCTTTAGATTATCTGCAGCAGACTTGTGTCATGAACCGTCCACAGTTCCCCCCTTTGGGTGAAGGGAACATGTTTTCCTCCTCGCTCTGACAAGAGGGAATTGTCAAGGTTAAGTAGATAGGGCAGCCGGAAATAATTACCGAGCACTTGTGAATTTTTTCCCCCCCGCCTTTTGTTCGTGTCTTCCCTTTCATTTTAACAATCTTTTCAATGTGCAGATCTTGTTTATGATTAAATTCAGTCTGGTCGAGCCTCAGCAAAGCAAAAGATATTCCCCCCCGAAACGAGCTGTAGTCAAATGATTGGACCTGTAATTTCCGAGGCTTAGATGCCACTGGAAGCTCCTTTAGCCCAGGGAGAGGCCGGCTTTTGTGTTGAGTTCATGCACAACGACCCCCTTTCTACAAATCAACTGGCAGATGACAGACAATGATGAAAAATTGATTCTTTGAAGTTGTAATGGCCATTGAAATGTGTAAAATTCTTGTACTGAAAGGAGAGCACCCTGGAAGGCCCTCAGTCTTGGGTGGCTGCTGGTTGCATGCTGGGAGGTTGGTCTGTGTTTTGTCGGAGACTTCCCATCGCTTGTTAGCTAATTCCCTGAAGAATTGGACGAGATCCTTGATCGGAGCTTGAAGGGTCTCCAGTTGCTCACAAATATGCATTTAGTACGCCCCTCCTCCTCCTGCAGCCCCACTGGCCTACTTTCTGATACTGTCTGGAATAAGTAAAAGTATTAAGTGTTAATTACATCTAAAACAAACTGCGTAAAAATCTCTTATTATATTCTTCTTATCTGGTTTTCTGTCTTTTTGGTGTTTGAATCTGACATTGACTTTTTTTCCTCATCTGTAAGCTGTATTTTATAAAGTTGTTATTCACTTAGAATAAAATTGAGAAGAAATTTTAAGTCTTAAAAAACGAAAACTATTACCTGGAAAAATTAGTGTCCGACCATTAAATGCTGACGGACGTTTACAAGCAACATATCAAGAAGTAGAGAGAAATCACAGTAAAGTTCTGACAGGTTAAAACACGGGAGAAATTGATGTGTAGTTGTAACAGCTGTGCTGGCAGAGCCGGACCTGCCCACAGAGCGAGCTGCAGATCACACAAATAATAAAACTACAATCCAAACTTTTTAGTTTATTTTACTGTGACTATAAAAAGTGTTCACTCCTTGAATTTTTCATATTTTATTGCTGTTTCTTGTGACACTGAAGACGTATTTGAGCTTTTTTTGACTCTGGTATTTTAAAGTGAAAATAAATCCCTACAGATCGACTTGAAGTACAAAAATATAAAACATCATGTAGTTGATTACCTAACTCCTTTTTATAGCACCTGAATAGCTAACTTTCAGATGACCTCCCTCAACTAATGTACACACATTCGTCTTTTCGTGGCCCCTCTCTGGTTTGCAGGGAGAGAAAAAGACATCAGTCAGAATTGTCCTGGAAGAACCCGAGCTGCTCTGAGACCAGAAACATGTCAGTCGGTTAACTCCAGGCACATGGTCGCGTTAAAAGGAAGTTTGACGGCTTTCAGTATTTGTTTTGACGGCTCACTCTAACGCATCCTCCTCTAAGATCAAAGCTTTGCCGCCGGCGATTGTTTTAAGATGAATCATTTTCTAACACAAGTCATTATGGAATTAAAGACCTTTAAAGGACTTTAGCACTAAAAGTCCTCTCTCACAATGTTAAAGAAAGTGATAAAAGATAATAATAAATGATTTCTTTCTTGCGTCATGTTCCATTATTCCAAGTTTTTCATGTAAATCCGTTGTGTAGTTATGAGTGGAATCCTAAAACCAATCAAACAAACCACTTATGAGTGTTGATCAAAGACACGTTGATCATAAAATGATGGCGTGCTAAAAATAACGTTGGGCCCAGGATCACATCAGCAGCTCATTCCATCAACATCCTCAAACTTCACAACATAACATATCTGATCGTTCTCAATACATTAGCCTGAGTTCACAGGCCCCTGCACAGTTTTATTGATTAATGAATAATGTTAAAATGTTAAACATTGCCATTTTCGGAGAAGCAACTTCTTTACAAACTGGTTTATAATAAGAACAATATATAGTTTGAATTCCTCCCGTTCCCCCGTCTGACACTGTGCTCCCTCTCTCTGCAGGACATCAGTTCTCTGTCGGGCGTTCCAGACGAGCACATCAAAACACGCAAGGTTCACATCTTCGTGCCGTCTAAAACCGCCATGCAGTCCGGAAGCAACAGCACCAAGAAGTGGAAGATCGACTTCGACACCAGGGAGCGCTGGGAGAACCCGCTGATGGGCTGGGCCTCCTCGTAAGAACCCACATCTTCTTTGTGTTGTATATCCTGTCAAATCAAAGTTTTCATATTGTCCCATTCAGAGAGAAAATGGTGTCACTGACGTCTCTGTGTGTCTTCCAGGGCTGATCCTCTGTCCAACATGACTCTGTCCTTCTCCTCCAAGGAAGACGCCGTCGCCTTCGCTGAGAAAAACGGTACGAAATGTGAAATGTAAAGATTTTATGTAGAATTGAACATTTAAAGCAACACGTTGGATAAAACATCTTTGATTTCAGTCGCTCAGTTTAGCTTTAAAAGTGATATAATGACTCATCGTTCTTTAGAGTTTCACCAACACTGAATGAACAGACAGAATATTCAATGAACACAATATTACGTTGAGGTAACTGTGGAGCAGGAGTAATTCGATTTTAATCTGAAACATTTGTCCACTTCACCGTCTTGACCAGCACCTCAAAGCTTTTTATTTTTCTCAGCAGTAAATTAACCGATGATCACGGAAACTTTGCTCTTTCTGCCAAAGTCCATCAGAATCTTTCGATATCGACAACGTGAATCTTTGTAAACGTTGTCAGCTTGTTAAACTCTCCAGAGCAGGATTGTCATCGGCTGATATTAGTGATAGTAGTAAAACAGCACCTGTTAAAAATGGCTTTACTGCAACGAGAGCAGCTGATTCCAATATGTGGGCCTCATAACGAATCCAGTAATAAAAGATTAAGAGAATAGTTTGGACGGGCCGACTCCATCATTCGAAACAGTCCCCGTAGCTTCGAGTGAAACATGGCGGACGCAGGTTTTGTGTTTGGCTCCACAGAAAGTTCACGTTGACTCCGAGGAACCGAAACCATCTGGGAAGGTTTGTTGAGACGAAGCAAAGGAAACGGCCGACCTCTGTTTATTGAGCCATGAAAGTGATTAGTGCAGTTGTGACTCCACGCAGCCTGTCGATGTCCACCGGACACCTCATTGTGGTTTGGAGCTGGTCCAGAGTGACTGTGTGTGACGCTCCGGCCTCCATCGCTCACTCTGAGGATGTTTTCACTTCAGGTTGGAGCTACGACATCACGGAGAGGAGGAGCGCCAAGCCGCGGGTGAAGTCCTACGGAGCCAACTTCTCCTGGGACAAGAGGACTAGGAGGTCCGCTAAGTGAACTGAAGACACACATCTGCTGCTGGGCCTGACCTCCGCTGGTCCCACAGCCGACTTGTATCGCTCTTGTCAATAAATGCATAATTATATACTTCTTAACCAAACATTTGGGTCATTATCGCTTTTCTTTTTCAAACATTCACCTCATCACTGACTACCTAGTGTCGACCAGACGATTGATGAGCTGTTTGTTCTCTGGGTGGAGCAACAGCGAGGGGAACATATTATTACAATTAGATATGTCCATCCTGTTACCTGTTTCCACAACTGGGTTCAAATAACAAGCGTTTCTCTTTGTGATTATTATTGTTATTATCACAACATCTGCTCGGCGAGGTGACCTTTCCTTTAAAGAGTATTTTTCTTTCAAACGTTTAACGACACAACCTCTTCAGGAAGGAAGTTTTAAAATGACGCAACAATGATTCACATCAAACTGGAGCCAAAGCTGAAGACTTCTGATTCATCTGAACAAACAACCACTTCCTTCATTTCACACATTCACCAAACCCAGTTCAGCCCTTTTCATGTTTTAACTTTGTCTTGCTGCTTGAAATTAATGTTTAAATCAAATTTAAAATAGTTGTCGGGGAGTTTTTCCACTTTTCGGGAGCTCTGCATACTTTTCTATCAAAGACGAATAAAGAATGAAATAAAATGCAGCTTTATTGGTCGAGTCGGGTTCAAAAGTCCAACAAATGTTTTCACAAATTCCCTCATTTACAGCTTAACCTCAAATGGTGAAGAACATGAAAAGACACGGGAGAATTAGTCTGAAGAACAAACTCTTTTTTCCATTACATTGTTTTTAAACGGGCACTTTCTGGTTATTCGCCCAAAATTAAGATAAAAATAAATAAACCACACGCTTTATTGTACAATAAAATAGTAAAGTATGTAAACGTGTCGGTCTCCACTCTGAGGTAAAGTTCCGACCTTTGGAAGAAGCTGTAAATTCCTCTCGATGCCCAGCTACTCACCCTTGGCCGTGTCCTTGTTGATGCTCTTTGTGTTCAGTAAACAGTGGTGTTACTCTGCGCCGGGCCCCGGACTGCGTGACTGCACTGATATTCACACAGCAATCATGGCCGCCTAATTGGTATAGCCCTTCGTTAATTAACGCACTGCATTGCAAAACTTTCACAGCCTTGCGCTCGCTATTTATTTTGTTCTGTCGCTCGGCACATCAAACGGGCCGATCTGATATGAGCGTAATGGTCCATCTGAACGCCCCCCCCCCCCCCCTTTGAAATCTCCTTTGGAGAGAAGCAGCGGCGGGAAAAAAAAAATGCTCTTGGCACAAGTTTGAATCATAAAAGTTGAAAGCATTCCGCCCCGTCTTGGCCCGTAAGCACAATAATGTATGTGGAATGAGCGGCATTGTTCGGAACCATCAGAACAACACACACACCAGCAGGAGGGCGGCTCGGAGCGGTCGGGACAAAGAGAACCTGGACTCGTAGGTCTCTAATAGTACGAACAGTTCTAGTTGGACGGCCGTAAAAACGAGTTATCTAATGTTGGCAGAGGGAAAATATCATTAACAAGGACACGTTTAAAGTGCACTGGGCTGTTAGACTCTGTTCCCTCCACTGAACCAGTATCACAGAGTCAGTTTCTTACTCATCCAGCAGTGAAAGAGGAGTTTTCTGTCTGTGGAGCTCACAGGAGGATTTCATTGAACCACAACACACGAGAGAGCGACATCTCTTTAAAGAATCAGGGTCAGTGACGCTCTGGAAACTTCAGGGACGTCACTCTGGAGGTTCTGAGGTGTAAACAGCGTCTGCTCTGTGGATCAGAGGAAATGGAGGTGAGTGGAACACGGGAAGCAGCAGGTGATGCTACACAGCAGCTCAGCAGGATTTCATTCTAACTGCTTTGAAATATATTAAAAAAAAAAACACTTTTAAAGTCTCCAATTCCATTTTTCCCCTCGGTGATCAGATCCCAGATTTGACATAACTCAAATTATGTCAAATCAGCATCGGGCTGTGGGCGGAGGTCAGTGTCTCTTCAGGGTCACGGTTCAATCCCCTGGACGTTCTGACACAACCCGGTGAGAACTGGACGTGGAGCTTCTCGTCTGCTGCTCACACATCTGCTCTTCCCATGTGGAGTCGTGGCCTCGCTCCACACTGTGTGGATCTTTGGGTGTGAGAGAGGGGAATCTGAAAATAGACATAAACTCATATTGTATGATTTCTTTGATCTCTGCCAAGGAGGTTACGACTCTGCCTTTACACTCAGAAAGATTACACGAAAACTACTGAACAGGTTTTGTGAAACGCGGTGGAAGGGTGGGACACGGGCCAAGAAGGAACCCATTACGTGCTGGCCTGGAACCAGGAATCTTTTTCACTTTCTTTTTTAGACATTTTCACTACTTTCCCTGGGAAACATTCATGGACCTTGATGAAAACAACCTGACATACTTAAAAGACCGATTTCTAGGACTGTGGCCTGTTGCAGATACACGAGTTGAGAAGATTTAAATTCGGCTTTGTAGGAGTTTCATCTGAGATAATCAGATTCAGAAGACAATCAATAATTTAATAAGTTTCTTTAACAGTTTGAGTTTTGTCCAAACGAGAAAACTGCTGCTCTACTGATGCACCTCTAGTTTTGAAAGTAGTGAAAGTAGTTATCTAACTAATAAACAAACACAAACAGGATGAAAGATTCACGTGTGATTAATAAATACTGTACAATATTTTGATTGTGTGTAGATGACATATGTGCTGATAAGATTGTGAGACTGCACAGTTTCCCACGGCTGCACCTGCTCATTACTACAGTGTTTTACAGTGTTTTCAGTCACTGAGAGTGTCTTCAGGTTTTATTCTTTTATGGGTTAAACAATAATTGGCCTCAGCAGCTGGGAAGATGGAACACAATCTGTTACACTTCATCCAATCACGGGTTCACATTTTATTGTGTTGGAAGAGAAACGTGGCTCCCAGACGCAGCAAGGCCGAGAGCGGAGATGGAGAGAATTCCTGCAGGAGCTCCGTGTGTACGAGTGGGAGAGAGATCTCAATCCATCGTGAATTGTTTTTATTTTCATCCTCCCGTCGTTAAAGAGAGGGTTGGGGGGGGGAGGTCCTCCTGCACCGAGTTGGAAAGCGCCCGGGCCGTTATCGAGCTGCATCCTGCTTCGATTCAGCAGCTGGACAGAGGCCTGGTGTGAAAGTCGTAGTTTGAACTCCAGCCAAGACGTTATTTGTTAATGGAGCTTCTCTAAATAACACAAACACCTTCACTCACGCAAACGATGATCTAATGAGTTCTGCTTTGAACTCCCCCAGCCCGGGCCACGAGGCACGCAACCCTGCTCGTGTGCAGCCAGGGACCTGCTTCCCTGCGTGTGTGTGTCTGTGTGTCTGTGTGTGTGTGTGTGTGTGTGTGTGTGTGTGTGTGTCTGTGTGTGTGTGTGGACTGCAGCTTGTTTTGAAGGGCACAGATTGATGGTGACTTGTGGTCGTCCAAACAGAACCTCACATCAACCCTGAAACGAACCTGTTGACCCGACGTGTACTGTTCATTTCATCGTTTATCATCTTTCATTAAAACAAATTAAAATCATCATCGTCTCCTCTGATTTTGACACATGGGGTTTTGTTTATTTAGAAGTTTGTAGTGTAAAGATTTATATTGTGAATTAGTATATTTTTTAATCTGTTGTTAGATACTGAGCCTGGGGACTGGACAGTTGCTTTCTCTCTATCTGTGGGAGTGGGAGGTCTTTGGGGGCAACAACTCAAATCCACGAGAACAACCATTTTATGGCGTTTTTCCATTTTTATATAATTTTCATCCAGAAGGAGAAAAAGGTGCCAAGTCGGTTAATGGGATATGAATCCATACAGATGGAGGAGTGGAGATGGGAAGTCCTCTGGCAGTTTAGTCTCACAGCAGAACAACCAGGGGCTGTTCACGCCTGAGCCGGACCTAAAGCTTTATTCAAAAAAAGAAAAGATTTAAATCTGCTCTTAAATGTAGAGAGAGGGTTTCTGCCCCCTGGACCCAGACTGGGAGATGGTTCCACACCAGAGGAGCCGGATGGCTGAGGTCTCTGGTTCTACTGGTGGAGACGGTTTGTGGAGCAATGGGACACTTTGAGCTCCGGAGGCTATGACCACTGAAAGAGTTGTGAATATTTTAATCTTCTTCTGGATTCGACAGGGAACCAGTACAGGGAACAAACAGGAGAAAAATGATCTCTTATAATAATTCCTGTCATTATTCCTGCTGCTGCATTATGGGTAATGTTCTATGTTTCTCATATTGTCAAGAAATCGGATGAAAGGACTAAAACCACCGAGCTGACTCAATGCTGACTCCCCAAGATGAACACAAACATATTTAAAAAGTCCAATTAAAAGTTATTAAATAAACAAAATAGTAATAAAAAAAGTTAAATCATTTCAGAAAATCTTTTATTACTCAAACAAGAATAAATGTACATGAGTCGGACTATTTTCAGCAGCGGATTAATACACATCCGGTGCTTCATGGAGCTTGTGGCATTTAATTTAAGAGATGGAGAAACACGTGATGTTATCTCAGCTCTGTTTTGATGTCGCTGGCGTTTGGACGAAGTGGTTCCTCAGCTCGGAGGAACCACCTCCACCAGGGAACCACCTCCACCAGGGAACAACCTCCACCAGGGAACCACCTCCACCAGGGAACAACCTCCACCAGGGAACCACCTCCACCAGGGAACAACCTCCACCAGGGAACCACCGTGTTCTCAGCCATGTGCTGGAGGATCTCAGTGAGAAGCAGCAGAAAGTCTTCGAGGCCGGAACGCAGCTCGGTGGTGGACGTCCCTCTCTGCCTCTCGGGTCCCGGGCGGGGGGAGGAGGCTGGGGTGAGGACGGCCCTGTCCCCTGGGACTGAAGGCTTCCACCACACAACACATTCATGTCCCGCTGTTTATCAATCGCTGTATTCATCTTCCCTGTTTTTCCCCATTCACTGCTATACCAGGTTGGACGTGACACCAGCCCCTGGGAAGGTCAGGGAAACCCCACACACATGCACACAAACACACACACACATAGACACACACACACACACACACCCACATCATAGAGTTGTCCTCCTGAAAGAGATCAAAGATGCCATTGGTCAGGGAAGAAGACAAAGGGTTAGCTGAGGAGGCTGGCAGCTCAGTTAGCATCCTGAGTGTCTACTTTCACAGCCCTTTGACATTTCAGACAGATTCCAGCGCTGAACGTTAACATCTTATTAACGGGCGGAACCGGCCGGGGCAGCGTCTCCTCAGAGCTCAGCGGACCAGTTAAATCTGCTTTTCTCCAGTAAATCACTGGGAAGCAGCGTTTTGACTGGAAGTTCTGCCTCGTGGCCGCGTTTGGGTCGATTACACATCGAACAAATGTCCACACTAATCTCCTTGTTGCCAAATTAAAAGGGCGAGTTTTTAAAAAATGTCTGGAAAAGTCATTCATCCTGCCGGTGTTTGAAGTCGCCGGGCACATGTCAGGTGACGATTAATTGTCCCCCAAAGAGTTAATTGATGGAGAGGAGAAAACCTTGGGGAGGGAAAAGTTCAGTTTCTCTTTTTGTTTTTTACCTCCCTGTCCCGTTTGAAGGAGATGTGAGTTGGCAGCGCAGGAGAGGCTTGAAGATTAATGTTGCTGAAGGGGGCTCTGACAGCCTTTCCGCTGGTTGCGGTTCTCTTGGGTGGCCCGATTGGTCTTGGATGTCACTTTTGCTACTTAATCTTGTGTATGTGAACCAGGCTGATTCAGAGGGGCTGGGGGGGGGATGTCCGCTGGGCAGCAACAGGAGAGACACGCTGAGGACAGAGCACCAGTGTCACTCCCTCAACCTCCAGCAGCTCACCGCTCTATTCGGTCCAGGTACCAAACAAACAGGGCTAGTGAGAGGAAGTAGGAAATTAACTTTCTTCATTTGAATTTAATGTTTTTAACATTTTAAAAGATTTTACGCCCACAGTTAAGAAATTACATTGTGTTTTATTGTTGACACGATCAACAGGTTATTGATGATTATTTGGATCAGGAATCAGTTTGATAAATTATATAAATAACCTGCAAAATATATGAAATAACACCTGACTGGTTTATCGTGACTAAAATATACTGCGTACAGTTTACTCACATTTTTACTAATCAGTATCCGAAGAAATTTAAAGAAAATGTACATAAAAGAAAAACAATAAAGTAAAGTATTTAAAAAAGTATTGTATAGTACTTGAATTAATGTTCTTCTATCTTCAGTCTCAGATCTGGTGAAATGTTTTAAACTGAGCAGCAGACGTAGAGAATCATTTTTGATGGAATGAAGCATCAGTGTAAACATCACATTATTATTCACTGCAGCTTCAATAAAGAGCTGAATATGTTTTCAAAGTTAAAGGTGAAAGTATAGGAGCTGAAAACTTTCTGTTTTCACTCAGATACTTACTGCATACTTACTGCTTTTACTTTTCCCAGAGAGAAAAGTAAAAGTAAAACAGAAACAGAAACAGAAACAGAATATGTGAATAAAATAAACGAAAGTAAAACTAAGATCAAAATGAAACAAAGTAAAAAACCTCTCGGGGCCTCTTCCATATCGATGTGTAGTTATTTCTCAAGAGAGAAAGTGGGAGGAACTGAGATGGAAAAAGATGATGTCACAAATGTCAGTTCACTTATAATCAATATTTAAACCTGGAGCGAATCAAAAGATGTCAATATTTAATATCAATATTTAAATCAAAATCTGATTTGTCAATTGTTTTGTAACTTTCTAATTAAATCTGATCAACTCTGACTCTGATGTTTCAAATCTGCACGTTTGTCACTTTTAATAAAACACAAACACAAATGTTTTACATGAATCGTTGCTTATAAATGTTAAAGATAATACATTTAAACTTTTAAGAGGATTTAAAGTTTCTGGTTGTTGATCATCACTGAAACTAAACTAAAGTCTGAGTCGTGTGTAGATCTGATACGACTGTGGTCATTAAGTCTTAATCAGTTCATCACTGCTTCTGTACAACTTAAACAATGGTTATATTCCTAATTAAATGACATATGTAGAATGTTTGATTAAAGTGTTAAATAGGGTTTAAATCTATCAATGAGGGTCAGAGTTCAAATCCAGGGGACTATTCAAAGTTCAGAAGTTTCAGATTTATAGTTAAGAAGTAATAAAAACTAGGATATTTCATGGTGACAGTATTTTCCCTCTTTGGACAGAGCAGTATCTGGAAGGAGGCGGCTGCTCCTCAGGGTGAACTTGTCGGCCGGTGACTCAGCCGCTGGCAGGTGAGTGGACACATCTCCTCGCTCCTCGGTCCTCCTGCTGGATGATCCTGTTAGAGGATGTTTAGGCTCAGTCCTCAGAACGACAGTAAACACGTGACGTGGTTCTGAGAATCACAGCCGCCTCCAAGTGCACACGGGTTCTGTGAAGCCGCCGTTTTATTAGAACTGGAACTTCATCTTCTTTTTATTAGTAAACATAAAAGTAAGAATCCATGTTGTTAATGTGGAAATGTGTGTTAACGCCGCTCAGGTTAGTGAATACCACACACACACACACACACACACACACACACACACACACACACACACACACACACACACACGAGTCCACACGCTGTAACACACTGGTGACTGGAGAAGTGTTGAAGGACTGTGAACTGGCCGACTCGGGACTTGACCAATCGAGCTGCTCACGTCTCTAAGCCAATCTAAACTGGTCTCCGTCTTGACCTTTCTGACATTTAACCCTAATCCTCAGAACCTTAAACACTATTTCTGGCTGCAGCTTATTGCCCGTGTTTGTCTGAATCATCCGAGCTTCACCTTTCTCCTGTTTTCATTCTCCTCTCGCGTCCCGTTTGCAGTTTCCTGTGTGAGTCAGGCCGCGTTTCATCATCACCGCCGGGGCAACGTTAAATCTGCTCTCGACCCAGATACCCCCCCCCCCCCCCCCGGTAGTGATGAATCCGCTCGGTGCCAAAACTTTGGTACAACACAGGTGTTCTCTCTCTCTCTCTCTCTCTCTCTCGGCCGTGTTTACGTGATCGTCCCCGTGAACGACTCGGCCTTTTTCTTTTTTTTCCGCTTTCCCGTGGAAGGTTTGTTTTCTGAGCGCTGCAAGCTGCCCACATGGTGTCGTCACTGGAGCTGCTCTCCCCGTAAACTGTTTGGATTCTATGAGCTAATCCACCTTCAGTGTTTGGCCCGGGGCCGCGGAGCATCAAGAGCTGGAACGTTTAGAGGTGAAACTCAAATATTTACTACATATTAGCGACTCATTAATCAGCTGCTTACGAGAGGTTCACCGCGTCGGCTCGGTATCAGAGGCCGAGACGCGTAGAGAGCGAACCGTCACTTGTGTTGTGTTGTTTCCAAACAGAGTCACTCGGGGGCAAAGTCGTAAATTGAATTTGTCTCAAAGAAAAACATGGATCTGATGCGTCCACTTCCTGCTGCTGTGGCGTCAGAGGCTGAGCACAGCTGGACTCTGCCCACGTGCACCGGGGTGAGCGTCCTGCAGAGAGACACAGTGCACGTCACAGTGCACGTCACAGTGCACGTCTCGGTCGGTCCCTGTTTGTCCCCCGAGACGTGACAGTAAAGTCTCCAAACAGGACGCTCAAGGAGTCGTGTCTGTCCGTCTTCAAAGACTTATGACAAGAGAGAGTCCCCAGTAAAAAGAGAAAAAGTCTGATGGCCACCAGTGGGACGGGGACTCCAGTAAACTGAGCGCTTGAGACGGGCATGTCAAGGTCACACTCATAAAAGTCCCAGGGACACGGTTTCTGCTTCTGGGCCTGGAGGGGCCGAGTCGGGCCGGGGATCACCTGCACAGAAGGGCGAGCTGCTGCCGGAGAGAGAGACAGCTCAGGGTCACATGACTCACAGTGTGTGTGATAGGTGGGTGCAGAGGGCCGGACGCTCGTCCTCACAACGTCCACTGCAACGAGGTGTCATCACACTGAGGGAATTCAAATAGAGAAGAAGAAGAAGAAGAAGAAGAAGAAGAAGAAGAAGAAGAAGAAGAAGAAGAAGAAGAAGAATTGCCTGCTGGGCTTTTGTTTCGTGCCGCGAGAGGAAATCAGCCAGTGGATTGGAGGAACGTTGAAAAGAGGATTTTTAAATCGTCCCCCATATTTTGACTCAAACATGCAACAGCTCCTCCGGCGGCCACCACTAATTGACCTCTTGAAGGAATGCAACGCCTTCTCCGTGACTGACGTTTGCTTTTAGCGGCTCCTGTGGGATGGGGCGGTGGGCCGGTGGAAGGCGATAGCGGGGGAGATCCTCTGGAGATAAACCGCCGTGCCCCCTGTCCCTCAGACAACAAAGAAAGTGAGTGATGTTTGTCTGAAAACCAAGAGCCGCCATCCCTCTTGTTTTGATGTGTGGGCCACCTGGGATGCGGGTCTCCATCAGCACTCGGGCCGAGGAGAGAGGAAGAGAAACAGGACTCACACAGATCTCGTCCCCAGGACAAACAACCTGAGTGACAAGCCGGCTGGAATCCCACGGAAGTCACCCAACAGGACCAGGCAGAGAAAACAAGAGGCTTGTAGGTGGCCACAAAGGGCCCGAGCAGAATGCACGGCATGGTTTCTGCAATTTAATGAGGACAAAGGTTTGAGTGATTTGAGATCTTTGACGAACGCAGGATCCAAACGAGGATCATTTCAAATGAGGCTTGTTTCAAACTCACAAAGAGTTAAAAGATGTTTCAGAGACAAAACTGATTTAAAAAAAAAATCCTCAATTAAAAACACTGACAAGTTTTTCATCTCATATACTTATAAGGTACTTTAAAGATACAAAAAATATGTCAGAGATATTCGCTCATAAAATGGAATTACTTCGTCACAGACAGAACTACACAGCAGTATATAAAGTAGTAACTAAAACTTAAACTACTTCATATACAGTATTACATAATAATACAATAATATCAAGCAGCAGGGGTCATTCAGTACTTTTACCGATGAGTAATAAGTATTTTGAATGAATGAGTTTTTGAACTTTTACTTGTAGTAGAGTAGTTTTACTTTAAGGTAATTCTAACTTTACTTAAGGAAACTAGCTGAATACTTCACCGCTGTTTGAAAGCAGAAATGTTATATTTCTTTGTAACTTATAAGAATAAGAACTAGTGATCAACACGTGAAGCACAGTAAAATAATGAATCATCATGTATTAATGTTTTTATTTATCTAATGTAGGAGCAGATGAATAAATATAAACTTCCTGTTTGCTCAGATTCACCTGCTGTGGTTCAGGTTTCAGAGATGTTCTGACCTGATCTCACAGGTTCCAGTTGATAATGAGAAACTCTTCCTCTCAGGGAGTGAAGCAGGTCTTCTGGGTCCAAACAGGACTGATTGGAAAGAACTGACAACCTGGTCAGTGTCCAATCTTCTCAATTTCCACTTGTAATTAACTTTAAAACATCCAGACTAATTTAATAAAGTCCAATGTGCTGGTGTGTCATGGTCTTTAAATCAGATAGAAAGAGACTGCAGGGACAAATAAAAAAACCTCAGGTGAACCGGATTATAATAAAGACTTAAAGTCAAATTAAAATAGAGAAAAACAACTAAGAAACCGGAAGTTGAGCTTTAATCAGTGGTGATAAGGACAGATCGCTGGAACCCTTTAGGATTCATCAGCTTTACAGCTTCACCACGAACCTGCAGGTTCACCTGCCAGACAGAGAGGATTCACAAAGACACACACAGACACACACACACACACACACACACTCTTCAGTAGGTTTCTGTTAAGGGACCAGACTGTCGATGAAGGGGACGATTTTATTTGCTGTGGTGAGAAGACCTGAGGCCCCATCAGGCCTTAATAAAAGTCACAGATATTTTTACTGGATGTTACTGGACCTTGTTCGTCGTCGGCCAGTTGCACCAGTTCTCTCACGCCTTCAGTTTGCTGGTTGCTCTAAATCAAACGAAATATGGAGACACACCGGTTCAAATGTCAACTCCTTGAAATTATTATCTCACTTATCTTCGGCTGATTATTTGGTCCAGGGAAGATTTCCTCTCTAACCGGCGTCACTCTGATCCGTTCCAACATTCCTATTTGTTTTTTAAAGTAGTGTGTGTGGGAGTCGTGAAGGAGATTGTTAAAACAAAGAGGAAACACCTCCTGATGAGGTCCAGTCTAATACCTGACTCTTATCTCTCTGTCATACACACACACACACACACACACACACACACACACACGCACACACACACACAAATGCAACCTGAGTGAAAGCAGCATCAAGGCTGATTTCTGTGCTGTGTCACTGTCTGCGGGTCCTGAGGAGGAGAGCAGCCCCTCGCTGTGAGGGGAATGTGGGGGGTGTCCCGCGTGGGGCACCGGCTGTGGGAGGCAGAGCAGGGGTACGAGGCCCAGATGGAGATCTGGGCAACATCTGTTCCACCTCTTAGCAGGGTCTTATCAGCAGAAACGCTGCCACACACACTGGACAGAGAGAAATGGGCATTCTTTGCAGAGTTTAAGAAAACATGTCGGCTTTTTGTTTGTCTTGTCAACAGAAGTGAGGTTCCCCGTCGGGTCGCGCATTTGCATTTCACAAAGCTCTTTTTGTTTCGTGTCATTGGGATTTGTTTTTAGGTCTGGTGATTCGTCAAACTGAGAGTGACACACGTTATCCTTATAATCATATCCAACATGTCAAAATATAATAATATAATATAAATTGCCTTTTTCTTAATGATTCTCAACGGACAGCGCCGATTACATTTTTAAGTCTGTCAATAAAATTCTCAGAAGATTTAACTTTATATCAGTTAAAAACAGTAAGAATTTGACTGATGATTTTACTGATTTGAAGTCTGAACAGCTGAAACTGCAAATGTTCCAATTTAGAAATCCTCCTCACAACTGTCAGGAAACATGTTTGACTCTCGACTGCTCGTATTTCACTGTTTGTGAGCATTGTTTTTAGCCAACAGACTGTATGTGGATTCATCAAATACTTTATATGACTAATTAAAAAGTATTTATGACTATATTAATATCAAACAGCTACTGGTTACCTGTATCTCAGGAGAAGAGTGAAGTGTGAGGATAATATCTCAATCCCATCTGGCTTCTTTCATTCTTTAGATTCTGATGTAAAACCACGAGTGTTGACATTTTGAAATTAAAGTTTGAATCCAATCAACAACTATCTGCAGATTGTTCTGTGTTCATAAACTTTGATGTGCAACCGAGCCATAAGTGAAAAGGTGACTGATCGTGACTTTAATGTCAAAAGTCAAACGTCACCACGATGGAGACGGAAGCTTTCCACGTCAGATTATTGTTGGCAGGTCTTCTCTCTGCTGCAGGCTCCAGGTTCAGCTTCTTTCTCTAAACTGCATTTTTTTCATGTTTCATCCCTTTGTTACAAATCACACCTTCACTTTATATCACTGCCAACAATTAGGCTTGTCATAGTTTCTCAGATTCGAGATTAGAGCTGTCCTCCCTGCCTTCCGGGCAGCCATTAATTACCGTTCACTTCAGTCAAATTATGAAAATCAACTTGCTCAGACTTGAGGTTTCTACAGACACCGTCTCCATCACAGTAAACATCGGGTCGGCTCTACTGTTCCTCGGTAAAGCAACCGTGAGCCGACTGATTAGAGAAGTCTGGACTGGATTACCACACAGTATCAACAAGATAACTCTGCAGCTTCTTGTCGGTGAGACACACGGCTGCAAGAACGAGAGGAAAGAAACACTCTGCAGCCAGACACCAGCAACTATACAGGTAGAGCAGGTAGAGGTTGAGTGTGGTGGGAGGAAAGGACGGACTGCATCTCCCTCGCAGGGATAAAACCAACGGCACTGACAGAAAGAGAGAGTGAGGAGGACAGAGAGAGGACCCCCGTCTCTCCCTCTGTCCTCCTGGGAGGGCTGCTTCGCTGAGGTTCTGGCCTCTTCCCCTCCCCTGGGCACTCTGGATGCCCATGCTGAGGGAGGGCTGCCTCGGCGTGACCAAAGGGAAGCAGAGCGAGCAAGGGAGAGACAGAGAAATGGAGAGAACCAGCGAGAAAGAGAGAGAGAGAGAGAGAGAAAACAGTAAGGAGAGGAAGATAGAAAACAGAGAGAAAGTGAGAGCGACAGGAAGAGAAAAAAGAAAAAGAAAAAGGGGAGTGAGACAAGCGCAGCAGTCCATGGTTTGTCTCAGGGCTGCAGCAGCTTCCAGAGCCGGTGTGCAGCAGACTGAGGAGAAGCACGTCTGCCCCAGAGGCACCGAGTGGAAAACAGGATCAAAGAGTCGCCCGGGCAACCTGCATGACACACATTGTATTAAAGCCACACGGTTAATTTGAAAGAGAGGGAAGAAGGGAAGAAGAGGGCAGGAGGAGGAGAGGAGGGGAGGAAGAGGAGGAGGAGGAGAAGAAGAGGGGAGGCAGAGGTAGCACGGAGTCGGGGATATTTATCAGGAACTCCTGTCTCACTCAGTTAACTTTCCACTCCAAACTTTCTTCAGCTGCTCCACTTTGACTTTGAGCGAAAAAAACAAAACACCCCCCCCCCCCCCACCCCCAAAACCACCTTTGACTCGACCTCCACTGGATCATCTCCCAGCGGCTCAGATTTCCTCAGGTCACCTTAAATCACAAATCACAGACATTGTGCCGAAAATGTTTCCAGAGACGACGGCAGACACTGGACTCATCACACGTTTCACACAGATACACAGGGGTGGGGGGGTGGGGGGGGGGGGGACTCACTGAAAACAAAAAAACCTAGAAACACATTCATACCTGGTCTGAAGCAATGAAGCACACTCACAAACAGGTGACACACAACAAACACAAGTTACACTGTTCAGTCGCATCCAGTCAATATCCTGCACTATACGATATTCTATAGGTTTACATATAAAAAGGAAAGAGACATTCACTGTGACACAGAGAAGTACTTATGTGAATAACAACTGAGACAATATTTTAGTTTTAAAACTTTAATTGTCATTTTAGACAAAAGTCATGATTGAAAAAACAAAAGCAAACAGAAAATGCAAAGAGAAAATGCAACCCCCCCCCCCCCCGCCCACATTAAAGACTGCAGTGAATGTTTTCAAACCTGTGTGTTTGTCAGAAGATGATATGCAGAGTCTAACATTGGTATAATCCCTCATGGTCTCATAGATTTATTTTTGCATTCGATCAAAAGAATGCACCACTTTCATTTTTATTGTAAAAAAACAACTACCTTCCGGATCTCTGGTTAGGTAAAAAAAAAAAAAAAGATTAAATCAAAAATCCTGATGAAACACTGAAGAAAACTACAAAAACTGAAATGAATGAAGGGAGGACAAGAAGGAGGAGGAGGAAGAGGAGGAGGAGGAGTGAACGTCCTGGGAACAGCCACACACCTGTGGCACAATGAATAGGACCCATCAGAGATGTTTGGAGACCACATGAGGCCTGAAGACGGCATCTGGGATGAACCCCCCCCGAGCAGTAACAGAGCGCGGGAGGGACAGTGTTGGTTGGAGTGGGCTGGGGATGAGGTGGGGCGGGGGGGCAGGGGGGCGGGGGGGGGTCCACGATCAACAGCAGACAGGGAGGGGTCTTCACAGACAGTTGGAAGGCATTAGGGTGTCGGACAGGGACTTGTCAGATGCAGCTGTTGCTGCGGCTGATTGATAGAGTTTGTGTTCCAGCCTGACGGGGGACTGGTCTGGAGTCAGTGTTGAGAGGGATCATGTCAAACTCAGGAGAGGAAAAACAACAAAACAAATAGAGTAGAAAACACCAACATGAAATATTTTCTTAACACTGAATCGAAATCCGTCACGTTTCTCAGCCCGGTGAATCACTGCTGCTGTTTCTATTTGATTTTGGTCTTTTGATTTGAAAGAATTCATAAGTGTGGTGAGAGATACAAAACATGTGATCAGGTTAACATACAGAGCTATAAAAGATACCCTACGCTGCACATTTATAAAAAGCATTCAGACTCTCGTCTCCCTAAAGTCACCGAGCACTTAGTCACGTGATGAGTCGTACTTGTGTTTGGCGGCACAGGAGGGTACACAGCAGTTACTCATTTGCATGTACATAATACTCCATGAGATACTCAGACTACACTATTCAGATTAGATACGCGGATATGGCGTGACAACACATCGATATGTAACTACCGTACATAACACAAGGCTTCGAGCTACGCGCCCCGACCACACCACCACATTCGTTTTACTGAGTCACAGGGACACGCACACCTGAGCTCACACAGCACTTCGCACAGGAAAGAAAACCGACCGTGTCCACACACACATTCTGGAAAGGAATTAGTGGAGACTTTAAACATATCTACAGACAACCTGGCCCCCGCTACGTGTGTGACAGTGTGTGTGTGTGTGTTAGTGTTCATTGATATTGACTACAAGGAATGACAAAGGTCCCAGATGCCACTTAATCACAATGGCACAGACAGAAGTAAACAATGTTTCCATTTGTGGAAAAGTTCGAGGACTTTTCTTGACTTCACGTCGGGTGGATTCAACGGCAGCTCTCCTCTCAGGTTGTGTCGCGCCCGGCTGTCGCACACTCTTCCAATTTGAAACCGTGAGGCCGCAGTGAAGGGACGATAACATACAATATACATCTCCGGTAGAGTGGCCCACATCCGCGGTGTTTTCCTGTGTACATGGTTGTGTCTGTGCATGAGTGTGTGACCGAGGGCGCCAGCAGGATGTGGCGTTTGTTAGCCGGTGGCTACTAATGTCTCTGCATTAGCAGCGTTAGCATCATATCCTTGCAGGCTCAGTGTCTTTGTCCTCCAGCAGGCTAATGAACTGACCGAAGCTCTCCTTCACCGCCTCCATGCCGTCGGTGGAGCAGCCGTCCAGGATCCAGCGCTTCCCTCGGGCCAGCGGCTCCAGCTCAAAGTATTTCTTGATCTGTTCGGCAAAGAACAAAGAAAGGTGATAAGTTCAAATATTCAGGGTCACTCCAGACATTTAGACGGGATCACATTTATTGACTAGAACGGTGCTCAGTGGATATCACACCTCCGCCAAGGCCCAACAGTTACCTTATGAAACCACATGTAATGCGCTAAATACAGATGTTTAAGTTTAAGATCAGTCCCCTGAATATGCCGGATTAGTTTCATCAAGATCCATAAATTACTTCCTGGCAAATTGGTGTAAATGTTCTGGAATACATGAGAAAGTGAAAAACAAAGGAAATTCTTGGATCTGCATCATTGTCCAGAGCCAAAATCCAATTAGTTATTTTCCATGAGCCATCCTCCCTTCAAGTGTCAGGGAAACTGTCGTAGCTTATAATACGTGCGTATTATATATGAAAACACGGTAAAGCTTTTTGTACGATCTTAGATCAACAACCATCTTATGATTCAGTAGACAACCAGAGAACTCCTGGTTCAGAGAACACAGTTTGTCCTCAGAAGCCAAGAACATTAAAAAAGGAAAGAAACAGGAAGGTCCTCGTGTATCATCCCTGTCGCTGTTCAAGTAGTTTTCCATGCACAAAATGTTTTCTTCACAAAGTAACAAATACACAATCGTTTACACACAAAGGCACGGACAGGAAAACCAAACACAGGAAAATAAATATGAAACTAGATGAAATTAAACAGTCTCCCTCTGAGAAATACGTTGGGAACTGATTATAAAGTTCATGTTTTCATCAGTGGGGATGTGGTGAAGTTTGGGGGGGGGGAGAGACCAGAACCAGCTGCTCGGTAAAAACAAAAACCTCTGAAGGTTCTGCAGGTTGTGAGAATTTCGGATGTGAGAGAAATGGAAGCAATTTGTTTTGGCCGACGTGGACGAGGTTCAGCCGTCTCCTCCTGCTCGTCGGATCGGGACGGAACGATGTCAATGACGTGTTCTGACGGCAGCTCAGAGAAAATTATATAGGACTAATGTCACTGATGCAATAAAAACACAATGTTCCTTCATGTTTATTTCATTCATTAATTAAGTCAGTTTCACATTCACACATGTGCTGTGCTTCTAAAGAAATGCGTCATCGGATGAATCCAGGAACACGAACCAGCGAATTATTACCAAATTATCAAGACGAAGATTGAAAAACATTCTGTGGAAGATCTTAAGACTTAAAAGATCTTGACAATTAATTGTGTTGTTTTCACATTGAGAGTTTATTAAAGGAAACAACAGCGGAGGTGGAAGAAAAGACACATGACTAGTAAATATGATATTAATCACAATCTCTTTAGCGCCCCGAGAGTATTTCTACATATTTCTGCAAATATACAACAGACCTGACTGAACAGATCAATGCTGTGTGTTCCGAAAAGCAACACAACCAGACAAACGAAGGCACACTCCCTGCAAACACCACCAAACCCACACAGGTGCCTGTCACACAGTCAAATGACTTTTCAACTTCAAGTGAAATTGCTTTTGTCTAGACCGTGCTGCGCTGTCTAGCTGTGCCATGGTGTGTGGCATGAAGAGGATGGGGAGGAGGAGGAGGAGGAGGAGGAGGGGGTACTCTTTGTGTCTGCTCAAATCCAGCCAGCCATGCCAGCGAGTGGGAGAGTGAGCGCCGTCTCTGCCCCCCTGAGCCGAGTCTCTGTCCGGGTGTAATGTGAGTTTAATGACAGATTAAGTCACCTCAGCCGCGTTTGGCTCAGAGGCCTGGCTAGAAAGCTGAGCGGACCCAAACAGTGTTAACAAATCTGTCTGGGTAACTTGAGCCGCCCTAGTCCAGGCTCTAGCCCCAGACCTAGACTGCAGACGATGCGGCTGGCTGCCTGTCTGGCTGGCTGGCTCACTTGTCCGCCTGTGGCCAAGGCCCTCTTCTGGAAGACTCTGGCCCCTGCACTGGCAGACAATCAAAAGGCCAGCAGTGTCCTCTGTGCAAGCGCAGACAGGCTCAAGCTTCTCTCACTTCCCTCTTTGCCTCGCTGGCCAGCAGAACACACCCAGGGGCATCTCGCAGTGTGGCTAATGCCTCCTTCTAGGCAACAGACAGTGACAATGATCTCCCCAACCAGACCACACAACTTATTACGTTTTGAGTGCAGCTTTACAGTTGTGCGCTCATGATAACACATGATTTACCACAGAATTCCATACATACTGTACTGAACACCTCCTTGGTATGAACACCTTTATACGTGCTGCATTTCACGCTGAGAGAAGATCCAATCCAAAGGTTTTTATAACACAGCAGGCGGACAGGACACATCCTCAAAGCTGTGTCGCGGTGTAACACGGCTGAAGGAACCCCATGACCCGGCGGTCGGGTGCATCCACACAGGCAGGCGACAGTGTGGCCCAAACCAGTTTCTCTGAGATTAAGTCCTCCTAAGCACACTTATGCTTGCTTAAGGAATTGCGTGAGGCAGTGGGAAGCGTAAGCCACACAAGACTTGGGTTGCCAGATGGCTCCTAGGATGACCACTGGGTCATCCAGTCTAGCTTCTTCTAGGTCACACAGACCAGGGGCCTCACCTTGTGCACACAGGAGACAGCGGCTTATAGATGCAGAAGGGTGTCAAAAAATCTGGAGTCACCTGTGTCTGTGTCGACTGTATTCCCACTGCTGGAATCCAGCCATGTCAGCCACTGGGGTTTACTGTTGAGGGGAGAGTCATAAACCTCAGGAAAGCAGACCCCTCTGGCAACAGGCCTAAATAGTTACAATGACTATTTGTACAGAGGGACTGAGAACTTAAGCTTGGCCTGGATATTATAAGTATTCTTATTAAAGATAAGTATATCTCATCCTGTTTTAAGAGTAAGAGATAAACATGAGATTTATAACTAATTTGTGTAAGGTGGAGGATGGATCAATGCCTCCTACAGACCTAAAACAGCCATTGTTACCGGTTTGTGTGTTTTGGCAGATTAGCAAACCCTAAAAGGAAAATCTAAAGTAAAAGTGCATCTGTTTAGGTTTAATTCCAGATCTGATATACTCCACATATGTGCAGAATTATGCAGGAGGCTTGGTAAGTGTGTGAGACTGCTGCCAAGCCAAGTGCCGCAGGGAGAGCCGGCATTGTAGCAACATAGTTTTACTGTGTGAATTCCTGTAGGTCAGTGGTGAGAAATATTAATCCTGAGACAAATGCCTTCTCCATTGGAGGCTGACCAATATGGACTTTGGGGCAGATGCCAATAATATGATGATATTAGGGAGTATAAAAACGTCCTATATGATGTGTGTGTGTGTATATATATCATTATATATAATGAGTCCTCAAATGTCGTTATCAGACATTTATGACAAAGAAATGAATTTTACATCTTAACTATAAACATTATTATAAATATATTATATTAAATATATAGAACTTGAATTAAGAAAAACATAAATGTACATCTTTTCAACCGATAAATCTCTCAGGAGCTATTGCGGAGAAGTTTTTCAGGGTGGGACTGTTTATATGAAGGAATTTCTAGGTACAATTCTCTAATCGCTATCGGAAATCCCAAAGGACTGAAAGACTTGTTGACTTATTGTTTTCCAACTATCGTCTTAAATTTCATATGTTGATTAAAGGGACAATTCAGCAATTACTTTTCGGGTATAATCTTCAATTTTCATTGAGGATGCATCATTAGGTTTGGACAATTTGTGAACCAGTGTCTGCAGGGAGTGGCTGGACATTTAGTCAGCTAAGCTTAAGCTCCAACCCTGGCACAGTTCAGGTTCCTTAAAGCAGCAGATGGGCACGCATAGCATGTGCTCCCTAACCCTATGCCAGATTATAAAATGTGATGGTCACTGTTGGCATCATGTCACGTCAGGAGGATGTCCCGCCACCAGCAGCCGTGCTCTGGCCTCCTGACGGAGTAAACGCACCAGGGAGGCAAAAACTCACTAAACAGACCGACTGGAAGAGAGAGAGAAAAGATGACTGAGTAAGAGCCAAATTCTAGTCAAGGAGGTGCTGTGATGTTGGCGGCTAAGAATATAGAAGAAGACCCCCTGACAAATTTATGTCCCTGTTATGCAGAGGTGCTCAATCTAAAAATAAATGAGGATTCAAACTAGGAAGCAGGTGTTCTTTTGCTCTTAAGTCTTTTTTTAGGCTACTGAAAAACAAAAAGTTAATCAATCTTAAAAATCTAAAATGAGAGGGAGATTTCATGCAGACAGCAGCAGATAGAACAGAATTGTGAAGGTGAGGTTGTTATAATAGAAACTGACTTGATGAAAACATATACAACATATCACTGACCCTTTTCTACCAGTTTGATCATGCTTTCATTGAGCATCTACATTTCAAATGATATTGAATTGTAGTGTTATTAATTTGTCTATTTGACCCACCTGTAGCATGATTTTTAAGTAGTAGTGGTCATGGAACAAGTCATTACTTGATGAACATCCTGTCTGTTTCTCATTTTTCTTTTGGCGAAGAGTTTGTGCTGAGTAACTCAGATTACGTTCCTTTCCTAGGAGAGTGATGGCACCGGTCCAAGGCAACACAGTGCACTCACTTAACATGTTCAGGATCTTTCTGATAAAAGACTTGCTCCGGTTCGATGATCTTGTGCGATGCACACGTATTTGGGATATCTAAAGTAAGTTTTAGCATTCTTGCAGAGGTTAACCGCAAAGCCAGACGCAGGTTTGCTGGATGCACTCCTGCCACAGATCAGTATCGTAAAAGAAAGTTAAATGACCTGTGCTGTCAGCTCTCAATTTCTCATCGAGGGCGAGTTTTTTCTGCCGAGTCTGGCTCTGGCAGTTGCCTCAGGTTCCAAAAGTCTGAGAAAAATATCAAAACTAAATTTAATGATATCAAATAATACTAATAATCTCTTCCTGTTTAAGTAATGTGATCATAAAGAGAAGAACAGGAAATGTTCACTTGAGAAGATTTTGCCTTTTAGCGATGTTTTGAAAAGCCAAAGCATTAAGAGACACTGATAAAAATAAGTGATTGAACAGATAAGGGCTCCCTCAAACATTGCTTGACTGCAGGCAACTATCAAACCTCTTTGTGGGCCAAAGAGAATTAATAAACTCATTGGAGAACTGATGATTTCAGCCTCAAGGTTTTTATTTTAATTGAAAGCACATGTGCACAGTGACCTATGGTGAAGCAGGAGAATGTGGTCAAAATATCTAATTTCCAGGTATTAGGTATTCCAGAGGGGAATTCCTAATATTATATCATATTTTAATATTTTAAGCTTTAAAATAAGGGTGAGTCAAAAAATGACAGATATTGCCTCTGTTGCCTTTTCCTAATATGGCCACACGTCTATTACGCATCACACGAGTAAGCTATATAACTGGAGAGGGAAGCATTAGGGGATCTTTGAAATAAGGAAAGTGGCATACTCAAATATCCAAGACAATCAATTAGACCAGTTCTTGACATGTTGGCCCCTGTGAAGATATCAGTCACTTGAAAAGTGGCCCACACTGGAGACTGCATTGAAATGGGAGGGGTAATGTGAGATCCACTTACCATATAATAGATATGGCTCTGTTTGCTTTTCCGGCTTACCTAAAGAGCCTTAAAGACATGAGAAAGCCTGGAGGTCCCCATGAGGGGAAGAGTTGGGAAGCCTGTGAAAAAACAAACATTGCACCACCACAAACCGTGGAAGGTGTCAAATGAAACAGCCCACTGGGCAGTAAGTAAAAACTAGAAGCCTATTTAGAAGAGGTTGTAACACCTTGGGCAATGGACCACGGCGGAGATAACTATCTGCAAGCCTTAAACAAGCAAAACAACAACCTGATCACCTTGTGGGGGGAAGTATTAGATGAAGGGAGTGCCTGATGGCCCCGGATGTTAACCCCCCTCTGTTTGGCCATGTTTTCTCTCTGTCTCTTGATACGTTGATAATCAAGTAAAAGTAAAAATGTTCAGAAAATATAAATTGCATGAAGTGAGGACCTTAGACCCCATGGAGCTCATGCTAAATGCAGCCTCATCTCGTGTCCACACCAACTCACTCTGTACTTGTGCTTTTTGTCTTTAAGGAGGTTTTCATTGTTATTCAAAACTACAGTGGGAGCTGGAAGTCAGAAAAAGCTGGAAAAGACAATTTGTGGTCTCCATGTTGCCATTGTACAGTGTTGTTGTTGCTTTCTCACTCTTGATGTCTTATAAACTGATTGGCTCTGTTGCGGCTGGTGCATTTTTGAGGGAGGCAGAAAAGGAAGTGCGGTACCAAAGACCAACGGACCCTATCGTCAGGCAGGACTTTTGCACACTTGGCCCAGTTGAAGACGTCAATGGTTAAAATTTTGTTAATGCAGCTCCTTCCACAATTAGGTAATTGTGGTGGTTTGCAGATGCACACGACTGCAAAGTCCCAAGCAGAGCGTGCGGAAAGCGATTTGATGAAAAATGCTTTTCTTAATTCCAAAGAAGCCCTGACGACACAAGTAATACAAGGACTATAAACCTAAAGTTCAAGCCCGGAGAGAAGTAGCAGGGGAAAGAACTTTCAGTTCATTTGCTTTGGATGCGTCCAAGAACTAGCAAGCCCATAAAAACATTGAAGCCACCCTGGAACCGAGCCATTGCTGGAGATCTGTTGGACCAGGGGATTCTGGAGGTAGCAAGTTAAGACTTAAGTCCCCATGTCACAGTGCAAGAAGTGAGCGGCTTTTAGATTTACTGTCCTGTTCCACTCATGTGGGACCATGGGTCTCCCCGAGGCTCAGCGCAGTGCAGGTTCAAAGTGATTCACTTGCGGAACAATTCTCTTCAAAGCCAACTGACCACTGCCAGATCAGAGCCATCCTCAGAGGCGCTGTAAATCTAAGCAAGACTGCACAGGGGACATTCTTGCCAACCCTTTTAGTGTGCTCCTCCGAACAATGCTATTGCACTTAAGAGCCTACACAGTGATAATGTCCTTTCCATATAGGCAGCAATTTTTAGTTTTTTTAAGTTTTAAAGATGTGCTCAGGAATATTCTCATTTGGACATTGAGCATGTTCAGTTAGCTTATTGATTAATTGAGCAAACAAATATCACTTTGATTATTTGATATTAGCAAATATCTTCCTCAGTATTAAGTATTTTAAACATGTCTCCCTGCTCAACTAGATCCGTTATCAGAACAGTCAAGAAACAGATGAGCCTCTGGATCCTGGGAATTGGGCTCATTTGCCTTAAGATGATTATTAAAGCCCTGAGTTTCTGTTATGTCCTAACTTCTCAACATATATTTCTCTTTGGGTGAGGTCCCTCTTAGTTTACTCAGAAACCTGGTGAAGTTACAGTCAAGAAGTGTTCATGAATTACATTTTCAATAGTCAGGGTGCACGTTGGGGGTAAAGGGAAAGAAAAAACATCCGTCCTCCCATGTAGTGTAGGAAATGACTGGCAGGTTCAGTAGCCGGGAAATGGCCCCTTCCCCAGGGGTTGACCTGCAGGACACTCCGAAAAGTCTGAGGGCAGAATATCTGGGATATGAGTGTAGGGGGCGGGAGGGGTGCCCATGTTTGCCTTGCCTTATAACAGATTTACAGTAACTCAATTTATTAAAGGCCAAGAGCTCCCTGACAAGGAACATCTGGTTTGTGGGACTTGAACGGGGGAGCTGGCGTCCTGCCCGTGGTCTCTGCTGCCGGGGCCAATATGCCAGCACCTTCCCTTGAGCCCGCCCTCATTCTCGTCTTCTTGTGAAGAGGGCCGCCTCGCTGAAGCAGCCCACACAGAGGGCCCTCAAAGCCCAGGAGGTCTGTCACAAGCCACCCCTCCTCCTCCAAGACCCCCCTAGTGGGACCCTCCACCCCTTTCACTCGGAGGCCCCCCTTTCACGCTCCAGTCCTGACAGTTGACCGGCTTGAAAGCTGCAGCAGGCCCCTGCTTTAGCACACAGCACGCGGCATTACAATCAAAGTGCTCCCCCTCTGCAAAAGATTTAAACCATGCGTCAAGTTGGAGTCTGTGCACACACGTACGCACGCACACGCACACGCACACCTCTTACATGGACAAACAGACCCAGAAAAACATACACACACGCACACATCATGAGACCATCATATTTGAAATTCAAGGTTCCTGGGTTTTATTGTCTTTCTGCCTTGCATACCTTCGCCTCTTCGTAATCATGACCACATCTTCACATGGCTTCTTCATGTGTCTGCGCAAGTACACATATTTGTTTGTGTTCTGTAAATAAATCACACGAAGGTTTCTCACAGTAGATGGAACGAGAGCAGACAACGGCTCAGAAAACAAACGCACTAATAAGAACAAAAAGGAAATAACGAAACCACAGCTCGTTCGGTCAGAACATAAAACACACATTACACACACCTTTTCCAGCTGTTTCAAGTCTGTCTCTAATTTATTCTCAAATACTCTACGAAAGTTAATTTAAATCCACACATCAGCGGTTTCTTTGTTAAAAAAAAAACCTGTGTGCATAATTACGGGGCTCCAGGCCCTCAGCATCAAAAATTAGATTTGATATTCTTAAGAAAATGTGTTTATTTTTATGCACTATTAATTCCTTCTGTTAGAAAACGGCTCCTGACTGGTTTTAATCATTACCAGGAAATCAGAGGTGTACAGCCAACGCTGTGGCTCAGCCCAAGCAACAGCTGCCACAGCACCAACAAACACTTTCATACCAGGGATGAAAGCTGCCCCATGTGCTCTTTCCTTTTCAGCTAATTATGCATAAACCCAATAACGACCATTGAAAATGAGGTATTTCAGAGGGGAAGAACAAAAGAGACTGAAACAGAAGTCTTCCATAGTCACCTCTTTAGAGCCAGGATGAAACTCAAACAACATTAGTCATTTTGAGTTTTGTCTAAAGGGTAAGTTTCAATGGACGAAAATCTCCATGGAAGAAAACCCCCAGAGATTCCCAGCGTTTGATCCCTGTGAGTCAGCAATGGAACCTGGGGGTCAGATCACATGCTGAATAGGCTTTTCGGAAGTCTTGTCCTGGCTAGTGGCGGCCGGCCGTCCGACCCCGCTTGACCAGCAGACAAAGGGAGGGCACTGACTACAATTGGGATGGGGGGATTCTTTTCTCCTCCAATGGAGAGTCCGGCCCTGAATAGGGTCTGCATAGCTGAATTGAGTTCCACACCGATTTTGAGAGTGAGGACCCGCTGGGGTCAGAGTTCAGCATAATTTGACGCTGGCTGTGGGAAAAGGCGAGCGTGGTGCCCACACAACCTGCCGACTGCCCTCTCACCCACGGTGCTCCTTAACCCCCCAAAGGGACGGACCACCAGCCCACCAGCCCAGGGATGACAGGATGAGAAAGGCTGTATGGGTGGGAAAAGGAAAGAAAACTGAGATGAAGGTGGGCGGGACGGCTGCACTAGCAGGATTGACAAAGATGTGAGAGAGATGGACCATCAAAGAAACAAGAAGTTTCTAAGTAGCTTCACATATTGCGCTTAGCACACATTCTCCAGAGGGTAATCAATATGTGCAGCTTGACTGGTTTGTCAAGCCTCATCTTCCAAGGTGGGATGGATAGAGCACTGGGTACACATCTGTGAGATTTCCTCTGGCAGGGAGGGTCAGCTGTCTTTTTTGTGTGTGTGTAATCACTCACTCACTCACACAGCACACGTGCAAACAGAGGTTAATAGGTGCTTGGAAACCTATGCAACAGTACACAACTAAAAGTGGCCCGGCATTTATGAAAGAGTCCGATATATTTACAAGCTAAACCATCTGGATTTAAAACATCCTGCAGAGTGTAGCTTGACATCAGGGCCACCTGAAAAGATGCATGGAAATATAATTATATGGTAAATTGACTGCGTTTACACAGCGCTTTTTCTAGTCTATACTACTTGAAGCACTTTGCAATGTACGTCACATTTACCCACTTACACACACACACATTCGATGATTGGCACAGCTTCAGGAGCAGTTAAGCGTCTTGCTCAAGGACACGTCAACATGCTCTTTGGAGGAGGGTGATTGAACCAGGAACTTTACAATTACAAGATGATAGTTCTACCACCTGAACAACAATATATCCTGAGTCCAATATGTTGCCCCACACGCTGTCTGTGTACGGATTTGTTTTTGAAAGCGTCCAAGCAGCAAAGCGTCCTGGGACCCTCACGGTCTTGTTTTCATCTTTCTTCCTATTTTTCTCAGCTTTAAGTGTTTTTGCAGCTAAAACCATAAAATTTACAGAGATTAGCAGGTGGGTTGCAAATTACACTTATCACGCAGCCATTTTTTTTGTGTGTAATAAGTATAATTTGTGTAACAATTGGACTCAAGGTGGCGCCTTAATGATCAAGTAAACGTTTCGCAAATATCTTAAAAATGTCTTGGCTTAAAGTCAAAATTCTTTCACAGGTTTAATCTCTTAATTCTACTGCATCTTTTCTCCACGGTCTTCTCCTTCTTCTCTGTCATTTAAATAATCTCTGAAATCACTGAGCCTTCACTACGAAGTATTCTTTTCCTAGACGCCTCTAAGATGTGGATGTCTGGATATTGCTTGGCCGCTCACATCTGGTGCAGATTGATTCAAGTGACAGCGGTTTAAATTACTAAATTACTCCACATTTCACCATCCAAACTTTAATGAAATCTAAATAAATGACATGTTCATCCTACAAAACCAAAGTTTTCTTGCCACAACCAGTCAACACTGACAATGGTTCACTGCAAATTGGTAATCTCACTTGCCAAGGATTTAACAATTCATGCATGTGGTATCCAAATGTTTGCAAGCTGCTTAGAGGCTTATCATTGCTGCTTGCGGTGAAATAAAACTTAATAATTGGTCGACTGAGAGTCCCAAGCCCTTCTGGTCACCATCAGGAAGAATCTTCCATGCATTTCCTCCAACCAGGAGTCAGGCATTTTGTCCCACTTCCAAAAATGCAAAGGTGTAGCTCACTGCCCAGCCTCCGTGGAAACATTTTTCTGCTGTTTAGGAAACACACAGCGTTTCACGTAGATCACAGACTGTGGGACAGGAGACCCTGTTTCAACAATCCCTTTTCATTAACATCACACAAACAAGGAACACTGATTATACCTGTGATATTACCCACATTCAACCAGGACCTGCAAACTATACTGAATTTGTTGGGCTGAAATTCTGTCATATATCTACTTATAAAGAGACAGAGTTAAATGATTAAATCACACAATGAAAAGTGATGGCATGCAATGTAAAACAAGATTAAAAGGCAGACTGGCATTAAAAAAAATTGTAAGAGCTAACGTTGGCAAATAAAGCTGTCAACGCCGTCATCTAAACGATTGTCTGGTAACGGCCACTGGCTGGAGACACCTCCTAACAAACCGTCACGTGCTGCTTTACATGGAATGTCACACTTCAGGGTGTAATACAGTGCACCTCATCAACCGACAGCGGGGAGCAGAAATCTGAGAGCTGTGCGATGCAACGGACTGTTCCTCTGCAGTTCCTGTCTGCCGATCATTCTGCATGTCCCCCGAACCAAAAGGATTTATTTGGCCAGTGTAAAATAACACAAGCATAACAAGCACGTGTAAAGTTAATGAGTTAGTTGCTACTGGCGTCCAAAACAGGAAGTTAAAAATTACTCATAAAACCGAACATCAAAAGAGAAACAGGCAGCAGAGTAGGAAGCTCGACCTGGCACAGGCACCTGCACGTTACTAATCCGGGGAGAACGCGCCCCTCGTTTTAAAGGCCGACACTTTGTAAAGAAAAAGAGGCACTGGACTGACTCATGTGAATTATGGTTAAAGGGTAAAGCACCGTCGGGAACATTGTGTGAAAAAAAAGAACGATATCTCTAGAAGTGGTACTATATCAGATGTTATTATTGCAATAAAATGTATGATGTATTTAGCAGATTATACCAGTGAGATAACACCTCTCCCTACGGTGGACAAACACAGGACCAACTTCAGCTTGGTTCCAGCTTTGTGCACGGTATGTTTGAATAATGTGGCCGTAGAGCCATTTGGCACTTTGGAAATGAGGGACAGAGCTCAGCAAGGTCACCTGCTCCTCATCCGTTTTTCCACTGTAGCCAGCAACTCACAAGTCAGGGGGTTGGGGAGGGGCGCTGGGGGGTGGGGAGGGCCGGTTGCTGACCGGCTTCAGTCTAGACGGCTCAATACGCAGTTGACTTTTTAAACCCGCTTGTCTGGAAAAAGAGCAGACGTGAGGTAAGAGGGGGGTGAGCTGCTGCAGAGAGGTGGTGGTGGTGCATTTTGGCAGCCACAGCAAGCGGGCTACGCTCGCCGCGACAGAGGGGATGGTAGAAAAAGGGAAAGAGCGAACGAGAGACAGTGCGAAAGAGAAACAGACAGCGATGCAGGGAGAGAGAGAGAGAGAGAAAGAGAGACAGAGAGAGAGAGAAAGAGAGAGAGAGAGAGAGAGAGAGAGAGAGAGAGAGAGAGAGAGAGAGAGGCGCTATCGGAGAGAGCCATCCGAGTCATGGCTGTGGCTCCATTGTCAAGGTCAGCGAGCTGCGGAGTAAAAAGTCACGCCACCTGACCCCCTCCCACTCCGCCTGTCTGCTTTCCTGCTGTTCATCCCGTCCTCCCCCTCAGTACCTCCATCAGTCTCGTCTGCTCACTCAGCACACACGGAGAGAGAGAGAGAGAGTCTGAACTCAGCGATAGGACAAATACTTTCACATAAATCAGACGTATGGGGGTTTTAAAATGCATTTTGCTAAATGAACCAGGCAGCTGCATGTGTCGTTGTTTCACATCTGAATCTCTCCCTTCCTCTCATAATATGAATGTTCAATTAAATCTACTCGAAAAAAGACTGAGCTGGTTTCTCTTTCTGATGCTGTGTTTAAATTCTGCATCAGAAATATTTATGCAAAAACGGTTTCGAACACATTCATCTTCATTTGGCATCTGAAATGTCGGGATGGCAAATTAGCAAAAGTCAAGTGGAAATGTCTGTTTGAAACGCTGACTGCACTCGATTTGCAGTTTTCATTAGTCCCAATCTCAAAATTATTTGACATTGCACAATGATCTCATCTTTACAAGACTGGCAATGAGCCCTTTTGGAAGTTCCCTTAATGATTACTCTGCAGAGAGAAGGAGGAAGATGAAATTGGCTCACTTCTAATTTTGCAACATTACTTAACTCTCTTAAGGCGAAAGCCACCCCCCCGAAGAATACAGACATCTGCTGAATCATTTGACGGGGTTGCAGCAATCCGTTATTGATTGTCTGCTGGGTCTGAATACTTACTACTAATGATTAAATCTAGACGAAAAGTCTAAGAGAGGTTATAGCTCACCGGCTGCCCTCCCCATGATTAATCACTGACCGGAGCTTGTTCCAACGATGAGGTATGTTAAAAACAAAAGGGCAAGCCAACGCAACAGGAAGCATCGCATCACGTTAGTCGTGAGCATCAGTGTTTACGGACCAGCTGAGTTCAGCACACATGCGCCCCCCTGCAAGCTTCTTAATATCACCAGCTCTTACTTTTCTTTTCTGTGACATTAAAAACAAGCTGAGGGAGGAGAGAACGTGCATCGGGACGCATCACGACTTGTGTAGTAAAGACAGTTCACGAAACAGACATCTGGTATTATATCATACACAATAGCACCACACACTTGTGACTAGATTAGAGTTTTCATATCAGAGTTGTGAGAAAACTCCAATTCAAGTGAGAAACTGACTTTTATCATGAGAAATGGTTTTGCACCCTGTTCACAGCAAGTCTTTGTTTCATTATCTTCTGGTGTCCGACCTTGTCCCTTCTCAAAAAAGAGCTGCAAGTTAAATATGATCCTTCCCTTTAAATAGTGCAGATTTTAACTGAACATGACAGCCTTCTGCAGCCAAACCCACAGAAACATAAACCTTTAATCCTGGACCTTTTTAAACACATGCTCTGATGCTGTTTGTGTGCGGCTTGTTGTGTGTCTTATCTCAGTTTCCATTTATTCTGTTGTGTTCTCCAGCCACAGAGATCATGATGTCAGTTCGATTTCCTTATTAAATGAAGCGTTTAATACGAAAAGTCTCCTTTTGGATTTTATCTGACAATGTAATGATCTCCAAACAAAGCATCATGGAAGCTGCTACTGGGAACATTTAAACTAGATTACTTAAAAAAAATTATATAAAATTAAATAAATAAAAACTTACAAAACTAAATATCACATTCCTATTGGTGACTAATGTAAAAACTCTCATCCTTCTGATCATTCTCAATGAGCTGGCAATAATTAGACGTTTCCACTCAGTAATGACGCAAGTGTAAGGTATTGTCAGGGTGATCTTTACAAGTCAGTTGGAGCCATTTGGTAACAGAGTTGCTCACACTGTTGTTTCCTTCTTAAGATCCATTGATTGGCCCTTACCTGGGCCTCATCCTCCACACAACCAATCAGCGGCCACCAGGGAATTTCGAGACACCAGCGTCACAGGCCTCAGTGACACACACACCATGTGCCAGACGTTTGACGAAAGTTTCAGACACTGGGCACCACATGAGTCATTGAGCACAGCCACCACCCAACGTGTGCCAAGACCTGCAAGTTCACCATGTGCAAAATGTGACAGAGGACAGTGGTTGACGAGCCACTTCCGTCCTGGACTGTTCCCAACACAGTTTGATCGAAAGTTATCATGGCACTTTCTGCAAAGTCAAGTGAGTGCACCGGCCACTGGAAATAGAATTACCGTCCCAGTTAGGTGAAGTTCATTTCTATGTACGAGCAGGGATCTGAAACGGTTCAAACACAGCAGCGCCAGCAGACTGCTATTCTGAACACTACATTCAGCCACACCAACCCCACATGTATTATTAGGAAGCCAATGAATTAAAATTAATTACACACTAATTACAACATTGACAAAGATTTGATTTATTTGACATTCTAGATTTCAGTGTATACAAACTCAACCCCCTTTGCAAATAAAAGAAGATGAAGGTAAATTCCTCTGATGAATTACAGACTTCACTTGTGGTTTTAAAGACTTCCTGCTCTCCCACAGTTATTTCAACATATATATGCAGCCGGTTATCGTGCGAGACTCAATGATGAGTCATTGATAAGGCTTCAATTCTACTAAATTATCTATTTTCATCATAAATGCCAAAACATGTGCAAACATTTCTTAGGTAACCACACACATTTGTTTCTGATTAATGTAGCATATTGATTAGAAATGGGTTAGGCAAGATTCAGCCTGTGCTGAGCTCCATACGCTGTGCAGGGTGGGACATGCTGCACCACATTACTTCGCTGGCAGTGGAACTAACTACATGATACACGCCGACGACTTCTGAACTAATTCCTGGCGATAAGAGCAAGTGGTCTATCGGATGTAACATTCAAAAAGCCATCTGGAGGTCTGCCACCTGTCGAGGGTGAGTAAGAACGACCAGGAAGGAGATTATGCGTCAGATTTCAAAACAAAAGTCACACTTACATTTTCAACAACTTTGTCGGTTACAATGGTTAAAGAACATTTCTAATCAATCATCCAGCATCAATTCACTTATTTACCAATTTATATATCATCTTTGAAGCCATTCACATTGAAGCATTCAACTACTACCTACATCTGTGTAATCCTTTAGTCACGATCTCCTTTAAAGCACAAAATGAAATACCCTTAAATTGATTAAACATCCTTGGCAGAAGGTAACGTGATCCATTTTGTTAAAATATGATGCAAAACATAATAACACATAATAATAAAAATGCTTGCAAGGTGAAGTCTGTATCTGCCCCTTTGACAAAATAGGGGAGTGGTAGTTTTACTTCTTGTTTACCAACACAATAATACAGAACAATATAGACAGAATATCAATATCAATATTCCTTAATAGGTTTGTGAAATCCTGCTCTTCATAATCCATTATAGATATTTAAATGGCTGTGCACGGAAATATTCTCAGGACTATGGCATCGATTTGGAAATTCATTACATGTGCATGATTTGTCTCTTTAAAATGTCAATGTCACATAATAATAATTGAGACATTTCAGTGTCTATGGACTTCTTTTACAGTGAGTGCAACCGCTGCTCTATCTTGTAAGGAAATCTACAATGTCAACTATTTTGACAATGTTTTAACTGCTTCTGGTGGCACACAAACCAAGTCTGTGTGAAGGTAAAACGGGACATGACACTTGTGTGGAGATAGTTTTGATTATTGATTATTTCTAATGAACTAAATTTGTATATATAGCTGTCTGATTATCATAAAAAGGTGAAACGCCAGGATGATGAGCTTTGCATTGAGTGTTGTCATCGCTTGAACTAGGTGTGAGTGTTACAGTTATATAGATACAAGAGCAAAACGTATGCACAAATATTCCCCCCCTTGTCTTCAGGATCCACTGCTGTGATTTAGGAGGAATTCCTGTATGATGGTGGCCCCAATTAAAAAACCTGTGTTTCACCAAAAAAAAAAAAATTGATTTCGTGCTGAAATGGCTTCATGAAACGCACATGATGAGAGCAGGGAGCGAGCACATGACCACAGCCAGAAGTGTCTCCAGTGTTGTGTTCTTCTCTAAATGAATAGGTGAGTCAAACCAATGTCTAAACAATAAGATATTTTGATACTATCACTTCATTTATATTTCCAACTGTCAGGGTTATGCTGGGAAGCTGAAAATCATTATCATCAATCCCTAAGACCTCGGAACCTTGTTTAAACAAAGCGTCTTGAATGTGTTTTAAACAAAAGAAAACAGGGAAGCTGTCTCCGACATTTTAAAACACAGTCTGTACTGCTTGTTTCCTTGTGTTCCACCAGTTTACATGAAACTAACCTTTCATGATACAGTCTCAAAAACACATTTTCTTTGTGCAGGCTGTTCACACCTGCACTGGAATCATTAAAAGAACATCACTTCTATCGAATGACTCTAATCAGATTAAGACGACATTTATGAAGGTAATGGAATGCCTCTGGGAGCAGAGGTTATCACTCTGAGGTAATTGTATATATTACTGCGTAACATTTACAATACCAAATACCCTATCAGTAACAGAGCCTTGAGAAAGAGCTCCTCTCTAGTGCCTTCAACATATTACCTCCAAGTGATTCGGTGAAGCCTTCAGCGTGGGGAGAAAATGAGAACATTCTGGATGAGACGCAGACGAACATAAATTACCAAATCAAAGTCAAATTAAATCAGAGGAGATAAAGCATAGTTTGCAGAGAGAGCATTGTTATTGTAATTGAACTGGATCCAAAAACCTGGCAGTGGCTTGTTTGGTTGCGCAAAGAGTAGTTAATTTTCATTGTCTGGCTGTCGCTCCAAAGCTTTCATCTTCCTTTATTGAGTCTGTCTGCTCAGAGCAGTTGGACTGCACCAAGGTACTACAGGGGTATCACCTGGGTCTTTTTAACAGTTACCAACGCTGCTGGAAATAAATACGGCTCAATAAGACGCTTTGTGGTGAGGTGACTCCACTGGAGGTGTGAGAGTACCTGTTTGGTGTGCATGTCAAGTAAACAATAACGGGCCTCAGCACCCGGCATTACTTCAGAAGGCCTCAATTACAAGAGATTATTACACATAAACGTTTCCGTTACGCATGCTATTGTGCGGATGTTTACCGTTTTCAGTCGTGACTGTGAGAAGTGAAATGCCAATCTCTCCATTGTCAATGACTGGCAGTTCATTCCCACAGGTGAAAAATAAATTCTATCCATCCACAGGCTAGGATTACCAAAGAAAAGAGGGAACAATATCGTACATTTTGCAAAGTGGAAAACCCCTTCTGCACAAAACTCAAAGAGCAATTTAAAAAGTAAGAAGATTTTAACACTTTGTTCCACGTCATAGAAAATAAAAGATTCCTGTTGTTTTTTTTCAGAATAAAAGCAAAGGACTTGTATCCTGTTCGTGCATTTACATCCTTAGAAAGTGAAGCTACCGCTGCGCTCATCTGGAGGCTGCTTCTCAAATACCTAAAATCATTTGATTCACTTCCTGACAGGAAGTGCCCGAAACTAATCAGCAGATACACAGTGTTCCGAGAGGATGTCAGTGCAGAGGACTGGTCATGCCACAGGGTGCAGACACCAGGCTGAATCCATGCAAGCTAACCCATGCAGGGTCATTCCGGTCATATCACATCAGGGACCTCTAACATTTCACCATTAGCCCCCATTAGGTCTTAGCGGGCTTAGTCATATCCTCAGACATTTTGTTCATTCCCTCGCAATCACTGCTTCAACCCGAGAGACGGTGACTAGTCCTCAGAGTGACATAACATGCCACGTGCAAGGTGAATACATGGGGACTACAGATTACCTCAAACTGCTTTGGGAATTTGGTGTTGCGTAAAAAGCTAAAGGGAATTAACGTTTAAAAAAAAAAAAAAGTTAACACTGTTCTCAGAATTGCCGCCAGTCTGCCAACCAACACCAAAAACCCACCATACTACCAGCCCCGGTTCCTTCATGGTATAATACAACATGGCACACCGGGGGAAATGCTTTAAATCAGAACTCACAAATCCACCACGATAAAAAAAGGATGAAAAGGTGGTTTTGCAAATCTGGCACAAGCCGGTGGTACAGAGACAATTATGTGCTGGGCCCACAATTTAACAGGCTAAATTGAGAACAATTACCAGCACCCACTTGGGGTCTGAAAGAAAAACGATCTGTGTGGGAAACGAGACAGGTTTTCTTTTATATGTGTACTTATCAGCGGGACGAACGGCATATTGGGCATGACAAAACATGCGCTCCAAAAAAAACAAACACATCATTAGGATCCTGACACTGATGGGCTTACCAGTGCCTCTGCAATGCTTTGATTACGTTTGGGGTTAAAAAAAAAGTTTAGATAACAGACTTCACCTCAAAGTGACACTTTAATACGTACAAAACCCAAGCAGACGCAACACAGGAGAGATTTTCACATCCTCAGCAACTTAACTGTGAAGTGTGGTTCCATAACAGTCCTCTCCAAAACAACTGAAGTGAGAAGATTGCCAGAAGTCACCACAGGATCAGTTTGAATTAGTTCTAAATAGTCACTAAAAAAAGGAGTTTTTATGCATCTTTGAGAAAATGCGACGTAAATTGGACAGGAGCACTTACAGTTCTTTGACAAAAGAAAGAATCATTTCCACATTCAAAAACAGAGAAAATAGAAAACAACACAGACAAACTTGCTGCATGTTATGGGAGCACTAACTACAATGTTTCTTGCACATACAGACATGGTTTCTGGACGAATTTGTCTTTCAACTCCTAATTTAGCTCCTTTAATTCAACAACAACAACCAGATGAACAGGATGGATCACAGCGCATGGTGTGCATGGGTAAACAGACGGATGACACACACACACAGTCAGAGCTGGGTTACAATAGCCCGGAGTAAGAAGATAAGAGCGGGACGGAGGTTCAGGTGTCGGCCCCCGGGCTCGACTAATCCTACCTGAAGTGCCCGTCCCATTAGAGCGTGTAATCAGGAATGTGCTGCAAAACAGGTGTGTTAATAATGCCTATTAAACAAGCGCCCGTTCACTGCTGTCTGCTGTGGATACCCACCGTGTTGGTGATGTCATGACAAGACATGAGATGGAAGGCAGAGAGGAGGATGTAAGGTTACAGAAGAGTATTTTCACAGACTGGCGAGTCCAGACAGAGAGGCAGAGCGAAAAATAGCTCAAGGGGCAAACAAGGTAACCTTTTTCAAAAGACGCTTCAGGGGGTGTCTGCCAAGTCCCACACAATACTGTCTGCAGTGAGTGTCTCTGTTGCAGTCTTATTGCACTGCAGAACAAAATGCTTTAAACTGTCTGTGTGCATCTTCTTAACGCAGATAAGAATGTCTCAAAAAACGCATCACCACCTCATGGGCATCTTCCTGTCGCTCTTACAAAAGTATTAGTTTTGCCCGGAGATAGTGACGTTGTTGAGAATCTGGATTCACCTGTGAATCCACACTGGCCTGAAAATTAACCTTACCTGGGTTTCCTCTTGTGCACCAGCCCACTGTAGCTCAGTTGTGCGTGCAAACAGATCCAGGTATAACTATAGTATCAAGCATTGCTTTGTCATCTTAATATCACATTATAACAGTGATTACACTGGTTCAATGTACTAATGTGTAGAACTAAACCTTCCTTTTACTACAAAGTACCACATCGTTATCAATCGTTTAACTAAATTGTGGCATCACATGCACTTTTAAGTCTGCAAAAAGACTTGTACCATGAATTCTTCTCAAACTCTGTCATTATAGCTGATCTTTCATCGCCATTACCATTATTCCATTTCTGTCTGTTGTTTATAATCTACAGTAGTTTGGACCAATTTATCACCGCTAATGGAACACTAGAGGGGAACTAGAATAAATATCAATTTAGTTCAACATGTGATGAGATCATAATGCTCATATTGAGGAATGCAGACCCTCCCTATTAGCACGCTGGATTAAGCCTGGCTAATAAATATGTTGCCCCGAGGACATGGACATCTCATGTTCATGACATCATAACCACAGAATAAGCCGTAGGCACCTTGCACGGGGCTATAATCAGATCTCCTACATGGTAACTGTTGTCAGGAATAAGGCCCGGAGAATAACACGGCCCAATTTACTTGAAAGATGAGCATATTCCTTGTGAGACATCTCCATGATTCACAGTGAGGGCTCCTGTTCTTGGGGGGCGGGGGGAGGGGGGGGCTGTGGAACAAGTCTGGACACATCCATACCAGCCGGGACATCCCCATTAAGGGGCCACTTGGTTCTAAAAGTGGAGAGGGATGGGGCACGGGGATCAAATGGCCAGTTGTTTACAAGGTGTTTGCCTACTAACATAGATAAGAACGTCACAGACGGGAAAGTAGCGGCTTGGTCTTACTCAGGATCAGGGGCAGGAATATAAGTCGACAAAAAGGTGAGAAGAAATAAACTCAACATTCCTCGATATATCAAATTATTTTATTTCTGATTTGATTCAGCAGTATGTGCTTGGACAGGGGCACTGTTGATCTGGTATCGTTGGATTGTCTAAATTGCCTGAAATGTCACACACTTGTTAAGGAAGTCGCCCCCCCAAAAAAAGCACAGAAATGACTGAAGTGAATGATGTGTGGAAGCTGGAGTGGTGGATTTAAGTGCTACAAAGTGACCGGCCATGCCCTCTCTTTGTGTTCTAAGGCCAGAGTGCATCCTCTATGAGTCCCCTGACGTGCTCAGACCTCATTCATGGGTAATGTACCAGACAGAGCAGATTACTCCCCTTTCTTCATTCGCTGCGCTCAGCCGTGGAAGCCCTCCCTGCCCACGCCTTATTGCCCACTTTCTCTGGTGTCCTGTCTGTCTAGTTGACAGAGATGCCGCTAGAGTGCCTGAATTTGGGAAGTTTAAATCCCACATAGAGGAATTGTAGTGACAAAAATTGAAGAACATCAGCTCCCCAACTTTTTTTAAATGTCCTGAGGACCTGGTCAATTAAATATACTACAAGAACCTTGAGGTTAACAAAGAACAAATTGGGCAATGATAATCAATTGAACCCATTGTTTAAAGCTGGTCTTGATAAACCTTGCTCAAATGAACCAGGACAGAGAACAACCAGTGAGTACAATCGGTTTTCTCATAACTTCAGTCCACTGTGCCTCTGAATGACCGTCTCCGTATCCCTCATTCGTCGGAGTAATGGATACAACCCGATCTGTGAGACTGAATGGCTGCCATCAACGACTTGTGTTTTCTCAAGTCCTTCAAGAGCCATCTAAAGAGTTCCACATTGGTTCCGCACTGAGATCAGTGCTGGGAGACTATGCAGTGTTTACATACACTCACTCATCCATCTGGAACACAACAGTGATGGAGGAGTGTTGGGCAATGAGGCGTTCACGTCAGGTCCATGGCCTATTTGTCTCCAATGAGCAGTGGATACACAAATTCAACTAGCTGAAAATATATATTCATTCATTCATTCATTCATTCATTCTGACAACTTGTTTGATAATGTTAAATGAAAATGTTAGGTTTCTTATAATGTGAATGCAACAACCCAAACTCGCATATTATGTAAAGTCTGAAGTCCTGGGGAAAATGACATTTGATGAATTGTATTGTCTTGCTCTCCGAGTGCATGTATAAAGGAATAAAGGTCCTTGATTTGAAAAATTATAAAATTACAATCTAATATTCATGAGTCATATTTGTGTAAATGTTCTTCAATAACTCTCCGGCCAAACCAAACATTAAACTAAAATGGAAAGGGTTTGATACAATGCTCATTAATGAAAATGGTTGTCTGAATTAATGCTGTATTCTACACTACGTCAAACATGGGTCCGTTCTGTGACGCATTTGAAATTAAACATGAATTCATATAAAAAATGAACTTCACGAACTGGTCGCAAAAATTATGATATGACCAGAACTACAACTAAAAATGTCAAAAGGTTAAAACCAACATTTTTATGTCACGAATCTACAACTTATATCAGTAACCCTGATATAAGTTGTCCCGGAATGCACTTGTACACAATCTATATCTTTCAGTATTATCGATTTTGGTTGCGCTGTAAAATGTGCAACAGCCTTCCAATCACATAGCCACACAGATGGTGCCTTCTCAGGGCCCTTCACCACTGACTTAGACACTGGCACCGTCACAAACTCAGACAGACAGAATGAAAGAAAGCAAAAGAAAGAGAGGAGCTGGCATATGAGTTAGGTCCACACAGGTTTGGCATCCAGTGGGGCTGGCAGTAACACAGCTAAAGATGGCTGAGTGCATTCCCAGCCCTGGCAGAACAAATGGAACTGTTGTTTGGGTTCAGAGGAGCTGGCCCTCCGAAAGGACACCACGGGAGGGAGGTGGAGGGGTGGGCAGGCCAGACAGGGACAGACGAGGACACTGGAGCAGAGTGGCAGGGTTGCACGGCTCACACCACCCACATCAGCTCCAGCAGACAGCGTCCAACTGTTCCCAGAGGGCAAAGTTTTTGAGGCGAAATAACAGGGAACACTTGGTTGAAGACTTAGATGCAAAAGATATGCAACTGCAAACGAGGTAAATTTGCACAGAATCATGCAGCGTTTTACTGGAAAGAAAGATGTACAAATCAAAAGTACACACGTCAGGACATGTTGCCTTCTCGGGGGGGGCGTTTAAACTGTACTGAACTGTATATTTGTAACATCAAAGTTGTTTTGTTGATATTTCTGAATGAAAGTGAATCAATTGAGCTAAAGATGTGGTGAAGTTAACATTATTTAACCTTAAATTATCTGTTAGGTAATACTCCCGCAGGATTTTCCTGTCTTCCTTTGACGCTCGTCTCAAGCACTCTGGGAGGGTAATCCAGATCATAGGAGCCGATGAAGGAGCGTCTCATGTGGCCCAGACAGCCCAGGGGACTCATCTGTCATCTGGTACGATTAAGACGCAAATCGCACAGGAAGAGTGAAACTGCCCCTGAACTACAAACAGCGATGGTTGGGCCATGATATGTGTGAGGGAGGGACTTGGGAGGAGAAGATTGATTGTGGCTGACTTTCAGTAGCAGTATAAGAGGGAAGACGTCTCCTGGGGTTGGATGTGACCTTTCCTTGTCAGCAACTCAGATCCCGTCTGTTATCAACCTTCTGGTCAAGATAGTTGCCTGGACTTCACTCAGGAATAAGTCAGGAATTACAAGTTTCTTTAGTGTTTACATATGAAGACCAATAGAGAGGAGACAAAGTAGACAAATAATTATATCAGTTCCTCAACTATGCCTGTTTTCAAGATCTCTGCAATGCTAAAGAAAAGTTAAAATCGGCCCCATTGTTTGAATGTTTTTGTTGTTTGAATTCTAAATGTAATGGTTTCTTCCTTAGCCCATATAACACCCTTCAACCAAGTTTTAAGAAATTTGGTTTGGTAGTTTTTGCATAATCCTGCTAAAATTAACTCCTGTGGTGGAGGTGGATCCAACGAAGGGTTGAGGTGCCGAGGATTTTATTTTATTTTGTGCTGTAGTCACCATAATTTTGAACCAATCGTCAAATGTGAAAATCTCCCCTTCTGCCCTGATCCCAACCAGCATCGCTAGCATACTCTGTCTGCCGCCAGGCAACACTACTTCTCTTCACTGTAACTCGGGCGCCACAACAAGTGAAAGCATTGTTGTGGGGAAACAATTATGAATTCTGTTTCCTTCTGTGTGGGTCAAATAACCTATTAAATGGCCTGCGTGTAAGCGGAGATCTCATCACAATGTGGACAGAATGCAGACAACACAACAAAATTAGAGTGTGTAAACACATGTGGTGTGGTTGGATTAATGATTATACAAATACCATCTCCAGACAAAGATCACATTTTGGTCCCAGGGGTGTGTGGGCTCTGTGTGTACCGTTGAGATGAAAACAAAAAACACATGTGAGTGGACCACACTGAAATCCTTTCTAAATATAGGGATGTTTCAATTTGTAATCGGAACCTACGTCGCACAATGCTATCCAGCCTATTCAGCGACTGGAAATCATGTGAGAGCCTGTTGCTGGCGTACACACTCAGTCAGAGAAAAGCAGTAGTTGGTAATGTTTAGTAACCCTTTAAGCATGATGCTATCTCGCTTGAAGAATGTTAAAGATAATACTGTGGCTTTAATCGTACCCAGGCAGGCTTGTGGCGCTCAAGACACCTGGTTCCCAAATCCTGTCGGTCACATCTCTATATTTGGTCGACATTTTTCAGAGCCATTAAATGTGCCTTGCTGTTTGTCTGCAGGCAGGGTGGCCATGGATATTTACCGGCTCTGGCTGGAGCTCAACATTGGAATTCGTGATATTTGGTGAGAAGGCACAAACATTAGTTACTGCATCAAGTTTTTTTGCCACTGTACTGTGGCAGTTTAATGTTGCTTCTGCATTTTAAGTCCATTGGTTTAAATGATGAACATCTATAAAGTCAAAAAGTGCAAGAACATGGATTGGTGCTTGTTTATTTTTTCAAATTTTTTGGGGAAAAAACAGTAACATGCTCCAATATTATTGTTTTTAAAACATTCTGGGTGGTTAAATCAAGAGGTATTTTACGAGGTGTCCGTAATACTCTTCTTATTTGTTCTTTAGATCCTGCCTTTGGTAAATATTATTTATAACCACTTCATTATAATGTTCTTTTGACAGGTAAAAGGGGAGAAGCCTTCTTAGGAGAAACAAGCAATCTGAACCACTTGGAATGAATCAGGTAACAAACCGACTTTAAAGTATTTATGAAGAGTATATTTTGTTGATATCAATAGAAACTGTCCGGACAACATTTTAAAATTGCAATAGTTACTTCACAATCTTGAACGAACTTAGTTTGGAAGCTTCAAACCAAAGCTTACCTCATGTAACACTGCAGTGTTAAAGGTACTTAAAATTGTTTCCGAGGCAATTATTCAAAACACCGAAAAAAAACTATATCCGTATTATAGATACATAAACATGAAATCCTTCAGCACCTAAGGCAAACATACTAAACTGCCAAGTTTCTGGATGACTGTAAGCGGTTGTGTAGCTTTAATCAATACCGAAACACAAAAGCCCACAATCAGTGAGTTGGATTCTTTTAAAAATATCTTCAGAATACTTTAATTTGACACATACAAATTACGTACATGTATCAGAGAAAGGGCGTATTTCGCAAAGTGCTCATTTTTCACGGACAAGCACAGGGAAACAAATTGAATCTCACTAACACGCATCCCTGCTGTGTGGTACGACTGCAGTGCAGACAGATGTGCACAAGTTCACGAATGCCAAAAATGTACAGATGTGCAAAAGCTAACACACCTGCACACGAGTGTTAACATCTGCTCGCCCCCCCCCCAGCGTCACAAAGCTCCTCTTGTGTCTTTGACAGCTACAACAGGTAAAGCCATATAGTGTTTACATGAAAGACAATGCTCGCCGATGCAGATGAGCACCTCCCACGCAACTACCTTACTCGCAACCTCCCCCTTGGCAGAGCGTCCCAATTTCCACCTGGATGGTCGTCAACTATGTGCCAAGAGGATATCACGGCAGCTCCATATCCTCTGTGTGACAGTGTAATTCCCTCTGCCCTGCAGCAATGTCTGCAAAACTCAGACAGTTTACATGTTCATGTAGCTACATTGCACTGGGGAAGAGTGACTTGCCAAGTATTCTGTGCATTCATTTCATTTCTGGCACACACGGTTTAACCCCTCCGACGTGAGCTGTCACGGACGGAACTAAGTCAATGGGAGGAGTGTTTGATCTTTCTTTCCATTCAACATATATCAACCAAAAGCCGACGCTCTTCACTGACTGCCGAATGTTCTGCTGTGCTACATTTTTTTCATATGCAATATGAAAGTACTCCGCTTTAGTGCTCAGCAGCCATGGCTGTACTGAATGGATACGGGGTACGGTAATGTATCAGGTTCCAGACACTATTTAACCAAGGCATGCAGAAAAACATCAGCTGTAATTAGGTCATATTGTATTTCACATTTGATTACAGTATAAAGGGAAACTAGCAAAATACATTTCAATCACTTAGACTGCGCATTTAATTAAATATCCTTAAATGTAAGCAAAGAACTTCAAAGATTTTTTTAATCTGTGATGAAATGTAACATGTTTTAAATGAAATACAGTAAATTCCAGGAAGCCACATCATTATTATGAAAGACTGCAAACCCCCTGTGGCTAAGTACCAGTACTTTATAGTAACTTAGCCTGGAATACCACCTACGTCGCAAAATCTGTTCAATTAACGCATGAGATAAACAAACTCAAGATTAGACTGATAAATTGTTCATTGACTGAGATGAGGTCACATATTATTCAGTTCATTAATAACTCTTATTAGCTTTGAAGTGATTTATAATTTGGATACTGGGCTGCCCTCTGTTGGAAAGTCCAGGCTGATCTCTCTGAAGGGCTGAATAGAACTGACAGAAAGATAAGTGGCAAGTGTGCATGTACTTGTGTGTGTGTTTGCACGCTGGCTTTGTTAGAGTGTACTTGTGTTCCAATCAGACACTACATCCAATAAGAATTGCAACTCACCTTGTGTGAACGTTCCTATTTTTTTATTTGTTTGATGTAGTTTGGAAAAAAGGTTGACTGGATATCCCAGTATTGATGAACAGTTATGTACCAGTGACAGACCGTTTCATTATTTACGGTGTTTGCAATATTTATGAAAATAAAGGTGAATATCCAAAAATGTGCTTAGCTTACCATTCTCGTGCAAGTCTTGACTGAAGCTCCACGGTCGAATTCATTTGACGGACTAATATCTAAGAATGCAGTCTTCTTATTATCTATGGAACATCTACATGTCTGTCAAACTTTGCTCGTCTCTGACGGTGTCTGTCCCCTTGTCAGATGGCTTTTCCCCATCGTGTCTACACTGTTTACAGCCAACAGATTGTCTTTGGTCATACTTGTCTCACGCTTAAGAACAGACAATCCTGCACACGGCTTTCTGAGTGCTGTGCGAAAACCTTTCGTAAGTTCCCAGACAGTATGAAAACTGAGTAAAGGATTTGTTGAAATAGGATTGTTACACCCAGTGGAATGAGCTCGAGACAACCAACAAACAGCTGAAGGAACAAACACAAGCATATGCTCATCTTTTCTTTTTTTTTTTCTAAACCGATTCACGTTCGCAGACAGCCAACACTAAACACCCCCCACCCTCCAACCCGAGCTAAGGCTATCAGACGACTAAAGCTGCAAAAGTAAAATGACCTGGTGACTGTTAAAGCTCTTGGGAGAGTTTGTCTGGTTTCTGGTCTCATCTATCAATCCTGACACTGGATTATATATACTCCACTGTGTTCCATCGGCTGATGGGACTCACGTCAGATGCACACAAGTGGTGGTCTATGTCCAGGCCAGGTTTTATAGATGTTTGTGTGTATATAGCAACCAGCTTAAGGCCGTAAACACTTCAAGAAATAATGGGGACATTTTGCTGTAGTTTCATGAACAGACATTCAAGGATCAATGATTAGTGTCAGTCAGCAGCGGTAATAAGGTAATCTTCATTCTTCAGTTTCTGATGTGTGGGAAGACGCAGTGGGTGGATGTTCCAGTTCTTGTCCCCCTTCATCTTCCCTCTCAACACACAGACTGGATACAGCGCTGTGGTCCTGCCCTCCTGGCCTCCAGGTCAGTGGACGCGCCGATTACCCACAAGTCCTTGACACAAGACAAATCTGAGCGCTTTCATCTGTGTCGGTGGGTCGCCCCTCAAAGCCTTGTTACAGGATTGGCGCTCGCCAATTAGCACAATTAGCTTTTGGCAAGCTGCCGGGGGCGTCACATGGCACCAGCTTTGCGCTGATGGTACCTGACAAGCCCGCAGATCAGTCATGTCTGCCATCACAGGGGGTAAGTTGGTCGCAGGATGAACAGGAAAACTGAGATTCAACTTTACAATAAAACACAGACATATATGTGCCTGCACCTATAAACAGAGACAAGTGGAGCGCCAGGCTGAAACAGAAGCAGATGGTTTAAGAAGATCAGTAAAAAAGGTTGTGGTCATTCCACCACAGGTAACAAAGTCTTGAGTGTCAGTCCTGCGATGGACCTGATATGTTTTTCTCTACACAGTCGTAGATCTTAAAGCTGTCATTTGTCTTTTTAAGTCACAGAGAGAGTTTGTTAGTGAAGCGTGGATTCATGTTTTATCCAGAATGCTCTGTTGTGGGACACCCAAGTTCAAGTCATTTGAAAGCATGAATGAATAAGCGTTTTCAAATAAAGTGGCTTTATCGGAGGAAATCCAGCTCAAGCAAGAGTCCCCTGCCTTTCCAGAAAAAAAAAAGTCTACATGGGTACAGTTAGGGAGGATAACATCTGGAGGTAGTTATACCATTAAGGAATGCAGTCCCTAAAACACAGAGGCTTTGAAAAGAGAGTAGAGCATTATTATATCAATGCAGAAGTGTGTTCTTAGTAATATTGAGATTTTTGATTTGTGATCAAGGCTCATACGAGCTGAAGACAACAATCGTGATCACCACTTCTAAAGTAAAACCGCAAAAAAGTCACCTCACTGTTGCTCTTATGTACAAACTTTCTTCGCTAGGGGTCTGTCAATCAACATGTTAACAAAACACCTAATATGGAAACGTTATGGGAGTTGTTGGAGAAAATCTACCTGACGTCACTCGGGCCTGTTCACGGATGAAGAAATGTATTTAAGTTTTATTCACATTACGCGGCAAACGGCAACAAATGACCTTGATTCATTACAAGTGACTAATACAAACAAAATTTTGAAATTTTTTTGTCAGTAAACAGGTCAACAAAATATATCACATAGATGTAGTCGCTTTTTGGAAGAAAATTTAAAGAATTATATCGTTAAATATTCAGTTATAGCAGCTTGGTGAGAATGTGTTCAAGCATACCTAGAGCTACATACACTGTATAAAAACATGGTCATTGCCCATGGCCTGGTTACAATTGGGGTGCTGATAAAAGAGCTCCAGACGATGGGCAGGGAGATAAGCAGAGGGGGGGGGGGGGGGGGGGTCTGGGGCACTGACGTTCTGCCACAAGAACGTTCTTATTTGCAGCTTTGCTTTTCCTCTGCCTCGGCAGTGTAATCTCTGGGCCCGGCCATACTGAGTACCTTAGGTAACACTACTTGAGATCAGTATCTCCCCTCAAAACAAGAAGCCAGGAAGTGTTCCGTCTGTCATTATCACAATTCACCCAGCACTGTGGTTTTCCTTTTCACATCAAATCAATTCTTTATGGTTTCCTTCCCAAGGATTTGGGGTAAGTTTGTGTTTTAAACCTTTCCAGCTGAAGACAGTAAAGGAGAGAGAGAGAGAGAGAGAGAGAGAGAGAGAGAGAGAGAGAGAGAGAGAGAGAGAGAGAGAGAGAGAGAGAGAGACCACAGCATGTGTGTGTGTGTGTACGTGTGTTTGTGTGTGTCTGAAAGTAGTGCAGTCGGACTGTAGCTGCATTCTTGAGGGCGAGCAGTGAATTGACCACATAACACCATGGTGTGTGGGGGGGTGACAGAACAATGAGGGGAGGTTTGTTGATGTAAAATACAACTGTCTGATTTCCATGGTTGTGCGCATGCACGCATAAATGAGCACAACCGCACAGCTGCTCACCGATGGGCGTGTTGGAGCGACACACCTTGTCTGACAACACTCAGACGCATCTGGAGGCTTGAAGAAGAGACAAGTTAAAAGAACAACTTAATTATCTGGCCTGAATACCAAAGATACTCTAATGATAACATTTCCCTCTCTTCTCCTCTGTGTTCTCCTCGTCAGTGTTTCTTCTCTTCCCACAACATGTAAATGTTTGCGATTCCACGTGAATACCTCAATAATAAGAAGCGCAACAAACACATCAATATTAGTTAATCGCACACGACAAGCAATTACAAATGAATGACGACACTGTGACCTCAATAAACAGTATTGCAAAACTGATTTGTTATGAAGCAAGAAAAAGAAAGTAAGGCTGCAAATTCCATCTTTTCTCAGACATCATTACGCACAAATCAACTTATATCCCTGTACTCAAATCAAACGGACAACCTGGACCGGTGAGCTGCTCCCTCTGTTTAGTGTTTTCGATGTTAATCATATGAAATTATTTTAAACTGAAGAGACTCCCTGTAAAAAAAAAAATCCACAAACTGATCTGGCAGAGGAGTGGATGTTCAAAATAGATTTTACTACTTGCTCTTGATCTCTACGACTTGATTTGTATCTACTCTGGGAAAATAAAAAGACTGATCACAATCATATTTAGGATCTGGCCAATGGAGACGTACACATGTGGCCAAGTGTGAATGAAAGCGTCTTAAATCTTAACTGGATTTTATCCACACAGAAGACACTTCAAATGACAAGTGTAAGTCTCCTCAAATGACAAATGTTCCTGGTTAAAAGTTTACACATTGTTTTCAGCCACTCATTGACAAATGAAGTGTAACTGTCAAAAAACTATTTGGAGTGAATGTTTTTTGTGGGTCCCCATGGGTCTGGAGGCTTTATCGTTGGCAAGAAAAGATGAAATGGAGCATCATTGTTAACCTTTATAAAAGAATAAATTTCATGGATAAGTAAATACACAACTGTTACAGGCAAAAAAAAAATATTGCGGCAATATTCCACACGGTCCATTGTCAACTGGCAACCATCATGAGGATGTGGACAATACTAATGGTGTATCGTATGGAGTGGTTCAATTGTGGAGCAGATGTATGTGAAAGGGTGCAGTCTGGTTGTCTTGTCACAACATTCAGTTTGAGCCCTGAAGACAGAGACAGCGTTATCCTCTTATTGTCATGGAGAGTAGTGCCTGGGGGACTTGAGACACAAAGGCTAGAGGAAAGTTAGCCTTAAAGCTCCTTTGGAGATAGAGCTCGACATTTGCATGACCGAGGAACATCCTCAGAGGAAGGCGTAACGTTCAGCCACTGGGGGGGTAGGACAAAATAAAAAATCACCTCTAGCCGCCAGGATATCAATTCAAATGCCTTTTTGTTTTATTGGGAATGATCATATTACAACCACAACATTCACAACTGGTTACAGTAGCAAACATTTTTATATCTCAATGTGCTTTGAGAGGAAGGAAAGAGAAAAGGGGGAAAGTAGGAGAGGAAACATATTTGTGTAAACAATATGTTACACCAGGAATTGCTCAATAAAAACAAGCTTGTGCTTGAAAACAAAGCTCAACCCTTAAGCATGGGTGAGCTGGTACTATGTAAATCTTGATGGAGTGATTTACTAGGGTGCGACTATTAATGGTTTAGCAGCAAGAAACATCAGAGCAGTGTGTGGGCCAAGTTCCATATACCAGATTTGCATATACACTTGTGCAAACATGTGTATATCCAAACACCTTCCAGGTTCATTTCACTGATTTAACCACTCGAGTGGAAACACGCTCCCATCACTTTCTCCACAGCATCCACACTCTCTTAATAGTTCCCGGTCCAACATCCACCCCTGTCAACCTTCCTCAAAAAAAATCCTTGAGGAGGTCAACTGAGAGATTAAGACCCTTCAAATGGGGTCATGGAGATCAATGATCAAACAGATTCCCCCCATGCCCCCACTCCACCCACTTTATTTCAGGAAGCTTGATAATAGAGACAAAAAGGCTGGGTAACAATTACTTCCCCTACACCCTGACCCGAGCAGCTTTTTGAATCACCAGTGGTGGCTTCACCTATCGCTGTCACCGACAGTTCCACCAATCAGTGATTAGAATGTCTCCATTAACCGGATGGGAATCTCAGAAATACGACAGTTTACTCTGTTCTGCCTGTGTTACAACACAAAATAGTATAATGAAACCCTGTATGCAAGTTCAATACTTGTATTTTAATTGAATCACAGCTTTGGTCTGCAAATTTAAAATTTGCAAAAGGAGAGTAAAATTAGCACTTTAAAGTTTATTAAAGCAAAAAAGTAAAATGAAAAAACGACCTTTCTACCTTCAGAGTGAGTCTTTGGCAACATGGAATCAAGCCTGTACTATGGTGATCAGTTCATGCTTCCCGTTATACCAGTGTTCTCTAATTGTTATTGTGTGAATCCGGGGGTGCGTGGGCTGGGTGATGAGACATTGTACATGGGAAGAACAATTTTTGGGTTGTGGATTTTCCATCACTGTCGGAGGCACATTCCTGTGGACCACAGGAGAACAGAAACTGGCTGCAGAGACGTGGGGTTGGTGAGGTTGTTCCCTGCAGAAAACACGCCTCCTAGTGAGTTATAGGTCTTCATACGCTGGAGTAGGTTCAACATTTTTTTAGGTTTATTGGGAGTTTAAAAGTGAGGAAAGAGAAAGGAGGACATGGAAAGACAACAAACAATAAATGACACAATGTCTGCCAAACCATTAAGGGCTCACTCAGTGGATGGATGTATTGCATAAGGCTATAGAAACAGCACTCTCCAAAAACAAGGTACAGGGGTGTACTATTTGTCAATTGGCCGACACATGTTACAGTGTATAGCAGTTTACCAGTTTTTCACCACAATGTTCTGACAGGGGTGGTGGGTAAACACGAGCTGGCAGATGAATGAAGGCAGATGAATGAAAGAATAGGAAGAGGGGGGAGTGGTGAAAGTGAGCGAGGCCAGGGATTGGGAACTTCCTCTCCAATGCTTTATCAATGGAACTGATACTATTCCGACACTGTGGTTGTGGGAAAAGAGAGAAAGTGAACATTCATCAAGCGATTGGCTTGCAACTCCACTTTTAAGGTGCTAAAAAGCCAGAGGTCATGATAACTTTAATTTGTGACTTTTAAAAGGCTCAAAATATATGAACATAATTTGATTAAGCTTGATTTTTCTTAATGGCTGGAATATTCTTCTCCCTCTTCAGCCTTTTTTAATAAATTATAAAAAAGAATCTCAATGCAGAGTACAGACACAGACAGAAAAGGAGAGGATCTGCAGCACAGTGCAGGATGGGTATAAATTCCCAAACACAATTCAATATAAAATGGATGCAGGCGTGTAAATGAAGGGTTAAATTCAAGGCGAGTGGCCAAAAGTGACTTCATCTATGCAGTGCAGATGCAAAGTCTCACTTCACCACTCATCAGATGGCATTTCAGGATATGTGTAATGCTTTCGTTCACTGTCTATCACCCCCCCCACCCCCTGCAGTGTTTTTAAGTGTGTCTCTGACACTTTCATACATACACAGTATGTAAGTGTTACAACGCAGAATATAGATGCAGACATGTTTGAGTGAATGTAAAAGGCCACAGCACCCAGGGGCAGCTGTACTCGGAGTGGGATTTCCACACCGTGCTCCATGAGCGTAATCCAAAACTCGTCATGTCATTCACCAACTGCAGTGTATGCTCCTATTGAATCAACGTATAACTGAGATGAACTCATCCAAGCAAGAAGTGCGGGTGTTCAAACTTGTAGAGAGTGAAACGTTTTTTGCACAAGCACCGTGATTTACAGTAGAAGTGAACCTCTGAGAGGCTGCTCCTCTGTTTATGCGCAGGCCTTGACAACAAATGAGGAGATGTTCTCAGCTTGTCTTGTGTTTCTGTCAACAGCGGTCAGCAGCGGCCAAGAGAAAACATTGTTCCCGTGAGGAATATTATTCCATCAAGGATCAGACGAAGGCGGAAAACATGGTGTATGTGAAACCGTGGATGTCTGCGTCAATGTGCCTGCGTGTGTCTGAGTGTGTCTGCCTGTCTGTCTCTCTCGAAACATGACAAATTGATGATTAATGATTGTTTGCATGCTGGTTGGTGAGGAGGTGAAAATTTGTCTCTCGGTACAATTGTCTTGTTTTTTCCTGGAAATTGAGACAAAAAGTGGTCGTAAAACACAGTTTAACACTTAACACCTACCTTCTGTCATTGACTTTATTGTTCTTACTGATGCCACACATACACTGCAGTGTAAGTGTATGACGCACTTGAGTAGATGCTCGTCTGTGTGGTGTAACTTTGTCACAATGCATAAGCCACATCAGATTTAGTTTTGGTGCAGTGAAAACAGATGTGCTCCAATTCATACCAGGCATTGTTTTTTTCTCTCACATTGGACTAAATCATAACGGGTCTGTTGGAGCTGGATTAACTTGAGTGTTTGTGCAAATGAGAGTGTGAAGGAGAAAGAGAAGGAGAAGTGTATGGAGGGGCGCCTTTCGAGTTTAGTCATCTGGAGACTTTGACCACAACGTTTGAGGGCTTCTGTCTTCAATTTTGGAGCAGAGATGCCTCATGGTTCAAGGTTAGACACTGCAGCCTCCCCTTTTCCCTTTTCACTGTATGTTTTTCATTGTTTCTTATCTTCTCTGTATTGCGTATACTTGTTCTACCCCCTTTTCGCTCTCCCCCTCTCTGTGACTCTCTCGTGGGTTCCATAATTTTCCACTCTTCACACGGTGTATCATCAGTTGCTTTCCGTCTTCTGTCTCTTTCCTCTGATAACACAAGCAGCAACAGAACCAAAAAGACCTCTGTCCACAACACTAACAGAATTCTCAAAAACAAGACCTCTTCGTGGACGCAGTCCATTAGGCCCAGCCATCCAAACAGACCTGCTTTGTTGAGGTGTTATATCAACAGGGTGACCTCCCCTCCACTCCTTCCCAGCTTCCTTGGGCCCCCCAACGGCAGGAGATTGATGTCAACAAGGAATTTTGTCCCACGTTTCCTTCTACCTCCTCCAGACCTACCCTGATCCTGAAAAACACTTGCACCAGCACAGAGGGCCCCAGTGAGGCCTTAACAAGCCCAATGAGCTGTATTACCCCTCCGCCACCCTCTCTCACCCCTTGCTCTAGCAGTGCTAGAAACACCTTTAGTACCGAACGTGACACCGTAAACAAGGACTTCCCCAGAAAACAGCAATAGCAACTGCAAGTGTGTGTGCGGTTGTGTGTGTGTGTGTTTTAAGGAAATGAGCCACCTTGTTCTGTCAACAGAGTGGCTGCTGTGAGAAGAAAGCCAATATGGAGACGTCATTTGTGTATAGTGTCATCGCCAGAGAAGCAGCCAATAGAATTTAGACCAACTAAATTTGGGCTTGTTTCATGGGTGGTGCTTGTCAAACATTCACAAGAGGCAAGAACCTGCTCTGCAGCTGTGGCCTTTGGAGGTTTGCAGAGTTAAAATGGCAAAGCCAGGGGTCTGCAGCGGGATCTCAGCAAAAATCGAATACATGTTCCAGTAAAACTCAATAGAAAATTTCATTCATCTGTGGGCGTAATCTAATTCTGCAATCTAGACCACGTACAGACCTCCAGAGGCAGAAACACAACATTTCCTCTACAGGTTTCCATCCATGGTTGTAACATTATACACCATTTAATGACCGTCCAAGGGAATGTGCAACTTCCTATTTACATACAGGACCCGTTTCTTTTTCATGTGGAATGTTTTACATAACTTTCAGAGGAAAACTTCAAAGTATGTCATTTTAAGGGTCGAGACCTTTGTGATGACAAAGTTATCAAAACAAATTATTATTTTTCCTTCTTCAAGCAATTCAATATTTGTTTGTGGATATTTTGGGATGGAGCGGTATCGCAGCTGTTAAACATTATGGTTTAGTTACGTGTATTGAAACAGTCAAATTGCCGAGATATGCTTCGGAGACAGTGAATGGAGTGAGTGGCAACAGTCCACATGTAAAATAGTCCCTGTGAAACCCCATTTATACCGTTGAAGGGGGGAAACTGTGGCAAGACCCGCAACATTGTACCCATGCATCACATGTGGTATACACAAGACCTAATGTATGACTTCTTGTATTAATTTAGAGTGACCCGTCGAATAAACATTTAGACATGCTTAAACCGTTTAAACATTTCAAAGGGATTACAAAAGAAGGAACCAGACAGATTCCCCCCGAGAAAATTAATATGGTCTATCAAAGGTTGTGACTCCTGTTGAAGGGTCATCTTTCAACATGTTATGGATTAAAGTTACCGTGAACATTATTACGTTAACTCATGTTAAAAACAAATGTAACAGTAGATATAAATACCAAAAGAGGACTGGTTCCACTTCGTAGTGTAATATTGCTAGAATTATTATGTTCCACTTAAATTTATCATAGTTAAAATGTATGATGGTTAAGAAACATAAAAGACTTTCACTTTCCACCAGGATGTACAGTGTTTGTATACCGTTACCCTCCTAACCCTCTGATGACCTAATGAACTCGTTGAAGCTTCTATGAAGCTAAAGTTTCAGTGGAGTAGCTCCACTGGCCCAAAACATCTCAAAGCAATGTGCACTGACCCTTAAAGGGACACATTTCCTTAAGAAAAGGCTAATGGAAATTCTAATAAATAATGAAAACCCACATAACATAGTGGGTATATATGGTGTCTTATACGAGAGCTTTAAAGGATATGTGCACATGTAAGATTCTTTGAGTCTTGTGAAAATGGACGTGGCTATAGGACTGATGTAAGCACTCTTCCTGTAGGGAAGAGGGAGCTGCATGCAGAAAGGATGTTGGCCAAACTGAAATAACTGTTTAGTGCCATAGACAACACTAACCATGTGAACCGAGTTTCATTGGATAAAAAAACGTTAATTTGAATAGAGAAGCACTATTCATGCTTTGTTTCAGGGGGATTTTTTATTCTATCAGTGTCCTGAACATGACAACACTATGAACAACTTTAACATTAAATATCTGGGACATTTATCCAATGTACCCCTTCCCTTACAGCAGTTATGCAACTAATTCAATCAAAGAGGTTTCTCATGGAGACACATACTCCAGATAACCTATATAAATGAGTGATACTATGTGCGATTCGTGTGTTCAGGAGTGCAGCTGCACATACAGCACATACAGCACATAGCCGGACACTTTCTAGGGTTCACTCGGAGGCCTCGTTGCGATGCTGCTGCTGACGATGATAAGTTTTTAGAAATCGGAAGTGGCATATCTTTAATTCTGCTTTTATCCTCAGCCGAGGAGACACACTGCACTTATACAGGACCAGCCCGGCCGGTGCCAAGAGTGGTTTGCCACCTGTTTCTGACATGTACCTTGGTACTTTTAGTGTAACTTTCATTTAATATTAAGCAACTCGGCTCTACAGCAGAGCATTTTGACAACCTTTATCAATAAGTAATATGAAGACATAAATATTCCCAAACTTCCTGGAGACAAACCACACTGAAGTTGGGCGTCTAATGTGTAGTAGAGTAACAGAAAGCTCAGAAATGTGCATTAGTTCTAATTTGAAAAAAAGAATTCGAACTCTGAAATATTCACAGGGTGCTATCTGTGACCAGCGGCTGAGGAATTTAGATCAGTTCACCGAGGAAACACACGTCGGGTTTAGAACGTGTTAATAAGTTAGTCGTTCAATCCTTGAGGGTCTATACCTGTTTCATCACAGCACATAGAGCTTTTATAGTTTTAATCTAATGTATGTTTACAAGATTCAAACTCCCCTAATGGAGATTAACATGAAGTGGAACAAAAAGCATGGGAACCTTGAGAAATGAAAAATAAACTCCGGGAAGAGACCCCATACGGTTCTTGAGCAAATGTTTGGTTAGGGTTTGCCCTCTTGAACTCTCCAGTTGTTGAGTGGGCTTACTGTTGACGTGTCACTTCCCACTTTATTTTCAGTATAACATGTGATATTATTACCTTAGGTTAGACTTATTAGACCATTAATGAGAGCAAGCAACATTACATTTTTCATGAGCTTGAGCAGAATAGAGGCAAAGAAACAAAGAGGTGGAGTCTGTCCTTCCTTTCATGGTTTGTTATAAGATTTTGTTTCATCTTAGCAAAGATTACTCGTGAGTCACTGAACACGAAGCTTCTTTAGTGACACAGCCATGAGTCAGATGATAATATGCACACACGGGCATGGTAACACTCATAATGACCATGTAATTTCAAACACACTGACGCATTACAAACAATATACACACACTTAGAAAACCAGGTCAAGTAAGATCTTATTTGAACCCACAACCGAGTTCAGTGCGCGGACTGTTGCTCCCTGGAGACTCTGAAAAGTTTCAGTGTCGGTGGAATTTAATTTATTGATTGAATTAAGATGTTTTCACCCAGACAGATGGATTCAAAGCCTTGTTAAGACTAAATAAATCCCCTGCTTTTCATAAATAGACTAAATAGTAGAGCATGACCGATATGGATTTTTTTTAAGGCTGATGCCAACACTGATAACAGGGAGTAAGACATTTCAGATACTGATATATTAATAGATATAAAATTGCGAAAATGACAATGATTCCTAAATAGTCGTTACATCGTTATATTTATGACAAAGAAATGCAATTCAGGCTTGATGTTTTAAAGTTTAACCCTAAACTTCATTAACACAGCAAAGAAAATACAAATATAACCAACTTGATTTTAAAACATTTAACTAACTAAATATAAACTACATATAAATTTGACATATTTTTATGTAAAATATAAACAGAAATGCACCTATTTTATGCCTTGTTTATAATAAAAGTTTTCATATCAGCAAATGTCTTTGAAAGGCAGATATTACTGGAATCCTTGTAAATAGGATCTACAAATGTATTTAGAGAATAAATTCTTATTAGCTCAATTAGAAATGCAAATAAGAATCTCCATGTCTGTGTATGGGTTTGTTTGAATGTGTTCCGTGTAGGTGCATGTATGAGAAAGGCAGAGGGAACAGACAGTGGCCGCATTAATTATCTTATGCTCAAATGCCGATAGAAGTAGACACAGTACAGCATCAACTGTAATAACATCAGCTTCGTCCGTCACCCCAACCAACTCACTTTATGAAAGTCATTCGTTGTGAACTGGAATAGCACCACCCGACGTGGTGCAGAAAAGGCCTTCGGGCGACATGGATCTCATCCCTCGGTCCCTATAAACCAGTCTCACGTGTCACCAGTGTTTGCAAACAGTTCAGGAAAGTCAATACTTCCAGTGACTGATGCAATGACGGGTCAAATATGGCAGAGGACACATCACGCTAAGACCGGTAGGAAAGTGTGGGCAGTTCACAGACTGGATTAAATTGGTTACGTTATGAGCGCCAACAAAGAGATCAGTGTTGTCGGGCTTAAAACAAGCAGCTGCCATTTAAAATATCAATAAGATTAGTGGGTTTCCGTGACTATAGCGCCTTGTGCTCAAGTACAACCAATCCATACTAATTAGCTAAACTAAGTTAGACTGATTCAGGTGGAGTCGTACGTTCGGGTTTGGGTCTGAGTCTGGTACTAGGACTTCATGTTTTTTTCCCACTGTCGAAGTCACATCGGTGAAGAGCAGCAGCATCGGGGGTCTAAGCTCGGAAAAATCAGACGACCCTCTCAGGGTACTAGTTCTCCTTCAGAAACATTAACTAGACCTGAGCAGATGATGCATGAGTATGTACGCATGAGGGGAGTACGATTCCCGGTGAATGCTAGCCATAGCGGCCCATTCTGTGAGGGACTGTGTGGTGGTGTAGCAGGGCTAGCAACAAGGATGGCGGAAAGAGAGAGAGAGAGAGAGAGAGAACAGAGAGAGGGGTGGAGCAGAGAGACGACCCTAGTTGTGCTGTATTTTATTCCTGCCTCCACGAGCAGTGATTAATTCTGTCCTGGGGGGAGGTGGTGACACGACCTACTACATGACATTTCTACTAACGCACGGCTGCAGCCCGTCTGGCGGTAGAGTGGCCGACTGCTAGGCCTGGACCACACCTCAGCTGTGTGCGTGACGCTGAACGACTCGGTTTTCATTTCAGTGCTCATGTTAACAGGCTGGAGTTGAACCACAGCAAAGGTTCCACCACTTTTTCTGATTGAGACACACATGTCGAGTTCTATGAATCTGTGGAAGTTCATGTGCTGAACCTGATAACAGTTAGTGATGCTTGAGGTGTAATAATAAAAGAAGAAGATAGCCATGCAGCCGGGCCTGGTTACCTGGTTTGGCGTCCTTGCGGCAGGCTTGTCCTGGTGGTTGGCGAGAATGAGGAAAGGCAGTGTGCAGAGCTGTGGGTGCTGCAGGGCCGAGTGGAGCTCGTTCCGCGCGGCCTCGAGGTCTTCATCGGACGACGCGCTGTCCAATACGAAGACGACTCCCTGTGACCCCTGGTAGTAACGACTCCAGTATTTCTTGATGTGCTCAGCTCCTGTAGACAGATGTTAAAGTGGTCAGCCTCTACGAGGAATCATTGGGATAACACACGGTATTATTGTCATATGAAGTGCTAACAAGAGTTATAACTACAGCTTCTGTGCTTTATAATAACAAATAAAATAAAAATGTACACTTTTGCTGCTTTCCAGTTCCTTTCTCTTTGTTTAACAATAAAAATAAAATAATTTCTATAAATGTTTTTATTAGAATAAACACTGTTAGCAAAATATTTGACTTCAGAAGATTTTATAAATAATAACAAACTGCAGAAATACAATTCCATTCTGGACCATAAGAAACAAATTGTGTCAAATAATTAAATTAAAAAAGGATGAAAATCACCAAAAATGAATAATTTTATTCATGAAGAAGCATTTGTCTTTACCTTTATTGTAGCTTGAATCTAATTTTCATTATCCACCAAGAACACCAAGCTATTTAAACAGTAAAAAATGTCAAGGTAATACTAGTGTATGTTGAGGAAACAGAACCATGTCACATACTATTTTAAAACTCAGACATCCACAGTATTTCCCCCTCTTGCTTTGTGTCAAACTAAAACCTCAACGTTTTTGCAGTATCAAGTACTTTTTAGGCCGACTCTTTTTCTTGCTCATCAGGTCATTGCTAAGACACAGGAGTGATCTCCACAGTCCCAAACTCAGTGTAAAGTAAAAACACATCCTCACTGGATCAAACTGAGTCTGGGCTCATTTTCAAGGCTGTCTATACGTCGACATCGGGTTCATTCCTCGTCAACAGCATATGGTTCTTTCTTTGAAAAGCGAGAACTTGGCTCCATCCCGTCCGCTAACAATGGTTTAAGTCATGGCAACTTCATGTGCGATTTGTGGAAGAGACCTGCTTGTTCACAAAATGAGTCAGTCGTGTCCTTTTTATCACCACCTCCCTCTGTCGCCACTACCGGCCATGCAACCTTTCACTCTATGACAGTGTAGGCGATGCTATCGAAGAGGAAAGGAATGATAGAGAAAAGTCCTTTCCTATTATTTTCATGGAAAACTTGCAGGCATTGTCTTCCATCTTACTTTGTAGTGTTGGTAGGTGCTGGCCCGGTCCCTTTTGCTCCTGAAGCTAAATATTTCTTCACCCACTGTGTCCCTCTTAATTTACACCTGTTCACAATCCCGAACCAAGAATCTGTGGCTGCAACAAAAATCTTTGACTCATCTGCAAACCAACCACCATATACTTGTCATATCCTCCAGCATGCCCCTTTTGCATTTTTCCTGTCAAACGACATAACATGATTAGCTGCGTCATCAGTTTAATGTCCCACGTGAGGACACAGCAGAGAAATGTCTCGTAAAGTCGCAGTGAGCGATTGGGCGTGTTGAGGACATTTCTAACGCGTGATGCAGAAGATGACAACGAAGACGTAAACTTGAAAAGGCAAAGAGATTCAAGAGCTTTTGGTGATTAGGGCTGAAAAACACTAACACTAACAAACACACTGTGCTTTCCGCAGCAACATTTATATACGTCATGTCCGGCCTCCTACTGCTCTCACCAGGCGCCGCTGGTGTCCCGACAACTTCTGGAGTTCGGGTTTGAAAACAACTTTAAAACACAAAATGTCAACAGTATATGGAAAAAGTCCAAGCCGTATAATGTGAGGTGTTTATTACAATACTTAGAGTGCATTAAAAAATTCCTGTTTTTACATCAAAGTGTAGTTTTTCTTGTAATTTCTGATTTATATTTGCGGACATAAAATAAACTTCTCATCTTCTGCCGTTACACGATGATTACATTTCATTAACTCAGCTGCACACTCTCCGTTCCCTCAAGATGTTCTCCATTAAATTGTTTTAAATGTTTGTTCTACACGCTCAACAAACTTGTTGACACCATGAACACATAACTACAAAGGGGATTTTTTATGTTCTTCATATGCAGAGATGAGCGTTTGCTTTCTGAAGACATACACGCTCTGGTTAAAATTATGCTCCCCCGTCTGGTGAGGTTACTTCCTTTGCAATCGTGTGAACTGTTGTTTTCGTTATTGTTGCTCATAGTAAGGTAATTGCCAAGAAGTGACGAACTGTGAGGCTGGCAAATGTTTAAACCTCACGAAGTGCTCTCGGTGACATTAACCTCCTGTTGGGACATGGTTTTTGTGCAAACCACAGGCCTCCCTTCAGTCAAACTTGAAACAAGGGAGCCGCATGTTCTGGAGTGAACTCAGTCTCCCAGAGTGCCACATGTTCCCTTTGTCTTAAGACAGTCAAGGAACTCAGTCTCCCATATTGGTCACTCTGGTCCAAGACCTGTGAGGTCACCGGGGCCAATATAAGGAGAGGTCTGCCTAAAATCTCTCTCTTTCTCCAATCCTCCCAAGGGCGGAAGGCTGCTAAAGCCTCTCTTCTTCCATCCCGCCGAGGGCGGAAGGCTGTCTCTCCCTTTCTCCCATCCCACCGAGGACAGCAGGGCTTTCCAGCCTAATTTGCTCTTCCCACCAACTACCGGAGGTCAGAGGTGCAGCTCCCAGCTCACCCCTCTCAAGGAAATCTCCTCGACCTTCAAGCTCTACAAAACTCCTCGTAGCGATGCGATGTCCTGCAGGAGAACTTCAACCAGCATCTGAGCACACGGCTCGACAGAATCGCGAATGCAGAACTCTACGACCACAAAGCCAGGAGACGTCACAGAACTGCAACTGGACTGCAACTTCTTTTCCCCTTTCCCTCGGACTGGTAACATAATCTGGGCTTAATAATTATACTACGCTAAGCAAGACTGTTTATTTGATCAGTGTGTGTTTATAAGTTTGATATGTGTTGTGATATTGTGGCAACAAGTTATTTGAAAGTAATTGTTAGTTAGGCCCTTCATAGGCCTCCTTTGTAGGTCTCTCTGACTCTTGCATTATCTGATTAACATCTACACAGACACACGCATAGTCTCCACCTAATTAAACCTACCCCCATAAAGCAACCTCAGAAAAAGGGGGGGGGCTCTTATCTTAGGGACCATTTTTAAAGCATGCTAATTTACATACACACACACACACACACACACACACACACACACACACACACACACACACACACACACACACACACACACACACACACACACACACACACACACACACACACACACACACACACACCTCCTTGTTAGTTAGTTTGATTGTTTAGTAATTTGTGTTTTTATACGTTATTATGTTCATAATAAATGTTCTTCTTTCACAAATGTTCTGTCATTAATATTGCATAAGTGAATCTTGCCAACTGTTACACTGTTAAGAACTCCATAAACCTTCATTGTTCATTATATAATCTTTAATGGTAAAATATTGAGATTTCTAATTGAACTAGATCTTAATGAGACTGATCTTAATCAATAAATTGGCTATCTCTTCCCCTCTATGAAGGGTGGTGCCCCGCGAGAGCTTTAACCAATTAAAGTTATGATTTAATATTAATATTTTAAATATTAATGTTTTACATTTTATTTTGATAACCAAATTTATTGAGTGCCTAAAGGCACACCATTCTATGGTAACACTTTTTACGTACTATTGCACAACACTCCCTTACATCGTGCTCTCCCCTCCCGTCCTTCTTTCCTCCCCCACTCTTTCTACTCACACCTCTCACTGGAGTGGAAAGCTATCAGACAAAGTGGCACTTGAGAGATTGTCTAGGAAGTTTCTCTCATCTTTGCCTGGAAATGGTGGAATGTCCGCCATGTCTTGAATCTCGTTGGCAACTTCTGCCATCTATTGGTCTAACAGGAGGATTTTCAAGCATGACGTCATGATTCCTGAGGGACGCTGGCAGCCCTACTACATATCATTAATCAAATAAGTGCACGATGAGTAAGACCTCATGTCTTTGCTTGTTTGTCTGTCTTCCTGTCTTCATTGCTGCCCTTTGAAATATGCGTATAAATCCTTGATAAATGGCTCCTAAAAATAGAAGAGAATGTTTTACTCCACTCAAACCATTGTTATGTGTTCAAGTGTCACTTAAACACAGTAGTAACCGTGTAACTATGATTCTATGCCCTCCATTAAGGGAAACATATTAATTCATGCCATAATATAAACAGTTGACTCAGTGATGTCAAAATTATATAAATCTGATAATCTGATCCCTGCCCCCCCCAGCACAGCTTCTCTCATTCCACAAAGATGAAGTATTTCAATCTTCTGTTGCAGTTGAGGCTGAAACAATGAATGTTACAACTCCATCAATGCACTGCAGGAAATATGTCAATACGTAATATTGGTTTAAGGTCTTTGAGATGTGAATCTTAAGCAGATGTACATTATACTGTAAAGCTACAGGCCACTGTAAAGTGTTAAAGCACAGCAGCAAGTACTTCACACTCACTACCGATGCAGCCAACTCCCCCCGTCCATAAAATACTTCTTATGATCGAGGGCAAAGTAAATAAGTGATGATGGACTTTCAAATACTTTGTATTTGTCAGTTATTTTTCAATCAAAAATGACAAATATAATTTAAATACAGATATTGAGTTGTTAGGATTTTGGGGCTTTTCTTTGTAATTTCTGGGTTTTGGGCTGTTTCTTGTAAAACTAAACTACTAAATATATTTTTCAAATTTGGCATTTTTCCCAACGAAGACATTATCAAGAACTTATGACAAAGAAGTATAATTGAGGCTTGATATTTTGAAGTTTTACCTTAAACAATATAATAAACTTTAAACCTCATGATAAATACTTTTTTATCATGAGGTAAAAAATATTTTTTTTCCCACACATAGGATTTAATGATTGAGCTGAAACGATGTTGCTGTAGTACAGTTATATATAATTTAACTCCTTTACTTCATGATAGAAAAACCTCCAGTACAATCTTTCAGCTCACACAGTTCAGGTATTTATGGTTCAGGTTTTAAGGACACCGTTTGAGACAAACAAAAATCAAGCATGAAGAAGAAATATGGAGACCAGTCCATGCTGTCAGAGTTGGCAGGTACGAGAAGAGAATGGGAAAACCAGCAGACATCTGCTGCTTACACAAACACAAGTGGCGACAACATTCCGGTGATCAGGTTTCTTCTTCTTTCATCAAAATGTGACAATGAGTTAAAAAACTAAGCTGAGAAGAAAATGTCGGTAAAACACAAGTAAACAATTACACGGGGAGGATTAAGAGCAGATGATTCATGGGCCTGAATTCAGATTCACTTTCGGTTTGTTTTGATGGTGTTTCTGAAATCATCTGAAAATTCAAACTATCACCCTGTATTTTCCATTGGAGGCTTCTTCTTTGATTGTTGTTGGGTATTAATGAAGCTACGGTTTCATATTCACAATCAGTTCAAACACAACTCTAATATTTTTCCTACATTGCTCACTTTTGCCAGCTTTTACCTTACAATACAAAACATAACCATGTTGCCAATCAGGTCTCTTTTCATTCCCGAAAGTTGAAACACTGAACGCAACTCCCTTTGAAGCCTCCCTAACGAAAAGCAGACAGTGTTTTTTTTCCCCCTGAACAAAACAGCTACAATGGAGTGATGGGAGGGAGGGCTGGGACCCGCGAGGGAGGCCTCGAGTAATAAAGTTTGCTTACTTCATTGAGGAATGAGCTGGGGCGGGACTGAGGTGAAAAACACTTCAGCTGTTGATACACCCATCAACTGGTAGTCTCAGCACTGTCTTTTTAAGCGCACCATTGTACACATTACTGACAAAGATGCTTTACAGAAATGCAACGCCTCTGAATGCTTGAGATAAATAAGTTTAGTTACCAAGTGAAAATAATTTGGCCGTATTTCTGATTTGCCAACACACCCCTCCTCTCCATTGGGCGAGTCATTTTCATAATGTGCCACTTTGGCTGGTACAGCAGCTTTCAGTTATGGACAAGTTATATGTCTGGTTGAAGTAATAATTAATCACCACACTCTTGCTATTTATTCAACACTTTAATCAAGCCTCTAGAACATATACCTCACTGTTTAACCCTGTATGAAGCAAGACGCTGAGTGTACATATCTATAAGCTGCTTGTTGTTGTACATTTGACCGACCACATTGCCACTGCAACATCAAAACAGACAGGGTGGGTTTGATACTTTCATGATATTAATGGGATGTCCCTCACGATGTCTGTGATGCACCATTCAAGCCGAGAAAACCAACATCAAATGGGGTCATATCCTTGAATGAGGCCTCAAATAGAGATCAGTTACACTGCTGTCCTCAGAACTCCAAAAATCAGCTCAGTCTGTGAATGCAACCATCTGCTTTAAACCCAAATGACAATTTACAATTTCACTTTTGGTCAGGTCATTTTCCTGTGCAAAGGAAAAGCTGCCCTGCTGGGCAAAGAAGCACACACTGTGGTCCTGTTTGATAGAAACAAGAACCACATTGGCTCTGAGATGACTAAATCCTAGTGGTTTTGTTATATGATGTTGAAATGCTTCCTTTGCCTGTTGGTGGCCAAAGACGACTGGTAAATATTCAATGATGTTCCTGAATGTCCCTCGTCTTGCCTTGTGATCTCTGTGCATGTAAATAATAGACTTGTAGACTTGAATGATGAGATGAACTCTATAAATTAACTAAAAGCTGAAGTAGCACGTTCAAATTTACAAGAATCTCATTCACACATTCAGTGAATGTAGCATATTATTTTGCTGATTTAAAAATTAAACATTTGAATTGGCACTGAAGCAATCATCTTTTACTATTATTTTTTAATTTCAACTATGTTGTAATAAGGTACATCATTGGAAAACCAGATGATCGATAGTGTTTCAACAGGAACACTGCCTGCGCACACATGTACCACTGAACTCCAAATCAAAAGTCCTTATTTTTAACCGCAGCAGCAACACTGAAGAACAATAGCAACGAGTGGTGATTATAAGCACCACTTCTTCATCAGCTGTCATTGTGTGGCATAAATGCAAACTGTGAAATGGCCTGTCTAGACCTGACGTCATCTCACTGTCCAGACTTATACGCACACATACACACACTTAATAGATTCCTTCGTCCCCGGAGGTCCCCTTCCCTCTGAGTCCTCCTACCTGGCACCAGCAGGGGAGCAAACGCTTGTATGAATAAAGATTCTCAATGTCGATCACCGTATTCGATTAGAACAAAAATACTTCATTTTAAAGTGTGTTGCGAATTGATTAAAATAAACTTTCAACCTCTTTGTGCTGGGTGTGTTTGAATGAAGACGCACAATCCACTCGGTGCATTTGTTTAATTCCTGATTTTCTAATGACCGAGAATTTTAAACAAGAGGTCCAGACTGGTCACACTGCCTCACTGTGCATTTTGGGTACTTTGATAAGGTGCAATGATAAAGCACAAGATGATTTTCTCTCGACAGTCTGATGCTAATTGAAAATGCTGGATTGAGTATTGGGTTATTTATCAAGTTGCCGGTACACAATTATTTATTATTTTATTAATAAATGTGTATAAATAACTAATAAACAAAGTTATGCTCTAGTCAAGCCTGAAGTTGCCTCACACATGAATGAATGATCCCTGTCTCTTCCACACTGATGAATACACCGACATCAGATAGACACTGGTATCAGATTGGTATTCTCTATTAGACAAAGGTATCAGTATCGGTATCAAGAACGGAACTAAGCTGGATCTGTGCATCCTTACTTTTAGACACTACCCTTAAACCAATGTCTAAACTAAGACTGACATATTTCCAGTGCATTGGTCTTGTGTGACAGTGCCGCATGATGAGGGTTTTTTTCCTCTGAGTGAAGACAGACTGTAGTGAGACCACACAGTTTGTCTTTTAGCGTGCACATGTTTAAATAGACTGCTGTTCAGCTGTGGAAACCAACTTATTTATTTAAGTTTTAGTCAGACTTTGGTTTTAATTATCACACAGTGATACTTTTCCTGTTTGTGATGCGCGTGCAAATCCAGGTTCGAAACCCTGTTATCCATATGCGTGGCCAAGAAGTCCGATGTCAGAAGAAAACAATGGACTGGGTTTCCTGCATGTAAATGTAGTATTTAGACACTAACTTAGATGAAGGACAGGTCCTGTCTGAAAGCGACTGTGGGACAGTGTGCCTTTATCAAAGCCATACAATGTGGTCAAATCGATAAGGAGACAGAGCTTGACAGAAGCAGCGACGGATGAACAGAGATGCAAAGGAAGGACAAAGATCGAAAAAGAACCAAAAGCAAAATCCAGAAGCAATAGTAAAGAGAAGAAAGGACATAAGGCAGAAAGGAGAGGCAGAAAGCAGAAACAGAAACCAGAGCTGAAGATGAGTAAGAGAACAATTGAAAGCAAGATGGCAGGGACCTCAATGACAAATGCATGAGTGAGAAAAACGTATAGCTCAGTCTGAATAATCCCAGGCGTCGTACATCAGGGCTTCCTGCCTAGGCTGGTCTGTGCCTCTGGTTTAAAGGACAGCTTGCACTTATAACAATCTGGCCCTGTGCACTCAGGGCAGGGAGAGTTAAAAATGCAATACCCTGCATAGCAACAATACGAGTTACAGTTGTGAGTCAGCCACACTTACATGGGCTCGTAGCCTGCAGCATTTAAACGACTGAGACAGACCTGGCTCCTCGGCCAGTTCCGAGTGCCATGTTTCCAGCTGTTTGCTGTACGCTAAATTTCTCAGCCTGCCAAAAGGTGTTGACCTTTGCACTTGCTCTCCCATGTGCCTCCATCCTGTTCAACTTAAGCCACTTTTATCTCTCAGATGAAATGGATTGAGCAATAATCTAGGTTACCCAGCCAAAAAAACAAGAACTTCATATAAAAATGTGAGAAAGTAAATGTTTCGTGAGGAAGGGATTAACGCGTTTTACCTTCTCTTCTTAACCAAAATGAGCAAATACTTAGCCTATACTTTAACAGCATTTGGTGCCTTAAACTTTCTTCCCAACCTCCGGTACTTAAGATTACCTGTATATGGAAGACTTGCTTTACATTTCATACTATAAAGGGAGAATACCTCATTGACATTCAATGGGCTTTGCGGTGGGAGAGGAAGGAAATACATGGTAAGTGCCTCACTTCTTCATGCTCCTCAACAAGCTTCTTCCCTTGCCTTAGTCAAAGCTGAGTGAAGAGAACAAGCCACAAAGGTATTGTGTAAAACAAGCATTTTGTGGGGTCAAGAACACTGACGTTTGTGCGTCACATCTTGTATCATTTTTCCGCATCATTGATACAGAGCAAAATAACACTACGCCAGGAATGTTTACTGTTGTAAAAGCTACGAGAAGGAAGGGAGTGAGGCACAAACAGTGGAGAAAGAGAATGATTTAATCAGAAAACGCTCGTTGCGAAAACTGAACCGTGGAGTATTACGCAAGTGCACCAGCTCTCCTGTCTCCACATTTACGTCATTTACATTTGCAAGAAGTGTACGCCTTCACTAGGCCAAACAAGAGGGCTGCATGTCAACAACCCGCCTCAGACAGCAACCTGAATGCTATACTGCGCTCCAGAGAAAAACGAGTGACTTGAGGCGTCAAAACATCATGTGCTTGTTTTCACCCTCTCCAAAATATCCATAACGGATGGCACCATAAATCGCTCAGATTCTTGTGCTCTCTGTATTTACAAGAAAAGGAGCCGACTAGTGAGGGTCCAGGCGGGGGGGGCAACGAGAACAAGAGAACAGATTTCCCCATCCTACACTAACTTCTCTATTTCAAACGTGTCATCCGTGGGACCAGTGTTTTTCCAACCACAATAATGTCCCATCAGACTGGCTTTGACCTTTTTTCAAAACCCCCTAATACGCTCTGTCCAAATTTGGTAGCACCCTCGTTGGTGGTCCCCCGGTGCCTCTTTGTGTGTGTCTGTGTGTGTGAGAGTGTTTTTCATCTTTTCAGGAGGCTAGGTTGGGTGAACCTTCAAAATAAGCACTGCACCTGCCATGTGCCCATACTCTGCAGAAGAAAACCATAAATTATTTTAACCGTCAAAATAACCATAAATTTCCTCTTGTCACTAAGTAGCTAGTAGGAGAGAGAGAGAGAGAGCTCTCATCCCTCTCTCCTGAGGCTCCCTTTAAGAAGCGGAGGCCTCCCTGGGTCTGTTTACGTATCTCCACCTCAAGATCCCTCATCTGTGCTTATTAAACAGCTTCCTCGAGTGCCGTACGTTTCCAGGAATAACAAGATGCAGGTTGTACAGCCACTTTGAAATCCACTAACAGGTCTGACGTCTGTACGAAAGGTGTGATGCTGCTGGAGGTCAAAAACAAACATGCTTTTGCATCTGTAGAGTACACAGTTAATTGTATAAACACTTACTGTCGACAGATGGGCGAGATAATATCAGAACAGGTTTCCTTGAATAAAGTCAAAACATTCAGAGTTCCAAGAGGGCAAATCTGTACGTTTGAATAACTTGTTTATGATTTTGAGTCCGACAGCAGCTTTGTTTACAGAGGATCCAAACATTTTGTTGCTATAACTTGTTTTTGGCTGACCCATAAGAAAATCATTACCTGACGCCTTTATTTCACAGAAGACAGATTTAGCAATAAACTCCCACTGCGGATTTAAAGTAGGGGTGAGGGGTGGGGGGGAAATGTCAGATTAAATGAAAGCTTAATTGACAATGGGCTGCATCTCTTACCTCCAAGTTCTTTTACATTCAAGACGGCATTTGGGAATGGCACTGCTTTGATGCTGAAACCTGAGAGAAGAAAAATCGAAATCCAACATTGTAATGACATGAAGAAATTAAGTTTGTGTGTGTTGTGTGTGATGTGTGTGTGGACGGCACATGTTAGGAGAGAGAGTCAACCTTTAGGAATGTTGGCTGGATTGCTTTTTAATAATGAGAAAAAGGGATAGGAAAAAAATATCTGACGTAGAAAATATCCACTTTATCATTTAGTCTTTGTAGGAGATGATGTACCTTTTCCAAACTACCAGCTGGTGAACACAAAGAGGACTGTCAACATCACGGTGATGTTTAACTGGAGGAAAATAACACTTTGTGGGGTCCGGGTTCAAAACAGAAAAACAAGTGAAGCTGAAGTGTTTTGTTCTACGTCGGAGGTAGAGGAGGTCTGAGCTGACGTCTAAAGTGCTACCATGGATCGTGTGGTGGGTTTTTTGCGGCGACGCACAAATTTAAGTAGTAAAGACAAAAGTGAGGATTAACGCTCAGCTCAAATCATGCAAAATGGTCTAGGGGGGAATTCCTCTTGTGGTTAGATTCAAAAACAGGAGGAGAGATGGGGGCAGATTATGATCGTAACATCTGAATTAGATGTTAAATGTGGGATTCAAGCACATTACAACATACAAAATCATGAAGTAAGAAGAGGGTGGAGCCAAAAGAGACTTCCCCCTCGTTGTTCTTCATGATCTTTCCTCTGTCGATGTTGGCAGATGCAAACCGTGCTGACAGCTAAGTCTTATTTCAGTGAAGTTCACTAAAATAATTCCCTGCTAAGGTAAATAATCGGCATGTTTTATCAATTACGGTGGGCGCCGACAGGTGATCGCTCCCTTGAATCACCGCCTGCCACGGGGACGTACAAGCCAACACTTGCAGGCAGCACATTTGGGAATTAGTTTATAATGGTGAACGTGCACAGTGACTAAACCTAAAATGAGATTTTCTGCAATGGCTCAAAGCTGACTGCTGACAAAGCCAGGGGAGGAAAGAGGAATGTCCATGTCCTTGAGGGATCGCTTTGTATATGGAAAGCACAGCGTTGACTACCAGGAGGATGATGTACTAACCCAAAAGCCTCCTCTTCTGGACATACTTAACATCAGCCTCCCACTTGACTAGAGGAAAGAAGCTGAGTATTGGCTAGTGAGATCCAGCAGAGTGTTTCTGGCATGAGTGCTTAGGCTTTGAAAGACATACTGGAGACTTGCTTCCCCCTATTGGCGAGCAGTATTACCTGGACAAAATTATCTATCTGTGGTTCTAATCCAAAGGACAACTTGTTCTAGAAACATGACAGCTTTTCAGAAGCTTGGAAAACGTGCAAGTACGACCGTGAGGAAAGTTAGGTGTATATCTGTGAAGGGTGAATGCTTCTATTTAAGCGCAGTGAAAAACGTTTTTCCACTGATCCACACGTGGTGCTCACCTACCTGTTGTAGGAACGATGCCGTCACTGCCCTCACTACAGAGGCGTGAGAGCAGGCTGGTCTTTCCAGCTCCCGTCAGGCCAATGCACACCACATCATACTCGGGTCTTGGAGGTGGGGGTCCTTTACAGCACAGTGCCCGGAAACACTAAAACAAAACAAACAAAAGTATAAATGCATTGGGAAACAAAAAATGCCCCCCAGGGGAGATGGGCTAGATTAAATGAAGACTCTGCATTTGGGATGACAACGCATTGTGCAACCCTTAAAACGAATTATCTGTCTCTCCAGCTCTGCAGGAAGAGCCCCGGGGGCATTACAGCTGTTTTTATATGATGAAGCATTTATGACACTCCATGTCAAAGTTCTGAAAGAATTCCAGTTTCTCAGCTGATTTAAGAAGAAAAAAAGGTTTATTCGTGTTCCAGTAAAAAAAAGAAGGAATCAGAGCAATGGCAAGAATAAATCCGCAAGAGGTCTGATTTGCATGATTTCATGTAATTATGTCATATTGTGTTAAAGTCTACATGAAAAGAGATGTGGAAGGAAATGGGAGCGGCACATGCATGCACCTTAGCACTGCTGAACATGTTTTTGTCTGCAGTGTGTGTCTGTATGTGTGTGTGTGTGTGTGTGTGTGGACCCTGTCTGATTGGGCCCTTATGGCTGTCAGAGGCAGACCTGTCACTCCATGAATCACAGCCGGGGACTGAGGGCCTGCTGTGAGACATTAAGGGGCAAATGCAGTGTGAACCGTGAATGAGATCTTTAAACCTGTGTGGGGAGATCGGTATCCAAAACTAAAAAGAGATCTCTTTTATTAGCAAGACAGGAACCAGTCTGGACAAGGCAGGGCAGACACACACATATGCATGCGTGTACACACACACACACACACACACACACACACACACACACACACACACACACACACACACACACACACACACACACACACACACACACACAAACACACACACACAAACACACACATACTCTCCCATATACTATATCACATTTCAGGTGGAAGAACACCAACACAGGATTACTTACTGCTCATGTCAGGGGACGACCCTGCACAACCCACTGCTACTCTGTTCAATCAAAGACTCTGACAGGAAGGAAAACACATGGACAAGTGTACATGAACTGCTGCACATCTGTGCACACATTCCCCAGGTGTGCTTTGGCATGCCATTAAGTATTAAGTATACCTCAGTGGGGAGAAGCAGATATAAACAAACGAGAGGATAAACAAATATTCTTCGTCAACGGTCGAGAATATTTGGCAAATGTTCAAGTTTTTGGTTTTGGTTCACGACTACAAAGATTTCTACTGGAATCAGATTTTAACTGGAGATCAGATCTTTGACAACAAGTAGATAATTTTAGGAGATGCAACCATCATTTCTTTCAGATTTTAGAACAACACGACAGCAGCAAATAGTGTTTCGGTCTTGATTCTCCCGCAGACCCCCAGACGAACGTGACCACCAGGGTCACTTTTCAGAGCCGTGCCAAAACAGAGCTGCTGTTTGATGGAGATGTGGGGAATCTTCTTCAACAGAACCAGACGTTGGCTGAGCAACCCGACCCCCCGACTCCTCGGTGAACCCAGCGGTCTACTCAAACAGGAAACATTCCCCTCTCCAGAAAAACGGTAAGATCAGAAACACATTTGTGTCAGATGGGGGAACACATGTAAAAACTTGGCTTGATGAGGTCATTCTATTCTCTTCCATGCTCTCTTCGCCCCCTTGCTGCCCCCCATCATCTACCTTCCCTCAAGCTACATGTAAAGATTTGAGAAGGTGAAATCTGCTGTCAGGGCTCTAAGCCGTCAGGAAGCATGTGGTTAGGGCGAGGAGATGTGAAGGAAGTGAAGTCTTATTTATTTTCCCAGTAAAATTAAATTAAAAATATTATTATTCCACCCGGTGTGCATGACGGCAACAAAGAAGGTTGCTGCCGCAGTTGGAAATGTGGGAGCAGTCAGACACGACAGCTCCCACCTCCCTCCCGCCCTGTAGAATTCAGATTTCACAACCCTTACTGGAGGAGCATCCAGGGCCTGACCCTGCAGTCCCCACGTACACAGTGGCCCCTGTGAGAAAGAGAGAGGGATGGGCGCTCCCACCTCTGGCCCTCTTGGACAGCACAAGATTGACGAGGGGAGTTCGGTCAAAAGGCAGAGGAGAAAATAAACATGTCCAAAGACCTTTGCTTACCTCGAGAGCCCGGCCCCCTCCCCTGTTAACTACATACTCAATGATCAGTTGTGCTGCGTCACGGAGGCCGAGAGACTCTGTGCTGTGACGATGGCCTCCATTGCTTTTCAGGGCATCCAAACAAACAAGCTGTGATTAAAACTGGAAATTGAATTGAACATTCAACGGTTCTCCAAATGTTGTTTGACTAACGTTCGCACAACATGGAAATGACTGAGATATAAAGGTCATCTCACGAGTACTGTCACACATGTGCCAGCTTTGCTTCCTTGTTCTTTAAGCTACCAATAAACTACTACTATGAGGCATTAAAAAGGAAATCTTCAAAAAATTAAAAAAAACTTGCCACTCCTTGCCAGAGCACTCTCCATAAAAAGTCTGCCATTCCTAGACTTTATCGATTGGTTGCCTCTTATAGGATTGGACATGTTTTAATTGTGCTTCACTGAGAGACCTGCCAAGACATTACCTCACTGTTGTTGTGAAAGCTGATTAGCTCGGCTTTATGTAAATGGGTAACACTGCCGACAACATATATCACTAAGGACATAGCCAGGCTGCATTTTTTCAGATTGAATGTCTCCTTAAAAGATGCACGACAGAAAGAATGGAAGAAATGTCGAGACGTTTAATGGGGGACATAACTGGGCCTCCTGGCAGCCAACCCAAGCTCGGATACACAAGAACCGAAGCTGGAACCACTGCTGGTTGACCAGTGAGATACAGACGTTCAAACTTAACAGCATTTAGCAAAGTGTTAATGATGGTAGAGCCCATATTCCCTATATCCATGGTATGAGTAGAAAATGACTACCACAGTTCATTGTTCTCCAGTGTTTCCTTCAAACAATCCTCATGCTGCAGCATAGGCATGGTGAGATTAGCAGATTCTTACTGTCTGATTTATAGATATCTAACTACTAGCAGATGCCTTTATTATTTAGAAAAGCACTCAACATTTTGTGAACATCATTTCAAATGAATCCCTCTCTCAAAGCCGGGTCTCCACTCCCGTCTGGGGCCAATTCTCAACGAGTCGCTCAGCCAAGTCTCGTGTGAGTTGGGGGCGTGTCCGGTCGAGTCGGATTGACGTGTAGTAGTGAAAAGCTACGCCGTCCACCAGAAAACTTCACATCAAATGTTTGGCAACACTTTTTTGGCCCTTTTTCAAGATAAACAGACAATTTGACAAGAGACATGAACTTTCCAAAATATTTCTTGCTGCTGTGAATATAAACGCTCAGCTCGGTGTTGAGTTATTCTACCAGCAGAATGTGCATCTTACTCCGGTCTGCAGACAGCAGCTATGGCGCATTATACTATGCTATGGTTTTAATCCTGAGCATTTTCCTTGGCACTACAAATCACTTACATTAATAACATGTTTTGCATTTTGTATATATTGAATCAATGGCAATACACCGAGATATGGATTGCAAAAGCCTCCTCCCTTCTCCAGCATGCAGCCTAACCAGCACCACCCTGCAGCCTGCCGACCTCGAGTGACCGTAGATCGATTTGCATACTGTGGACATCACGCACCCTTGGATGTTTGAACTGAATGTATATGGAAAAAGATCAATGCAAAGCGTCGAGCCACTTCAAACGAACGCTGAACCGTTCAGATAAAACTGTTTTGTCAGTGAGTCATAACCCACGGTGTTGCAAATTCACCTGACGTAGTTGGACAGAACAGGAGCCAGGCTCTTTTTAGAAAACCACTTTGTATTTTTAGAGGTAATAAATGTGGGTTAGAGGGAGTCGCTACCACTGCAGCAGACTAGTTCATGTTTCACTCTCGTACTCTCTGGCTGCCGTTAGGAGACCACAGGACAGGAAAACGGGCAGTGACATGACAGCCTTTTCCCAATTGAGGTATCCCAACAAGCTTCTAGTTCCTTTGGACTGGTTTTCTACTTGCTTCAGTTGTGAAATAATGAGTAAACATTGGGGCCGTAAAAGAACACGCAGCGTAAGGCCAACAAATTCTCCTGCTAAATGTTTTATATTCTCTGCTGTGTCTAAGTGCGTTTCGATATAATTGTTATACAACACCACTACTGCTTCTTCACGGTGCTTGCAGGTGTCCATCATGGACTAATGCTATTGCTGGAAAACTCAGGACAACTACATCATTTATCCACGGCTTTGCCCAGAAGAGATTAGCGGTTTCTCGGATCATTAGGTAGCACTGTGTTTATCCAGATGTTTGGCTAACAGTATCCAAACATAACAAATTCCGCACTTATCATACACATCTTGGTAGATGAGCTTATGAACATTTAACATCACGGATTGTTAAGCAAGTAAGTTATGACAAATCTGTTTCCAAAAATACCAAATATATCAGTCTGAATGACTATTAACTAAACACATGAATTTTCCATTTGAACTAATGGTGCAGTCATGCAAAACAACATGAACTATTTTTGAAGTTTCATTGGTATTAGTGTTTTAATTTGTTGTATTTCCTGCGAGTTGCATTCATATGCAATAGTGTGTGGAGCATTTTGCTTCCGGTCACTAGAGACATAGTGGGCATGCCGACCGCTTTTAGCGTTCATGCTGAACATCCAGAGGCATAGCTGCTAACGTGAGTGCTGACCGTCCATGGCATGTTGACAAATCAAACACACAAAGCAAAATATGATTTCATTCATTAGTCCTGGAAACTATGATTATGGATAACCAGGATGTAGAGCATTCGCAGAATAATTCATGTGTCCATTCTTTTTTTTAAATAAACCTCTCTTACACAAATCATGTGCACTCAGATAAAAATGTGTGTCCTTGCTGAGCACGTCTGTGTTTTGAAAGGTAGGTTACAGACCAACGGATATGAACAGTTTGCACTCGGTCCAGCGATGGTGCTAATGAGTGTAATAATGTCTATTAAAATCTGTGGTATCACATTTATTTCCTGTTCCAATAGATAGGCACACCAAATAGCAATCCATGACTTCCTCCTCGGCTGCCAAATGACACAAGGTGGGTATCTTGATTTCCCGACAACAGTGGTACTAGCAAGGGAAAGAAGAGGAGGGAGGAGGGAGGAGAAAAGGGAAAGGACATCCGAAACGTAGACAGACACAGGACACGGATGGTCAAGCAAGCCGTTTTTATTTTTCCAGACCAAGTGTCGGGACAACACTTGTGTGCAGGGCTCACGCCTGACCTTTGAAAATGACAGTCCTTTATATGGGCGTCCCGACGGAGGAGTGGCGCTAACAGATATGTGTGTAATACACACCGGCCACAGTCATAACACAGGCCTGCAAAACCAGGGGTAAGCAGAGGGCGGTAGCAGAGAAGGGCATGTACGAAGACAGTCCGTCAGGGACAGAGGGAAGGGTAGAGGGGAGCCAGGGAGGTAGAGGGGGTGTGTGTGCAAAGGGGGGGGGGGGGGGGTGGAAGGGGCACATTCATTCATCCTCATTCATCTTCTCCCCCATCAGTTGTTGTTGTTATTTGCCGCTTTGAAGCTGGATGGGGGGTGCACGGTGGGACACAGTGAGGCTCAGTACAGTGAGGGAAGGGGGTGAGTGGGGCACACTGCATGCCATTCTCGTTAAGGGGCGAGAGAGACATGCTAGACACACAAGGCTGCTCACTGGACCCTTCCCATGGCTAGCTGTTACCGAGCCAACCACAGACAGCTTCAGGCCTGCGTCCGCCGCCACACCTCGCCAAACCACCCACCACCCCTTTACTCCGTTTCATAACATAACAAATATCTACGACCAAGACGTCGGGTTACTAACGCTCTGAACACTTCCTCCACCAGCCCTTTAACTCCCTCCGCCTGCCTCTCGTGACAGCACATTCTCTTCCCTGAAGGTGCACGTGAGATGATACCGGAGGCACGATGCTTGTCACTACAGGCATGATTGACTGGTTTCTTAAAACCTCAATTGCGAGATTAAACAAACAAAATGCGTCTTTGGCAGTGAGCACTGCGATACGCTTTCAAGTGTAGCTGCGGGTGATGAAATGCAAGATTTACTGCACTTCAAAAATGGTGGCCGACTAAGGAGACTAAACAGGTGCCATTCATTACCCCCGCATCAGAAATAGATCCCTGTGCAAACACAGACACCTACACACACACAAACACAGACACACACACACACACAAAATACACTGGAACATTTGGGGGGCACGCATCACTCCAATTCAATGTATCAACAATGCATATCTAGTGGTGTGGAATGTTTTTGATGGAGTGAATGATAAATATATGTTTACTGCTGACTTCAACAGCTTAAAGCACAATATCACAGAGACCTAGTGGACTGCAATGACAGACATACAGCAATAACAAGATGACCCTGTCTGCACCAGCTCAATATCCCGTCTGGTGAAGTAGACCGTGTCTTACTTAAGTCGACAAAACAACCCACAACCCATTATGCCTTCATGTCTGTGTGTGTAGGGGAGGCCCTGTTTTAAAGCTGATTTGCTTGTCACTGTTTTGCAGGCACATCATCCCCTTATTCTGAAGCAACATCCTTCTCTTTCTCCCTCTGTTTCTCTCTCTCTCTCCTATCACCCCCGTTACCCAATTCATTCATCCCACTTCTGTCTGTCTGGCCCTCGTTTCAGAGCTCAAACACTATTGCCCTGATGCTAAGGTGTCTGGACAAGGAGACAAGCTGGAACACACACGTGCGCGCACACACAGAAATCCACAGTGTGAAGTTGGAGCGCCCCCCAGCTTTCTGCTGGAACATACTGCAGTTATTCCACTGCGGAGGTAAGAAGAAATGCATCACTGTAGCTTGACTCTATGACTGAATTATCATCCTCTAATCATCTCACCACAAAAAAAATGAAAACAACCATATATATATAAAACCATCAAATAGCTGTAAAACTGCACATTTCCAGGGCGATATTTCAGTTTTTCTCTCGAGCAAGAGTTAATATATATAGCACAGGACTGAGGGAGGATGGCATCTTGCCTAAAATACCAAAACATTCCCAGAAGAATGAGTTTCGTCATAGTGACCACAGTCCCAGGAACAAACAGAAAAACAGATGTGTACCGCCTGCTATTTACTAACAGAGGTGCAGGTTGGACTTTAATCTGACTGAATGAGGTGACGTGACAGCGACCATCTGGAGTGTAAGGTCATCTTTGAAAGACGACCAAGACGAGTCAGGAATATGGGGCAAGATTTGAGAAGGACAGATGAGAGTGGCCCCCTCTCCCTTCCCCTCCTCGGTGAGCAGCTCCAGTGCCGGCCCGCTCCTCTCTGGCCTGACATGGCAGCTTGTGACCCTGCGTGGTTGAGGAGGAGGCAGGATCAAAGACAGAGGAGGAGCCCTGGAAAAACATTTGGGCTGAGAATGGACGGGATATCTGTCAGGAAGCCTTTCCCACTGGGCTCACTGGTGCTAGGGCTCGGGGATCAGGTTACCACCCAAAAACGCCGACATGAAAGAGGGGGCGACGCTAATCCGCATACATGGGGCTCTCTGTCTGTCCTCCACTCCACCACCACCACCACCACCACCAATAATGTATCCCTTCTTCCCCTCTGCTCCTCACCCTCTAAACTCCCAAACACTCAGTATCACCCCGAAACTACACCCCCTCAAGCTTCTCTGCACTACCACCTCACCCTCCTCCCCAACCCTTCACCCCAAAAAACACTCCAGCTTCATCACAGAGGATTAACAGGAAACCCTGACACAAGCCATTGTTGGGGAGGCAGAGGGGGCTTGGGTGGTTTTGCCACTGGGGTTGTGATGCTTTCAGAGACGGAGACTGGGGGAGTTGATGGCCTCAGCATTCGTACAAACCTCCCCGACATACACACACAACCATTTCTACAACCGAGGCCGGGTGGCGGGCAAGAGTTGTTCAGCAGCAACGAGCAAGGTCTAAGAAAAGAAAGATGGAGAGAGCGAAAGCGGCCGGGGCAGGGGAGGGTGCATTTGTAGGATAAAGGGAACAGTCAGGATGAGGATGGCATATATGTAGTGTGCAGCAGGGGGGTCATGGGTGGGTGTCAGTGCTGTAAATCTTGATGTCACTGACAGGAAGACTGTTGCGGACCATTACCATAAATCTGACAAACGCTAATTTGATGGGAGGCTGTATCTGTCTGGTCAGGGACCAGTCTAGACGGTCCTATTGAGGGGTCCTACAGCGTAGCCCTGTTTGTTTCCAGCACCATCTGGAAGTGGCAGTAAGTGCCCGCTGCTGTGGTTCACACACACACATACAGGCACACAAACACTAAGAACAAGTGCACCCTTCCCTAAGCCATTGCAGACGCTCTGACCTTTAAAGTGCTTGAAATGTGTTTTTTAATTGAATGACAGTATGACTAGACTTAATTTGTTGGACAACAGGTAATATTTGAAGGTGCTCTGGTCAACATTCCTGTGCAATGAAAACCTTTATTAAAGATTGTCATGTCAATACATGAAATACAGTTTACAGACGTATTAAGAATTTGGACAAGACAACAAATGTGCACTGCAAATAAGCAGTTTGACTAATGTAACTCCTGTTTCTGTTACTGCCCCCACTAACAAAACAGGCACATGAGCCACCAATGCAAAAAACTAAACTGGAAATCACAACCACACCATTAGTCTTAAAAAACAAACACTAAAAGCTCTTGGCTACAACACGTGAATAAAGAATTCCACTGCCACAATTTAAGTTATTTTTAATGATTCCCATTTTGTAAAAACAAAGCCATCTGTCAGGTCAAAGCAAACCGACAGCACCTACACTCTCAAGACTGTCCAGGAGGGCATGTACTGATGCACACGGATTACCTCAGGGACAGACTAATGTGAGAAAAATATTTTGTTCGAGTAGGAATTATATTCATAAACCAACCTGCAACACCTGAAATTACCCTTTTGAATGTTTTGAATAACTCATAACTCTTCATCTCTCTTTGAAGCTAATAAGAAATATATTTAGCCAAAATCCAAAAGTGCTTTTTCCCAAAGTTAAGTATGCACAGGCTTTTTTTAATTTGTTTAATATCCGAGATGGTGTTTCCCCTCATCGTTCATGTTCACTGTCTACGAGTGAGGTTTGAAAAAACAGTCATGGAATACATCTCGTGTTAAGTTCAAGGAAAAAATAGATTGTCTTTTGAATTACCGTCTTTTTATTTGGGAAGAACATGTTCTCCCTTTAAACAAGCAGGACAAGAGTTCACCTGAGGAGAAGCTGGGAAAGATCCAAGAGCTCTGGCAGGTTCAGCCAGCACTTCACAGGCTCCATGTATGTCCCATTCAGAGGGGCCAGGAGTGGGCTACCCTGCAGTCTGGGGTCGAACTTTCACTATCGCTTAGCACAAACACTCAGTTTCTTACAAATGTGCCCTCATCAACAGAGTTCATAACCTTTGTGCCCCCCCCAGACACACACACAACCACTACTAGACATTACATTTCACCAGGCTGAAGGCAGAGAAGGAAGAAAAACAACGGATGACAAATGAGGAAGCGTTTTTGAAGTATGAAATTATAGTCCCACTGAGGGCGCGATTTAATATGATGGGGAGAAGATGAAATGGGTTTGATGGGTGAGATACTGATAGGATAAATATAATCCAAGCAGCAGGTGCCCTAGACATGCTGAGGAGACCGAGGGGCCGCAGCTCCCCCCCGACACATCTATCTGTCTGGAGTCCACCTTAGAGCGACTGTGTGTTTCACGACATTTACTTGAAAAGTACATTAGATGGAGAATGAGAGGGACAGCATTAAGGGGCCCACCCACGGGATTGTTTTCATGTTACCCTCTTTTTGTAAAAGAAAGCTCGAGGCTGAGGTGGTGGCAAGGCAGCTGCATTCACAGACAGAAGACACCTTTGCTCCATGGGACATCCGGAGGGTAGATAAGGGGCCACAGAACTGAAGGGCTGAAGGGGTACCACTGGGTGCCATTACGGTATATAAATCTTGTAATTGGGTAGGGTGATTAGCTTGGCTGCATTAGCATACGGCGGCGGCAAAAACTTTGGTTTCCTGGGCACAGTGTAGGGCAAAAAGATGTTTTTCCGCACCCATATAGAGGATCAAAGCTTGAGGGGCCCCCTTTTGAAGGCCCTCAAACCAGTGTGCAAGAACCAAGGGGGGTGGGGGGCGCCCCATCTCATAGACATAAAAAGGGTGGGTGGATGGGGAGGGTACTTGCCCCACTTACATCAGTTATAATATATATTCATAGAGCATCTATCTATTGATGACAAACTCAATTTTTGATAAAAACAGATCTTAGGGCCCCTTTCTGAAACAAGTGTGGGAAAGTTTCAAACTTAAGGACATTGTCCTTAAATGTGAAAGACCCCTTCCCATCAACTATTTCTAGGCCCCTTTGGGGAAAAAAAAAAAAAACCTGATGGGGACCAACTGAACAATAAATCTGTTTTTATACATTGTGCTGTAGCCGAGAATTAGGTTGATGAGCGGGGGTGGGGGGGTGGGGGAGACTGGAAAAGCCTTTTCAACGCAAACAGATTCACAATGATCATTCATAACATCCCCAGTGACCTCGTTGAACACGTCAAAGTGTGTGGATTAAGAGGGAAGAGGAGAGAAAAGCTTTCTTTGGCGGCCTATGACAAACTAAAGACACAGAGAGAGAGAATCCCTCTGTTCGACAGACCTTAGACAGGAATGGTAGATAGGCCTCTGGAGGCTTTTAAGACCAACAAAATGGAAAAGCCATTAATAGGAGTCAACTACTAACAGTGACGCCAAAAGGAGAACAGAGGGGCATTTTCGGGAAGAGAAGTGTCATGACCCTAGAGGATTGACAGCCATTAAGGGAGGACCAAGTGGTTTCAGAAGCATAGGAAGAAATTAGTCATAACACATAAAAGATGGCTCTGATGTTTGACAAGTTCCCCTAACAGACGTTTTTTGTCTGTCGGTCGGCGGCTGTCTAAAAATCTTTGACAACTGTGACAACATATCGAGTGCTCCACTTCCAATGTGCATATCCTCAGCATTATATTTTACAGGTGATCCAGAGCACCACAGTTACATTTACTCTAAACACGTGTTTGTGTAACTTCAGTGTGTCTTTCTAAGTGAAGAGGACCTTTTCAATGACTCGTAAGCTGAACTGTGTCTACCTCCAGTTAGATGCATCAGAGAAACCACTGAGCAGATTTTTATAAAAGTAGTTCAAGTACGGATTTAACTAACTCTTTCATGGAAAACATCTAAATAAATTCTTTACAAGCATGTATGAAGGGATCCCAGCTACATGCCAAGTGGTTTGTCTGTGTGCGAGTTTGTTTTTCACAATACAAGCACTGGCCACAGCCTACTCTTGCTATTCATCTCCAGTCAACACACTGTAGGCTTTCAGTTCATTTCTGCTGTTTTATTGGCCAAAACGTGGCCGGTGCCACCCTCTTCTAATAATGAACTTACACATGCAACCTAAATACAACTCACTTCCCTAAGCAAGGCTATCTATAGGTTAGTGTTAGATGTAACTCAAGAGTGAACCCAGCGGCAACGTTTTTGTAAAGTTGCTTTAAAATATAATACATTAAATACTTACAAAACACACAATTGAAACTGTGTCTGTGCGCCTGTGTTTGTGTTGAGGGACATCAAAAACTTAACTTCTGACCAACAGTGTTTAGAAAACAGATTAAACTTTGTGATAAAAAACTTAAATTTCCTAAGAATCATATTAGTAACAAGATCAATACAAAATAAACTGACTGGGGAGCATATATCTCCACCATTACATCTGAGGCCCAACAGTCCCTTTAAATTCAATCGAGCAGGCACTTAATTACACTCAGGAGATATCAGTCCTCTAAATATATCTGAGACTCGTCAAGATCCATGAATCGTTCTCTGTTGTTAAATTCTAGGGGAAATTTCCTGGGTCCAAACCAATATATCTGACCCATGTCCCTTCAGCCAAGTTTCGTGGAACTGCATTAGGGAATGTAAGTGTAATCCTGCGTATCCAAACAAAACCTTTTGGATGGAGTGAACAACAACAAGTTCTTTGGAACTGTTAATATTGCAGAAAGGGAACTCAGCTTTCAAAGTTGCTTACACATATCCCAGAGCTAATCGTGACTGAGCAATTCTGTCGAACAAAAAACTAATAATGAGCGATGAGTAACCAGCAGCAAACATCTGGTGGTGTTTCAGCTCTGGGAAGTCGCAGGTCGTTCTGCGCCATAACCTCGACCATTGAGCATGAATCTTTGAGACTTTGGGGCGTTTCGGCGCGTTTGTCAGAAGTTAACCAGACACATTGTTTTAACCTTTGCCGGAGGAGCCTCTGTCTCATTCCCAGGGGCTGGCTATGTAAAAGGGTCAATGACTTCTATAGGCCTTCATTAAGCACAGTTAGTGTCAACAGTTAATTATGCAAATTAGGAGACCCCTCATGTGGTTTGTGGGTCCCTGGCCTCCCCCTTTCATTGCAGTCTCACACACACACACACAAAAAGTACCACTCGGCCGGTCGTGCGTAGACGCACACACATACACCATATAGCACATACGTTCACATACACAGACTGTATGCCTTCCATACATTACTTTTTCTCCTCACTCATTTCTTGTCAGGAATCAAAAATGTGTGTACGGTGCCGATACATAAATGGAGGCCAATGAGGCCCCTGAGATCTCCAGGGGCTTTCTTTGCCATCAAAGAACCTCCGGAAGGTTCTTGCTGGGTGACGCTGAAAGCCCACCAAGTTCTCCTCATCAAGACCGGGGAGGGGGGGGGGGGCATCAGTGCCCCCTCAAAAACAAAATGGAGAGGAAAAAAACCTGCATCAAAACAGTCAATTAGGCAAAAATGCATGACAGCCAAATTCGAGCATTGTTTCTGTGATGATAATGACAGGCCTTTCGCTCCTCTGCCTCTTCCACACATCTGATGCCTGCGGCCCCCTGATTTCCAAAGGCTGGGAAGCCATCAGTAATTAATAATCACACGCTTTGGGCCCCTCCGTTGTGGCTGGCGGACTCTTTGTAGGGCCCGCCGCAAAACCTCAAATCCACTTTCACCTACCCTTCCTCACCCCATGGGCGCCATTTTTTGACAAATGCCTCCATCAATGCGTCGTGTTTGGGTCAGGTACACAGCTTCACCACCTTTTAAGGGGGTCCTCTCCATTGTGAGGAGTCTGTTATGGATGCCAACTTTAACGGGTTCCCCCTCAACTCTCCATATAAACCCATTCACCTCCCACTAATTGTGCAGGGATGAGGTTGCTGGGGGTGCGGGGAGTGGCTCCATGAAATGGCCACAGTTGTGAAGGCCAATCAAACGCCGCCCGAGAACTGTTTACACACCACATTTGCTTTTGAGCCGCTTTCTTGTTTGTTATTTTATTTTCCTGAGCTATTTCCCCTGCAAAGTAAACTTCTCCAGAACAACAGTCTCAAAGCGATTAAGTTAATCAGAACCAGATTGCGGTCTCCATGGATCCAAACCCACCTAAGCAAAGCTGCTCTGGTGCCAAACTGAGGGATGGTGCCTGCAATTACATTTGGATCATCCAGTGAAATGCTTACACACCGCCAAGTCCAAAGGAAATGCTATATGGGAACCTTCAGGTGTTGTATATATATTAATTTATATATATACAGCACATCCATATGCAACAAGCCTGCGCTGAGGATTGGTGCAGGAGATAGACGGGGTCAGTGCGGTTCCACTGCTTCTAGCTGTATGTGTGCGTGCAGTGCCGAGAGCAAGTGTTAACATTGTGTGGTCCTGAGTATTCCTGCACATTGTTTTTAAAATAGTACAGAAGATAAGCATTTACAGTTCAGAGTGGTGTGCTGTCTAACTATAGTAGTGTCCGGACACCGATCCTGAATATCCAACAAAGCACCCAAAGCCATCAAAGAGGGGGCTTTGTTTGTTTGTTTGTTTTTAAACAACAAAAGGAGCACTAATGATTGGCCCAGTCTTTGTGTGTCCTCAATTATACTGATGCCTTTCACTTGCTGAAGAAAGTGATCATACGTTAAAAAAGCTCTTACATCAAGACTTAAGTGAAGCAGTCCGCAGAACAGGCCTGGGATATCATCACCAGGGAAGATAACAAAACTATGATTGGTTCATGATTCTGTTAACTCTAGTCATATTTAAGTCCCCTGGCATTTAGGGGGGAGGATTATAATTTATACACTGAGGTGCCTGTAAACACCCTCAAATCATTGCTGAGAGACAGCACTTTAACCTTATAGTCTGTTTTATTTCAAATCCAATGTAACTGAGTACAAAGCAGACACCGCAGAACATGTGCCACTGTCCTAATACTTTCTGACTGCAGCGAACATGTGTGTGAAAGATGGTGAAGACAGAAAAGTCTGTGGACAAAATCAGGAAAATGTGTATGCAAGCTACCACTATACAAACTGCACGACCAAATCCCACACAGAGAGTGTTCGACTAAAGCCAATGGACACCACATGTCTCTTCTACTTCAAAGAGGATGAAAATCGTATCACTTTATACAAATCCATCATCCGTCTTTACAGGGACGGGCACAGAACCGAATATATGTTATTAATATAAGTCAGCTGAGCTTTTAACTGCCCAACACAACAGCTAAATACAAATATTTAACAGGGATATTGTAAAGTAAGGTATCAAAGAGGAAAATTGTTATCATTCAAGGGTCTTCAGTGCATGTTTGCGCTGCATTAGCCTGACACCTACTGGATGGTCAATCATCCTCAGTGTAATTACTGAAGAAGAACTGTGAAACCACAAGGCAGAGGATCAACCACAGATACTCTTCTGATCGGCTGACCACAATGAAACAGTCATTCTAGCCGGATACACTGGACTGAGAGGCAAACAAACCACAGGCAAGAGCTGAGGTGGTTCATAAAAGTGTGTGCTGCTTATTAGATCATACTTATGCAAACACTCATTGTGAAATCGCCTCTTGTAATGACAAAATAAACAATTATATAAAAGACAGAGTGAGTGTGTGGTGAGGCTGTTCAAGGATTGTGCCGTGATCCAGAAAAAACACAAAACAAGACTTCCCATCACTAACAAAATCATAGTTTATCAGAAAAAGAGATGGACACCAGACAAATAGAAGAACGTCCCGGTGTACACACAACACACACACACACACACACACACACACACACACACACACACACACACACACACACACACACACACACACACACACACACACACACACACACACACACACACACACACACACACACACACACACACACACACACACACACACACACACACACACACACACGGAGTAAGAGCCAAGGCTGATGGACAGATGTTGTGCGTATGCCAGTATTGCGCAAAGCAGCTTTCATAAAAGACTGAGCACAGAGGGAAACGTTTACTTAGTCAGAGACAGGAAAGAACAGACAGAGGCCAACTGTGCCATGATCCGTCACAGGCCTACCTGTGACACTGTGCAGCACAACCTGATTCAGAGGTAGCCTAAGTCCTTCCTGGGGCCTGGCTCCCCACAGGGTTAGTATCTAGCCTAACCTAATGTAGATGAATGTGTATAATAGGGGACTGGAAAAATATCTGCTAGTCAAAAAGCCCAACAGAGATCCAGAAAAACTAACTTGAAAGGAAGCACCTGGTGTTAACCTGACATGAATGGATGGGGGGGATTTAAGGTGGTTTGTATTTTGGAATTTCTTTTGAATTAATTTTAGTCTGCTGAGAGTAGATAATCTTTAACTGTAGTTACATTTTGCAGATGAAAGTCATGAAAGTCTGGTTATGTCGCTCTTTAAATGACCTGCAATGTGAAATCTTCTTGTAAAGTTACACTATGACAAGAATAGAAAATACAATACCCAACAATTATTGGTTTAGAGCAAATTCCTCCAGTCTGTTATCATCAATTGTGCTGAGGATTCTTCAACATTTCATTTAGGTGTCTCTTTTCACTTTAGTTTTTGAAGTTTTAGAAATGAATGCAAACAATACAATCCCTATAAGCAGTCCACTTGATGTGGCTCTTACATGTGATTACCAGTTTGCATCCTGGTTCCCACATCCTCTTAGGACCATCATTGTTAATGCCTCTTAAAATGAACCACAGTTAAGCATGTGATGTAAAACATTTATCAAAACATGAAAGGGATTTCCCTTACAGGGTTAAGTATGTGACACCCTTAACTACAGTAGGATATGACTGGTACATATAGAGTTTTGATGCCTATGTTCATCTAATTCCAGTAAGTACGTTAAGGTTCATTCTCCCAGTTTAATTCCAGGCTGTGTGTGCTGTGAAAGACAAACGTAGATGTCAGTCTATTATTATCATGAAATATATTAGAGGGACATTTTTAAAACCATCTTCAGAATTTGCAGCTGAGCCGATCTGTGACTACATGGCTCCACCTGGAGGACACACAAGGGAATTTTAGTGACTGGTACTAGGACCAAAGAACTTGCACACTGAGTTTATGCTTTAAATTGTTATTGTCTGTACTAGTTTATAATAAAAATATACATGTAAGCGAACCCAGTTGTTTTGGTATACTAAAAAGTACACAAAATACACAAACCATGGTTTCAGACGGCAGCGTTACAAACGTTGGATCCAGTTGCTCAAATTTGAACATTTTCTCCTTCTCTCAGAATTGAAGACATTCATTTTGCTCTGATATATTAAAATCACCATTTTTGCCTGTTGGTATCAGACAAAATACAAAAAAACGAAACCTTTAAGAACTAGAACGTTACTCAGTAGAGCACATTCAGTAGACAACAGTCCCCTTAAGCACATATACTGACTGATTTTATCAAGACATCTGCATTATTTCTTGAAAGAATAAATATAGAAAAATGCCCTTTGTCCCAATGTTAAAGAAAGTGAAGAAAAAACAGATGTAAAGAGTTCTTCCTTGGCTCATATTCCACCCTTCCATCAAATTTCAATAAAATCGGTTCAGTTGCTTTTGCCAACAGACCAACAGTTAAACAGCATTGAAGAAATAGCCTCCTTGGCATGTGTAATTAATCAGTGTTAACAAGAACAACCTGTAATGGGACCAGTATAGCTTATTGGTTACAGTGGCACAAACGTCAGGATTAAAAGATCCACAAGATGAACAGTGAACTGAAGCTGGGATCAAAAGCGATGAATTGATCTAAGCTGCTTCTTTTGGACGACATCACTACATTTCAGGAAGAAGGATCTCAAGCTGTCTGACAGATGAAGGGGATTTAGAAACCAAATGTAGAACCTGTGCTAAATCAAAGCTCACAGACAGTAGATACAGTATTCTGTCTATAAAGGGGAAATTGATAGTCAGTAAAATACAGGATTATCATGAGAAAAGCAAGTAATCGAGCAGATACAGCGTTTCCTATTAATAACCTGGGCTGCAGCAGCTCGGCACAATCAAAATTAGTTTCATCACCGGAGAGAAAATTGTTATTAATGTATCACTCAGTTTTTAAAACATCTTCTTTTTCAATTTGCATCTGAACAAGTCTTGAATTCCTGTGATGTGAGTTACAACCACTCTTTGCCCTAAGTGTTTCTAACAGAAAACAGAACAACACCCCATTTACAGCACATTAAATTAGACTTTTATGGACTTGTTTTTCAGTGTTAGTCTTCATTAGCTTGTTTGATGTCTTGCTTCAATATGTCACTGTAAGTGGTTAAAAATCAGATTTTGTAAGCATCTTGTAATAAGGAATAACTTAAGTCGTTTTGTCCTAAAAGAAAAATTGCAGTGATTCGGGTTTGGGACATTTTTCCTCTTTCAACTCTAAAAAATGTTTGGTCGCCTGAGAACTTACACATAAAACGATTGACTATCAACCCTCTCAACATTAAAAAACAATGCTATAAACGCACTCGTCTGTGTCACTACCTTGTTACACAAACTCCACTAAATGCCAGTGTTGGGTTTTAAAGGGACACAGGGACGGAGCTGGAGTTGCATTATGCAATGGCCATTAAACAAGAGTAACCTGGCATAAAAGATTTATGACACAGATGAGTAAAACATCAGCGCATTCAGTCATTCTCTGGATAAGAGTTTGTGTCAATGTGTGTTTAATGACAACAGAGGGCGCCATCAGCCTTTCTTCAGATCAGCAGCTCACACACACATACGGAGCCCAGGCAGCCTGATCCTTACTCTCATAACCCTGCAGGGGAGCAGATCTAAGGTATGTAAATCGTTAATAATCGGAGATAGAACCAGTTTGGAAGGTTTACATATTTGAGATGAGAACAGAGGGTGGATTGTCAGCGGTGACAGTGTTACACTAAAACAAGGGATTTCGGAAACAGAGAAATAATTTTGCGCATGACATGAACATGGCTCGACCAGTAATACAGGGGAAGCACCTCTGCAGGGGTCAGACACCCACCACCACGCTTCAGTGTCTTAATGCTTACTCACACTTCCAAGCACATCTTCATCCTTTGATTTCCAGCAGAGGCTCTTTAATGTTTCCACAAATGAAGCTGACAAAGGCTTAAAGAAAGTCTCTGCTATCTCACCATAAATTGTGCGTTTGATTAATCCAGTACTACGGTCTATTTAGTCTTTTCTTGAAAAGCGGATTCTCTTGTTCTGCACGTCAATATCTTTCGAGAGGGAGACAGTGGGTCAGTTCTGTCAACTAATAACCTTAATTCAATTACATAATTCAATATCAAGAGGAAAAAAAGACATTTGATTGTAGAAAATATAGATTCGATTGAGGACTACATAGAGCGTCTGCCTCACAGTTTCTCACACGGGCCTGAGTGGCTTCACAGAGAGCCCAGCATGAAACACAGGAGTCACAGTCGCTCTCATTGACTGAACGTGAATGTAGGTCAAGCCGAGACAAGAGAATAATTCAACAGCATCCGTGTGGTAAAGAAGACAGAGAGTCATCTGCACTTGGAGAAATCGAAAAACAACCTTTGGAAATACATCAGATTTTGATTAATAAATTATATTTTTGTGGAAACTCAGGATCAGGTTGTATGTGAGGTACAGTTAGCCAAGCAATCCAGCACTAAAGATACATGATGGAGCCAAATGAGTGGAACTCCACAGCCAACAGCCACGTCTTGACTCATATTACACTGTGGTTTGTGGATCTACAAGTAGTCTATCAGAAGATGTGCCTTTGCCCTGTTATGGACATATATTATAGAACAACAGGTTTCATCCTATGTGTTTTCAGAAGGAACCATCAAACATCTTTTGACGTTGCTAATAGCGGGAGAAAATTTGTAGTAAAGTAATTTAGCAATTTATATCATTAAGATAAGACCATCCTGTACCTATGTCAATCCAAGAATTTTAATAGACTTTTGTGTGTACTGGGAATCATGTGATTGATATTAGTGCTACTGTAATTTGTGAGTTTTAGTATCTACAGAGCAACACTTGCCAGTACCTTACTCTGAGGAATAAATGTGTTTTTCTACGAAATCACTCTTTTTAAGTTTGGTCAGAGCCTAATTTCTGAATCGTAAAATGTTGTGTGCAAACAAGCAGCCCTACAACCCTGCAGACAAAATACTGTTGACTAACTCGTGATTTAAAATCAATAAATATCTGATTAAAAGATAAGTACAAAACACTCATCACCAGGACAATAAACATCTGTGAAGATTGAGTTTACACGATGGAGTGAAAGTATCAGAGCAGGGTTTGTTTTTAACTCTGAATGACATATAAGAAGGGAGCTTGCAATTACCAAATGATTATATGCTGTTGTATGAATGTCTGTGCAATTATACAATACAGCTGCCCAGAACCACTTCAGTCACACCTCCTCCACATGAGGATAAAAATATCTGCACTCATTGAACAAAACTGGAAGAGGAAACCCCTTGATAAGGGATTGGTTCTCACACTGATCAAAAGAGGAGTATATATGTGGAGGGAACAGGTCACAGTGGGAACAGCATATGTGTGATAAATTCAATCTTACTGGATAGTCAGGTAAAATGTTGTTAACCGCTGCTTCAAAAGTTCCTTTGACCTGATTCTGTTCTTGTGGCACAGCAGAGACTTGTCTAATTACTTGTGTTGAACATGGTGGGACGTCTTTTTCATGCAGCTGGAAATTGAGCTGTCAGAAATAGTAATTGGAGCATGACCAGCACCAGCTCCCCTGTCACAATTAGGAGTCCCTCAGCGATTGGACTGACTGCGCTGCTGATAGACACCGAGAGACATGAGGTGGAGAATTGTGCCTGAAGTATATTCACATGAAGTCCCTTTTTTTTTTTTTTAAATGACTTCACAAACAAAGTTAGCATTTGGAAATATAACTTTACTAATTGATCTATTTATGTAGTTTCCCAAACCTCCTACAACAATTTGCACAACACATTTGTTGCATTTTTAAGTCATTAAAAGGTGAATGTACATTTGTTCTCCGAGTTGCACAAAACAGAACCAACGCGAACATTCACTGTACAATGATGAATGTTTTTATCCTTTGACTGGTTTGAAATGTGATTTCTTTCTGAATGGGGCTTGATTAAATTCTACCATTCAGAAAGAAATCACATGAAGGATTTTATCCTGAAGGGAACAAATCAGACTGATTTCACATAACAGCTATGAGCTGTCATTTTCTTCTTATGTCACATTTTGTACACGCTCTCTGGCATCATAGGCAGGATTTCAACTGCCGAACTGGAAGAACAAAAAGAGTAAAAGCAGAACCATCTGAAAGTCTATTGTGAGAATGGTCTCACGTGTCCATAGAATGCATTGAATACAAACGCGAGCAGTCAGGTCTCCATTTTTATCTGAATGGAGAAAAGATTCTGCTTCTGACACAACCTTTCAAATCCAACCTCACACAGTTGTCTACAATTTCCTTGAACTGCTTTTTATGTCACATGTTAAATGACCCATTCTCATTCTGTATTATATTCCCTGACAACTGGCATTGACAACTGAAGGGAAAAAAAAGGCTCACACTGAACTAATATTTTTTTCAGTTGATCGGTTCTAAGATGGACAAATATGAGGATGATCAAAAATCCCTTTGAATTGAAAGCTTTAATAACAGTAAGCTGGTAACTGCAATGACAATCAACCACAAACAGATTGAAGATTTGATCATATTCGACCGGAACCTGCCGCTTCATTTAAAGCTGTTGAATTCTAACTGGGCCAAGAGGAGGGAAGAGAAATGTCCGACATAAAGCCTTCAATCCAATAATGATAAGAAAACACCCACGTTCTGTAAAGTCTGAACAAACTTTGAATAGAAGTAAACAGAAGCGAGACCAGTTCCTGTTGTTTGTATAGATGTAGTCGCATTCTGCATTTAGAACCATCTGAATTCACTCGGTTTGACCGGTAGCCAATAAGACAGATCGCATAAAGAAAGAGGCCCTCTGGCTTGGACTGCTAAAGTAATTTGCTGCCCACTCAGGTATTACAATGGCTTGTGGACAAGCATATTAGGATATGTGCTACAGGCGGACCCCAGCTCACTGTGAAGATGGGTCCCTGTCATGTCAGGGCAACAAAGACTATTGTGTAAGAGAAATACCCTTTAAGACGTCTCACAACAACCAAAGCCTGCAGGATAGGGGTTTCACAGTCAAGGGCACTGTAAGTGAGGCCTCTGAATACAGGACAACAGAACAGATTGGTTGATGTATAAACAGATAAATGATTATATGACATAAACGGTGTAACAAATGCAAATTACTTTATTTCAATTGCGACTGAATCTTCTTGATGCAACGAAAATATGAAGGCTCCCTCCAGTTACCCAAAATAGTTTCTCTGTGCTGCTCAACTTAAATCTGAGTTTAGCACATGTATGGCCGAGACGTGTTTTTGACTATGTGGTCCAATGTGCAACTTACACAGTGAGATGTGGAAACTTAAACACAAACATCACATATGTCTCGTCTCGTTGTCAGTTCCGTCTTCATAGCCCAAACAAAGTGTTTCACTGAGAGGAAGATCATCGGCTATTTCTAGATATTAATATAAGTTAGGTTGATCCCAAAGGGTAGAGGGTTAGTAGAGGGACTTAGGAATTAAAGTATAATTAAAGTATGAATAACGTATGAATAACGGACATGCATAGTTGATGTTTAGTTTAATTTCACTGTTGAATCTCAAACATCAAAACTCAAAGTAAACTGGACTTATAATCATTTGTGGAATCCTCAGTTTTAAAAGGATATTTAGAGACATTGAGTCTGGTTGCATCTAAAAAATAAAAAAAATCTAACCTTACCTTTGCCACAAGTTTGCCACCTTTAACACATTATACTATCCTATTGCCACAAGCTGGATAATGTTTTGCGTTATTTCCAATGAATGATAATATTTAAGTTTTCACTGTGGCATCTCCGTAGCGTCCTTCACTGAAGCGTTGATTTTCTTACATGCCCAGGTCATATGTCATCCTCCACAATAAACTATAAACATGCTTATTTTGGTCACACAATTTTTCTATCCTACCTCCATGACTAGCTGGCACTGTTAAATATGCTGCTCTACAACCCAACCTCCATGGTTTCCAACTTTGTTGCACAACGGTTTTGAACACTTTTATCAAAAAGTCTTCATGGCATGCCTAGAAAGAATGTGGTCCTGTCAAAAGTCTGCCCTAAGTTCCTGGTACAGTCGTTGCACGAAAGCCGAATGTGGCGTCGCCCTGCTCTGTCGGCCAATAGATCTAGAACAGGAAGTTATTCTTTGTTGTTTCCCACAAACAACCAGAGCCAAATTCCTTCCCAAACATCCTTGACGTGACAGAAATCCCCTGTAAGGACCGGCAGCCGAACGGTACTCTATAGGGTGAGGGTGACCCTTGGTGATCGTTCAATCATCATCCCACCAGGTCCTGTGCTTATTTTGAAGTGTGGGATATTCAAGGCCCAGGATGAGGCACTGGCTGCTCCCATCCTGCCTTTCAAAAGGACGGAAGTGAGCTAGAAATGAACGCTGCTTACACTGTGTGAGAAAAAGGTATATTTACGGTGCAAAAACCTGTTGATGACATAACAGGCACGACTAAAACAATATGTCCTTGGGGTTTATGAGTCCTGAAGGCTTCGTAAATATGTATAAATATTGGATTGCATTTCATTCTAAATGTCTATGTGAGCTAAAATAATTGTAAGGACACAATTTGACGGAGATAAAAAAAAAACAATCTATTCCATATAAATGATGCAATTTTCGTTTTCTAGGCTCATGTTATGATCAGTTTGATAATGAGTTATAAAGACAAGTGGATTACACCCTAACTCCTGGAGAATCTCAAGATAAGACAGCTAAAAATATCTCCTCCTGAAAACAGGATGCCTTCGCAGACAACAATCGTCATTTCAGAGGTCGGTGTTGGGATTTCCTCCAAACACTGCAACTCAGATTTATTTTCCGAAATGTTATCAAAGGAATTTGTATTCAAACCAACTGCCAGGACAAGTTGTGAATTCAGAGCCTCGACAGTTGAAGGTCAAATTTGTGTCGACTGCAGATTGTCTCTACTGTAAAGACCCCGTGGAGCAGATGTCAGAGTGCTGCTTGATTCTGCATATTTACATGTGTGACAGAAACATGAGGCCATGGAGGGAGATGCATTGGATATTAATTGCTGTTTACAGTAACCAATAGTGGTGAATATGCAGCACACTGTAAGTGCCAGATTTGACTAGCAGCTCAACATGCAGTCTCACGACAACAGCCTGCTCTCTGTTGTCTAGGACTCTCCACCACCTTCGCCTACGCCTGTGGATTTAACTGTTGAATTGGACAGATTAGGTTCCTGTGGACCAGTTGGTAACTGGCAGAATTTAGAGGGAGAGGAACTAAAAAGCTTTATTATTGGATTGATAAATAGTAATCGATAGAAGAAATATAAGCAGAACTCCTATCATACTGTTCTTTTGACATAAAAACAGATAAAAGACCAATTAACACATCGATTTAGAAATTTCAGCTATTTATAGCACTATTTAAATTACATTTTGATAGGTTATTACATTTTATGCAACTATAGTATTTAAAATGATGCAGTACAATGGGAAGTACAAAACAGTCAAAGTGAAGTTTGCTCTTATTTTTTACAATTTACATGCATATACAGCAACTTAAACTTTTCATCAGCCATTTAACCTCTAAGCTCAAGAAGCCACGTGGTCAATCATTCGTGTTTTCCTACTCTCACCGACGCGTCTTTGTGAACTTTGAACACTGCAGCTGGAAACATCTACAGTTATCTATTTGAAACCAGGCATGCATAGAAACTCTGCTTCCAAAACTCTCCTGTTATTAAGTGGCGAGCCGGGCTGAACTTGCAAAAATCTGATCCAACAGTGAACAAATATGAAACGGCAACTCCAGGTTGTTATGCTGCAGATCCATTGGAAAAGCATCAGAGGCACGAAGGAATCACTGACAGTTAGAGAACAGTAAAGGCTTGGATGACACCAGTAGCTCATCTTGAACCCAAAGGCCGACTTAAAAGAGAAAGAAGAGGGAGGAGAGTGGGAATGGTAACAATCACAACTCTAAACGGATATGGCATTGGTGTGAAAAGGTAACAGGAGGAGGTGGCTGCTCGCAGCTGATGAGTGAGGCCAAACATATCAGGCCCGTGGTACCAGGAAAAAACACTGTGCACAGCAGAGGAACCCAGGGGACAAAGGACACCATCACAACACTCTCACTCCTCGGATGTCAAACACAGCCTTCAGCAAGAGGCTGATAAATGATTCAAGTAAAATGATACAGAGAACGGTATTCTGCTCTATTTCTGAATGAAACTGTTTGCAGCAGACTCTTCTATTTTAATGTGCAAGTGATGTTTAAACTCAAAATCTGAGTCAGGCAAATACTGATTTTTGAGTGTAAAAATGTTCCTGATATATCAGCCATATATAATGTAATTGAGGCTTGATATTTTACAGTTTAACCATGAACTTATAACCAATAAGTCTATTTAAGAAGAAAATACAAACACAACCAAATATATTGAATTTAAATTAAGAAAATAAACCAAATGTTTTTGTAAAATCGAAACTCAAATGTGTATTTTCTGCATTAATTATTTAAAAAAACTAAAGTTTGCATACAGGCAGATACTAATGCTGGTGTTACCACTGTGGTGGCAGCTGCACAAAACATACAACTTCATTTTTCAGACTTTATAATCTATAAACCACCTTGTCCATGACACATTAAAGATGTATATAATAAGTACAGAAAAGACCATAACTTGTGTATAAAAAAACTAAATATTTCTGTAATTATTAATGAAAAGAATCTCAATTATTCAGCCATAACTCACCAATTTGAATGGGTGGGACAAAATAACATATATCCATCAATCTAGCATATGTCACCACAATCTGCAGCCCTGAGGAAGAACAACCCTCTAAAACATTATAATGATTTATTGCAGAACTGTTGGATTGATTTCTATGTTAGACCACTATAAAGGGATTTAGTGGAGGAAATACGGTCCTGGATGATTTTTTTCCAGGTCTGTATGAGAGATAAAAGATTTGACCTTGGCTATGTTTCTCAACATCATTGGAGAATCTCCTGCCAAACATAAAGCACGACCCAGTCCTGAAAGTCTTGTTCTGAATGATGTGGCCTTGGGCCTGGGGGTCGGAGCCTGCAAACCAGTGGAACAGCCATGTTCCACTCCATTAATAGCATAATGAGGTGACCACAAGATGCCCAATACGATCACTTAGACCCTTAATGGTTAAGGCATCCTGCAAAGACAAGGTCTGAAGAGCAGTAGCTATGGTTGCAGTGCACACAGTCAATTATTCTAATGCCCCATGTCACCTGCTGCTACCAAGGACTCAAACTAAATCTAGCTGCAGCCTTTAAGTTAAATATGATACAATGTGATTAATGCAGCATTATGTGTCAGATATGTATGCAAGGATAAGTTGGAACATAGGGATCTTTTGTTCAAACGTATGCAGCAGTAGCTCTGCAGGGCTGTGGAATGATTGGACTGTTTATCTGGATTCATACTTCACACAAGAAGGGAACAGGAGCCCTGACAAAGAAAACCATGGCCAAGGTTATTATTTCTAGTTCAGCCTTGTATTTCACTCATACTCACAAATTGATGATCTCTAGGCCAATAAATGGGTGTGTGTTGTATAATAATCATAATGCTTTATTATTCCTCACAACATCTGCGCTTACATTGATTCATTCCCTCAGTGGAAAGGTACATCTTGTTCTAATGAATTAGACTAGTAAGTCACTGTATTGTGTTGTTTCATTCAAAGTGATGGACAGCATAGTTTTTCTTTAGGCTCCAGAGCCCAAATGTGTAATTACCTTTTTAAGGAGGCACGTCTCAGCTACTGCATTTCCTAAAAAGGGCTCTGGGGACCTTTATCTGCTATAAATACAGCTTTTGGCCTTTGACCATGACATTAAGAAGAGCTGCTCTGGTTTATGTGAAGCCAAGGTATTATCTGATCAATGAATCAATCACCTGTTGAACCAGACACATTAAGATGCCTACTAACATGGTTAGTAAATTACGATTCAAACAAATTACTACACAAAGGTTTAACATGCTGTCTCTTCTGCTTGTTTTGGTGTGCACAGTGTGAGTGGGTGACTTCAGAGAGAACAATCAGCAGGAACATGGAAGAGTCCAAAGCATCAAAAAAATGTAACGATTATATTGAGTAATGACAAGAAGGGTCTGTTGTTCACAAAGAGACAATGAGAGCAAGAGACTATAAACCCAAAGAGAAAAGCCTAATATAAACATGCTTTAAAATCATTGATACGGTTCATTATTAGGTCAGTGTGAAGTTTTTCTCACGACAAAGTTCTAATTTGTATTGCATACATGTTACAGCAGAGGGGATGAATCACAGTATTGGTCTCCCAGAGCATCACATGCTGAGATCGGATTTTCCACACGACTCTATGGGATATTGTGGTGACTCAGCAGGGGCTTCAATCTCTTCAATGCCCACAAGACAATAAAAATAATCACTTCTTTGAACTACACAAGCTTAGCCTTAGACTTGCATCGATCCCCACTTCACGCACTCAATAATCCCACAGTCTATCATAGTGAGGGCCTGAAGGCCGTTATGCTAATGGTACGACTGGTCCAAAACCATTTGTCAAACTCCCTCACTTATTATCAGCCTTAAAAATCTCTAATATCTTCAAACCGTCTTCCCACAATTCAACATATTGACCTGTACTGCTCTGGGCTGTGCTCACCATGTCCTGTGGCTGTGCACGCACACTCATGGAACGTGTAGAAATCATTCACTGGCTTCACGATCCACAAAAGCACCACAGGCTACAACAGAGGAACCATGTTCAGTTACCTTCAGATCCAATAAACCTAATGCCCATCTGTTGTAGTTCCACTTATTGTATACTTGAAAAGATTAACCACGGCTGAGATACAGTTTTAAATGTGCATCATGCGAATCAAGCAAAATCTTAATGTTAAACACTCCCATTATAAAATAACCCTTGTCTGTTATTCCCTGACTAACTAAGCTAGTCAGGGAATAACTGGGAACCTGACAATATGCAACATGAGTCATCAGCCTTGGTTAAATTACAACCGGTGCAAACTAGAGGTAGGAGATCTCTGAAGTATACTCCATGTGTCTTGTTCTATGTACGATGTAGTACATTATTTTATCACGTACAATTATCAAGTACAAGGCCTCAGACAGGTGACTCCCTCTGACATGTCGCTGTCTTGCTCTCTCATATGGATTTGTCTGTCTCAGATGCATAGGAAGAAAAGTGAACAGCCTGAAGAGAGCAAAAGTCATATCATATAAACCGGTTGAGTGTTTACACATGTCACAGTTTGGAAAGGGGAAAAGAAAATGTTGTATTTAGGAAAAAGGGGAATAAAAAAAACACAGTTATCTGAAAAATATGCAGCAACTCGACAAATTAGTTGCACATGAAACCCTATAAAAATACGAATCAATAAAAAATCTTAACGTTTTAATGCAGACTCACAATATGTTGCTACTAAAATCATCACACTTGTGTGCTTTTTAAAGTGCTATAAAGGAAATGTCAACATATTGACATATGTACTTATATCATGTATAATGATATAGCAGTACACAATATATGTTATCATTTTTAAGTCATATCACCCAGCTCTACATGAACATTTCACAAAAACTCATGATGTTGGATATTATAAACAGGTAAACACCACAATTTCATTAATGTTTAACATCTTTCACCAATAACACCAAGAAGACGAAAACAACTTTAACCACATTTCCTCCATCTGTTGCATGAAATGAATGTATCCATTAATAAGTGCACTGTGCTTAAGACTCATCGTTGACCAAGAAGCTGAATGGAGATGCAGGAATAAAGCACCGTTATCTCTCTTTGTTTCTATTGTCTGAGAAACAGCCTTGATACTCAGAGCGCGCGGCCTGTTCTCTGTACGTTTAATTTACATCACAGTGCTGCTCTCCACCTGTTCCACCTTAATATAACGTTGACACCCACTCGAATGGAGCGAAGCGCGCTCTCTCTCTACTCAGTGACCAAGCAACAGTGAAGCAGCAGCAGCAGCAGCCACTGGCGCTCGGTCGGTATCTGCTTCAACAGTGGAAGATTAAAACCATGGTGAAACTAACGGCGTTCCATCCAGCACACACACACACACACACACAAAATCCCTGCTGCTCTCTAACCAACAGAGCGCCACATGTATTCATTTCTTACCGTGTAAAGCCCAATCCTGCACAAGGCGAGGGAGAGCTGCATGTGCTCCGACATTGTGCTCACCAGCCAGCGTAACCCCGGCAACAAACAAGCCAATCCTCTGGAGCAGGTGACTGGGCGGAGGACGACCAGGAGCAGCGGCACACAGCGGTGTCAGGTCAACAGCAGGAGTCCAGCCCCTCATCATCTCACCGCCAGTCGCCCGTATCCACAAGCCATTTTGATTCAAGCATGAGCAGCAGAGTGAAGGGGTTTGTAGACGCACGGCACCGAGGCTCCGGTCTCGTGTTTACGCCTCGTGTTCATTCACCGAAAACACACAACTATTCTCAGGGATCAGTGGACAGACACAAGCTTGAGATTAGTTTGTGAGAATCTCTCTCTCTCTTCTCTCTGTCTCTCTTCTCTCTCTCCGCAGAGATTAAGGGCTCAGTGACAACTAGGGATACAGAATAAGACTGCAAATTGGATTAGTCACCATTACACACCCACACACTGTTCCCCGTACTGTACGAGAAGCATGAGGTATGGAAACCAGTGCTCTCTTTGCATGGAGGAGGAGGATGAAGCGATCGACCACTAGAGCTTACAGCGGTCGTGGGGATTTCTGTGACTGTTGTGGGACGCTTTGTCCGAAGTCCGTCTGTTCGTGGGGATCTGTGAGTCATGTTCAAATAGCTTGTTTTGGTCAGCTCAGCTGTCTTGTGATAGTTGCTGCTGATGACCTGCAGTTTTAGAACATAGAATACTAACTGTACTGCACTGCAAAACTAATTTCACTTTTATTTGAATGATTATAGAGACAAAAACCTACTGTTCAAAATGCAGTTAACCATCCTTTACCTCACTTGCACTTTCAAAGCCACTCAGAGTAATCAGACTGGACGAAATCCCATCACAGCAGAGGGCTGGTGGATCATAGACAATATCAGAAAAATGTTTACTGTCCCTGTCTTGCATAACCACTATATAAATATATATATATGCTGATTTCCGAATTAGGATGTACTCACACTAGGCCATGTTGCCTTGTACTGTTCTGGAGTCCTGTCCTTCCTCCCAATTCCCCCCCGATGGCCTGCCCTCACATTGAACTGAAGTGTTCCGCACTTGGGCACAGTTGAATCAAAGCACTCTGGAGTCTTTGGTTGAGAGCATAGAATTAACTCAGCTAGGATAGTTTTGCTAGCATCTGAAATAAATATAACCATAGCTTATTCACCACCATCTTCTCCATTTTGGTGGTTATTATGGGAGAGGATATTTCTCCCTCTGCTTTTCACAGAGGCAGCGGACTGCGGGAGAAATTTGCAGCTTTACTCCCAATAATTTTTTTTATTCAAATAGTCCAAATAGTAATAGTGGAGGTTTCCGTATGACAGAGCCTTGAATTTATTTTTATATTGTAATTAAACACTTTCAACTAGGCTGCAAGCTTTGCAACTCAGGTAAATCTATTTCTATTTTGCAGTGAAGTGTCAGCTTATTTCACAGTTTTTAAATGCCAAGGTTATACCCCCCGCTAAAGAAATCATAGAGGAAACCCTGCTGGGTGCACATGGTGCCTGAGTGTATCGGGACTGTGATTACACACCAACCACAATGCCATTAGTTTGATATTATTGGTTTGGCACAACATGAAGCTGTGTATGAATACACTCACATACACATGTATTCCCTGCAGAAAACCTGAATGTAACAAAAGTTCCATATTTATATTTAAGTCATATTTAGGAATTGTGAAAGCTCAGTGAGTTGTTATAACACTTTTATAAAATGTTTTGCTGTTAAACAAGTGTTTGACATTCACTGCTCATATAGAAGAGTGCAAAACCAGAACCTTCACCAGGAGGAAAATATCAGTCGATACACTTGAAATATAATAATTTTAAATATCGTGTTAAATATCGACACTGACTGATTCAATATTTTTTATCTTGATTTAATGGTTTGTCATATATTGCTATAGTAGATCATTCAATTTGTTCTAAACTCATTCAACAATATATGATTTTCTCGGAACCTCAGTTCACGATAAAGCTAATTATCAATCTGCATTTGTTTATGGCTATTAAGGACCCACAGCTCTTTAAAGAAATTAGAGTAGAATAATACACCACCGCAGCAAATCAATATCCAATACATTTGTTTTTCTAGTGAGGACAAGCTTTGTATGGACCAACACAATGGGAGTGGTTATGGTCTGAGAGAATGTAAAGGAAATAAAACGCAATAAAAATATAAATAAAGTTCACTAATTCTTTAGACGGACAGTCCATCCAAGTTATGTGGACATCAATATGGAGCTCAGAGTGATCCTCATAATTATCACTTTATGAACCCCCTAGCTATTCCCTCATCTTCCTGAGCAACACTGATGCTGCTCCGGCCTGAGGTGCTGACTCATGAGCACTCTCCACAGACACAGGGGAATCACTGCACCGAGCTAACCAGCAGACACTGAAACCTGACGTGCAGCTGGAAGCTTCGAAGCAGGGACAGAAAGTCAGGAATGCTGTTGTGCTCAGAAAAGGTATTTGACATTACCGCTGGGGGCACCGCAACCTAAATAACGGGTATGTTCAGGGATCTGTGGCCGACTTGGTTGACCTCTCCGTTCAAAGTAAAGCCTGATATCTGTAGAAATATTTTTGTGAGATGGTGGTTGTGTAGGTGTTGGTGCTTTCTGTTCGCCTCTGAAGGGAGTTTGGCAGAGATGTCTGCCGGCACCAGTGATGTGTGTAACACGGTCAGACAGGGGACAAGATTGAAAGGAACAGTAACAGCAGCCTTGTATCCCATAGGCTGGACTCAAATGCTGCCAAGAAATCCCTCACAGCTCCACTTCCTGTGTGGCAGTGGAGAGATGTCTATCTGTTATAGCCTGCTATGTGCAGGAGATGGGCCCTGTAGTACAGCTGGTCTGCCAAAAAACTCACACAGGCTTCTATCAAGACAATTTATTTTCATTAAAAAGGTGTGATGTGTTTTAACATCCTCACAAAAGGTGAGAGTTGCAGAATTTTCAAGGACACCCTCCCACATTCATCCAACATGAAAACAATGTTAATCCTGCCTCAATAAGAGCCTGAAAACGGAAGCTTATAACTATTTGATTAGAATTCTGGGTAAGGTTTCCTAATAGACTATGCTTTGAGATTTCCATGTTATACAGAGAGGTAAATAATAACTGCTGAGTTTATTCCAACTGTTGCTTTACATCTCTTCCAACAACCAGTCAGCGCACTCCACATTACAAATCTACATGTTCTGTTCATGCACCTACACAGACAGGAAACCAGGGGTAATGTAAACAGGTGGTGGACAGCAGAGGCACTCACTGACACTAAGCTAAACAGGTGTTTGGTCCTTTTGACTTGACAAAACTATTAATAGTCCTGACGACTGTGTAACTGTTTTCTTTGCAATTTTTTAGAAAGTTCAAGTGAGGTTCAACATCCCTTCAAAAGATATAATTATTATCTCTGTAGATATGTTCAAGGCAAGTCGTTTTTTCTAAAGTGCAATTAAAACTGAAGCCTAAGTGCTACATGTAATGGGTTATTCTTTTTGATGATGAGTTTTAATGATTTAAAGTATGATTGCAGATACACAAATCCACCACTTAACAGAGATATGCATCAAGTGTAATGCATCGAATTCAATCAAAATTAAACATTCAACTGAACCGTTGAATTGAAATCCAAATCAAATAATATGATAGAATAATGCTTAGCTCTTTTTCACACAAAGAAAACATGTAACCCACCATATAAATTCCACCAAACTCATACTGGCTGTTTAACACCAGGCAAAGATAATTCTTTTTACAGCCTCACAGATCTGTCTTCTTCAAGGGCAGAGCTGCACAGACAACCTGAGAGTCAGTCCACCTGAGATAAGCCTCAGTCGTTTGTGTGAAGCAGCCATAAATAACTCGATATCAATGGCAAAGGTTGAGTGAGATTGATGAAATAACCTTCAGGAGGTGGATTTGCATAAATAAACAAATGTTGTGCAGTGGAGTGAGTTGAGTCGAGCTCGAACAAAATGGATTTTTCAGGACTGGTTCTGGTAAAGATGCTCGGGTGTACAAAATATCTGATCAAAAGTAATATCGGCCGATATATTATAACAATGATACCTAAGATGTTATTATTAAACAATTATGGCAAAGAAATCTAATTGTCACCTGATATTTAACAGTTTAAACAAACAAAAAACATAAAGATAAAAACACAAACATAAAGAACTTGAAAGTTATATAGAAAATAAACATTCTTAATGTAAAAAGGAAACATTATATTTTATTCTTTCGGCATAATTTATTCTGTATGATAAAAGTTGTAATATCGGCACATAATGGCAAACGTCTCAGATAATATGTCTGTGTCAGCTGATTATTATTGGCCAACAAAAGAGGAAGTTACTATCCATAACAACAATAATGCTGAATGCTCTGGTCGGAGTTAGAGAAAGTGAAAGTAAGAATACGGTCTTAGTTTGTTTTCATGTATTTGATGTCACCTCACAACACGTTCATTGTGTCCTTTCTGGTGAAGTCTGCAAAAGGTTGTGGGTCCAAGAGCTTTTCCACACTCGCACTTGTAATTCGGTACGACTGTATCGTGGCAACAGCTAGCACCAAATTCCTCTGTCAGAGCTGCTGTATCCTGTGATCTCCCCCCCCATTGCACCGACCGGGCAGGAGTACAGTTCTACAGAGGGCTCAAAGCTCCATGCAGCTGAATCAGAATCCAGCACAGTCCAGACTTCTTATGTACTACATTCACAACTCAAACCACAGTTAATACCCCAGCAAATGTGCAACTCTGATGTGCTCCCACTCCCGCTCGTCCCAGCCACCGCTATGTGACAAGTCTTTTCACTTTCCTGTTGATTTAAAGGAACGAGACCTAGTTTGGGCCCGGGTTCTGTGCCAGGTCTCCAGCGTGGCACAGCAGGAGAGGAGGCCCTGCGCCTATTGAGTGGCCGACCTCTCAGGACAGCCAAGCTCCAACGGTCCACAGAGTTACAGCTGTGCCTCGCACAGAAAACTGTTTGTCACAGAAAATCTCCAATCACGTAAGCCGGACTATTTTCGTCGTTGTTTGCTCTCAATATGTCTGCAGAGCTTAAATGTGTTAATATTCCAAATCGGACTAATACTTATGGGTTATTTTTACTCGACCACAACTGATCTCTTATGATGTAATGTTAATGCAAGTGAATAAAGGCTGTGCTGTCCTCGAAGCACGTCAAGCAGAGAAAGAAGAGAGCTTGGGGTGAAACTGATTTCATTCAGTCTGTGTCACGAGGGTGCTCTTATTGACGACAATACCCTTTGTGTTTGTCTGTGTGTGTCTGTGTGTGTCTGTGTGTGTGTGTGTGTGTGCCTTTGGTACCAACAACTCTCCTTTTGACATGGAACACAGTTTACAAAATAAATCAGCACAAGACACCGAGAGGCCAGAAGCCCCAGACATCCATCAGTCGGGTACGGACACATTGCTCTTTGTTGCAGAGCGGGACTTTGTAATCTTGACTCTAAAAGAAACGTCCTGGTGAAGTTTGAAGGTCCTTTCAGCTCCCACGTCTTGGGAAGGAGACATTACAAACCAGCTGATAACACTGGGTGGGCAGGTTCCTGTGCACTTCACGCCGTCCCTCTGACGTGACAGCACATTGTCTTTGTCCTCTGTGGCGTTATGAATTCCCAGGGAAAGCCCTCAGCTACGGCTTCCTCTCTATTGTTGCGAGGCTCCAGCAGCTCCCCACCCCGTCCCTACAATGTGGGCAAAGGGCCCAAAAAACCCATATTCTCCCATGGCCAACGCCGGTGCAAGTGCTTTGACCTCTCATGGCACGTTTGGTGACGTGGGGTCAAACAAAACCATCCAGGAGGTTGATGCACCTCGAACCCAGGGAGACAAGTGACAGCTGGACTCTGGCAGATCCTCCTGCAGCTTCACCCTCAGCTTCAGGAAACATCAACAGCTCCAGCGTGTCACCGTGAAGCTAACTGACCCACAGGGGGGTGTAGCTGGTCGAGCAGTGTTTCACATGTAAACAGATCGTGGTTCGGATCAACCGGTTAGACCTCACACACACATACACACACACAGACAGACACACAAACACACACAGAGAGAGAGAGAGAGACAGACACACACACACACAGCTGACACATTAGCATGAGAGCAGCTACACCTCTGTGTTGTTGGGTTAGCACACACACACACCTGATCCAAACTCACTGCTGGGACCAGTGTTTGGTTCGAACCAGCAGCCATTTGCACTCACCAGATAATCCATGTACTGTCGCTGAGCGGTCACAGCAGCACCAGCTGGTTTTGTGGTAAAGCCCTCCGTGTTTTAGTCCCCAGAATGTGACGGGTTCGAGCCCCACGTCGCTTTGTATTCCCCGCCTTTCCACAGCAAAATAAAAGCAGCAGCGCTTCGGTGGGTTTTCTTTTTTGCGAGCAGGGATTCTTCTCCTCCGTGTTTCTCCTTCGGTCCAGAGGCAGGTTCGACGGCGGCGGAGGTCGAGTCGGTGTCGGACGACGAGGCCCCTTCGGTCCCGGCTCTTTGTTAGTGGGTAAAAAAGCCGTGTTCCGCCGGCGGAGCAGCTTTTGCACCTCAGTGTGTCACTGGGTGTTTGGTTGAGGAAACCAGCGAAGCCCCGCACTGCTACGTCACGCACGTCCACTCGCTCACGTAGCGTGGTCACATGACCAAACACATGGAGGCTATTTCTGCTCCGCGGGGGAGAAACCGTCCGCTGGTGAAATCTGATTTATCAGGTTTCACGTGAACGCTCCACGCCAGACAAGTTATTATATGTTTCGTGTGAAGTCTGTGAATCTAATCGTTACATGGACAATGTTATTATTATGGTTATTTATTTAATAACTCACATTGGCTTTAGGAGAGGACTTTGTTCCTTCCTCTTATCAGTGGTGTAACAACATGTAGATATAAAAGCGTAAATAGTCAAATACTAAAGAGATCAACTGTAGCAATGTGACGGAATTCCATTAATATCTTCAATATATACATATAGAGTATATACGTGTGTGAGGTGTATACATGCATACATACCTGCATACAAACATATGTGTATGCAGTATACACTCTATATACACATATATAGACACTATATATACGTACATATACACATACATATATACTGTACACATGCATGCATACATACATAAATACATACATCCATATAAAAAAGCATGCACACAGTATAGAATATGTATGTATGTATACACACAAATATATTAATTAATTTATTGAAATAGTTAATTTTCAGGACCTTCCGTACATACAATGCCTGTTTTACATCAAAAGTTATAACACACTTCGACAAAGACGTCAACAAATTTGGATCAATAAAGTACATCTATCTATCATCTATCTATCGCTCAAACAAAAACATTAAAATATAATAAATGACAATGATATCAAGTAACAGGTCCCGTTGTGGCGATATCTAACAATTTATTTTTGCAAAAACGTTGCTTGTTAAGATATTGCAAAAATGAAAAATATCATATGACAAAAAATGATTAGATTTCCAAAATTTTGGAGTCCCAAAATATATCACAATTGCTCCTATTTTCCATGTTGAACAACCAAACTATTCATACTGAGAGATTTCCATGGGGCTATCAAGCTCCAAGCAGCACGAAATGCAACGACCCTGACGTAATTCATTTCACGATACATAATGAATGAAAGGATAGGACAAAGCGAGGAAAAGCACAGTTGAAAGTCAAAGAGTAGTCCCTCTGCAGCACATACAGGCCTCAGCTCAGATGATACACAGGGTGGATAAGGAAAAGGATGTGCATGTTTCAGATGAATACACAACCATGTGATGTGTTCATCTGTGTCAGTCGTCAGGACACCAATTGTGTCATCCTGGATTTAGTTACTCTATGCTTCCAGTGCATGTTGTGTAATCTGTTATCCTTTTTTTAGGACAGGGAATTTTCTCGCCATGAAGAACCAATCAAAAGAGATCTAACTAAAATCTAATAGGTGGCTTTACGGACCATATGGCAAATCTGACCTCCATTGCTCCTATGAGCTTCCACAACAGTTTGCAAAGAAGACCCTATTCAGGCGTGGTAATTCATTGAGGTAGATAGGGACAATTAACAGAGCAAAAGGGAACCCAGGCAAAGCTATTACGTACTATCACCCTGATTAGAGGAGCAGTATAAATTACAAGACAGCTAATGTGATGCAAGCTGCATACTGAAGTCATCCCTGTTCCCTGGAGAACACACTCCTCGTCAATATTTCATGTGCATGTGCTGTAAAGAAAATCTCCCTGAACATAGTTAAGCTGGAGGTTAACTGGGTGTCCTCTGCAAAGGGCTGACAGGTATTCAATATTCTGAATATTTTTACATCTGTGTAAAGCAAATATGGGACTGTTATGTTTCTCAGAATATCCAACACAGGCAAACATGAGAAGAGAGACCTCTAGTGGCCTGTAGGGATGAGGTGGGTAAGTAGGCAAATGTGCATGCAGAATATTACACACATTGAAAGAAGCTTGATTGCAAAGCACTGTACATTTACCGGCCCCCCCCTCCATGATTACAATTAATTATAAAGCTATAAACAACACATAAGAGGTCATGTTTCACATTGGGTGCAAAGTCATAACTTAATTTGGGTTTGAAAAAAATGCATTATGACACAAAAATTGTCAAATGTATCCTTGAAAGATATTAGTATTATAAAAAATATTAGATCAGCATCCTCTAGTTATTTGAAGCCAAGTTCTTTCTTCAGTGTGACTTTTATTGTTATAATTTATATAATTTTTTTTTACCTACTGTGAAGAATTGAAAATCTTCCCCTTTAGAAAAGATCTGAAAGGAGCCACAGGGAGGCAGTATCCACCAGAGTAAAGAGGCGTTATGGATGTTGTGTTGTCCAGTATCATCTTTGAATGGTTTGCTTATGTAATAAAATGCCAGCATGACACAGATTAGGTGTTTTTCTCTCTGTAGACAAGATAAATGATAACTTGGAATTATAAAATACAAAAGCATAAACTCTGCCGAAGCTAGGGTTTCATTTGTCAATGTCAAAGTAAAATCCCACGAACCAGCACAAAGACGGTGAGAAGATTGAACTATTAATTCAAAGCAATGGTTAGGAGTCAGTTAGCAGCTCTATAATGTAGGTTTCATTACAGGGTTTATAGTCTACAAGCAGTGGAGCTGTTAAAGTTAGCTGTGTTCTTACTGCAGAGTTAGATTGTTAAAATGAACCTCGAAACAATTCCGTATAAACTGTAAAATAAAAGTTTTATTTATACCATTTCAATAGATGCCCTTTTTTATTAAGTTCAGGCTCTTTGAAACTGCACATTTGAATAACATCTGTCCGACTTTAGGGTTTCAGAGTCACTACAACCTGAACTCCATGGTTTTGAGAAATGTTAATAACATGCACTGACTAAAGATCTGATTAACAAATAGCACATGGGCAAATTCAGTTCATCTTATTAATAATTTAATTTATTTTGTCCATGTTTCATGTGTCATGGTCAACAGAACAATATTTGGAAACTAGTTTGATAATAAACTAATAATTTGTTAGAAAACATTTGCCTTTTTAAATTGTCAAATATTATGATTTTCTGATGTTCTTTGTCATATTTGACTGTAAACTGAATTTCTGGAGGTTCGGGATTTATAAAATGAAGAAATACAATTACATCAGACTTGAAAATATGCTTACAGGAAGGGATCCTGTCTCGATGAGTGATGGTTAGGGGAAGTCAGAGGTTTTTTTTTGTGGACATTCCTTTCAGATGATGGAAAATCCAAAACATTCTTCAGGTCACCCTGACCTTCACTTATTCAATCTACGTCCGTTGCATTCTTATCTTAGATTACTGGACCATGAGAGATTTAGCCTCAACTTTATCTTACTGTAAAATACCACGGTGAGCTGAGTGTATTTACATTCTACAGTTGTGGCATTTGATAAACTTATTCTGTCAAAAATTAAGCAAGATAAGAAGTTCATTATTTTCCCATCATGATTCTGATACTGAGTGTGGAGATGGTATGTAAATAGCAATAAGACCTTACTGTGTTGAAATACAACTTTAATATAACGTCCAGGAAACTGATTTAATAAGATATGATCAAATATATTCAGGGGACTTGGACCCTTGACCTATGACTTTAGGCCATTGTGTAACAACATTAGTGCTGCTAGGATGAGGACGCTGTGGTTTGTTGTCAGTGAAATGGGGAACTAAAGTGTTTTAACATCTGTGTTGGTGAGAATCCGGGGTAAAGATAATCTCCTGAGACAATCAGACTTTAACCTGTAGCTGTATGTATCAGAGGAACACAGAGCAAGATAACTGATGTGTAGATGAGAAATCATACTTTATAATAAATAAAATGAAAAAAATTAGATGAATGGTGTATAATGTAAAGCTGAAATTATAAGTTACAGCTTCACTGTGTAAGATTTAGGTGAAAGGGATCTATTGCCAGAAATTCAATAAAAAATAATCCTGGGGATGTTTTCTCTAGTGTGTTTCATCTAAATTGTATGAATTGTTGTTTTCTTAACCCTTAATGCTTTATTTATCAGGAGCGAGTCCTCTCCATGGAGGCCGCCATGTTTTTTACATTAGCCTAAATGGGACAAACTAAACACCTTTTGATTATCAATCACAACTGATGATTACCACAGGTTTTCTCCCATGTTTGGAAGGGGAGGGTGAGGTGAGGGCTCTTCAGCTGCAACAGGAAACTCCACCACTAGATGTCACTTAATCTTACACACTGAACCTTTACATGTTAAGTTATCTGGTCTTGTTAATCATGTTGAAATAGAATTGTTGGCTCTAGAAATTCAGTTTTATTGCAAAACAGTGTTAAGCTTTGTCTTTGAAAAGCGCAAAAATAAATAAAGTTCATGTTATTATGATTATTATTGAAGTGATCAGAGGTGTAATTACTGTTCCACAGCACTCTATCAAATGGGACAGACCCTCCTCACAGTGTGTCTTCAGTGTGAAACATTCAACAAGTGAGGACACATGTCCAGTCTGAGAACCAGGCTCTCATCGTTGCTAATCCCAGGCGGTTGATTGGTGTTGTCTGGGCGGATCGCAGCATCTCGTGGCTCCGCCCTCGATTATCCAGCCTGCCCGACGAGCTGGATGCTGCGCGTTGCGGACACAGCGGAGCACCGAGAGCAGAGGCGTCCAGCCCGGATCCGGAGCCCGGATTACAGTCGTGGTACAGCGGCACACGCTGCAAACCTCTGCACCGGGCCGATCAACGGGAAGAGCCGCGCACAGAGGGCACCAGAGAAGAGGAGGTTCCCTGAGACGGTGGGAAGTTTCTACGCCGAGTTGCAGGAGTAGTTGGCGGACTGAAGCTAGCCCCTGTGCCCGCTGCGCCTCCCTCCTGCCCCGGCCAGCCCGCAGCGAGTTAGCCCGCTGTCCCCCGATCCCTGCTCCATCCAGCCGCGGGGGGATCATGGCGCTCAGAGCCCGGGCGCTGTACGACTTCCACTCGGAGAACCCGGGCGAGGTGTCGGTGAAGGAGAACGAGATCGTCACCCTGTACAGCGAGCAGGACATCGAGGGCTGGCTCGAGGGGGTGAACAGCAAAGGGGAGAGGGGACTGTTCCCCGCGTCCTACGTGGAGCTCGTGAGCAGCGACGCCGCCTCCACGTCCAACAACAACATCTGCAGCCCATCTGGGGACACTAAACCGGACTCCAGATACGCCAACATCCCGCCCGGAGGCTTCGACGGCTCTGTGAGTCCTCCGAATAAAACCGAGAACTTTTCCAAACCGTCTCCTCCAGGTTTAACCACATTCCCCACAGCTCCTCCGCCGCAGCAGCAGCCTCCACAGCAGCAGCACCTCTATCAGTCCCCCAGCCAAGTGAGCGACGATGACTGGGATGATGACTGGGATGACAGCTCCACTGTGGCGGATGAACCGGGGACTGTGGGAGGACGGTATCGTGACTTTGAAGGCAACGGGCCGTCCACCTACAGAGTGTCCACATCCTCCACGTCCAGAGGCAATGCGCAGCAGGCCAAGAGCTCAGCCACCGTCAGCAGGAACCTGAACAGGTTCTCCACCTTCGTCAAGTCTGGAGGTGAGGCCTTTGTGCTGGGAGAGGCGTCAGGCTTCGTGAAGGATGGGGATAAGCTCTGTGTGGTGATGGGTCAGTATGGTCCAGAGTGGCAGGAGAACCCGTATCCCTTCGGTTGCACAATCGACGACCCCACCAAACAGACCAAGTTCAAGGGGATGAAAAGCTACATCTCCTACAAGCTGACCCCCAGCCACACGCAGAACCAGGTGAACAGGAGGTACAAGCACTTCGACTGGCTGTACGCCCGCCTGGTGGAGAAGTTCCCCGTCATCTCAGTGCCACACATCCCCGAGAAGCAGGCCACAGGTCGCTTCGAGGAGGACTTTATCTCCAAGAGGAGGAAAGGCCTCATGTGGTGGATGAACCACATGACCAGCCACCCGGTCCTGTCCAAGTGTGATGTCTTCCAGCACTTCCTCACCTGCAGCAGCACGGACGAGAAGGCCTGGAAGCAGGGGAAGAGGAAGGCCGAGAAGGACGAGATGGTGGGGGCCAACTTCTTCCTCACCATCAGCACCCCAGCGGCTCCGCTCGACTTTCAGGAGGTCGAGAGCAAAATAGACGGATTCAAGACGTTCACCAAGAGGATGGACGACAGCACCCTGCAGCTCAATGCAACCATCAACGAGTTCGCCCGCAAGCAGATCACCGGCTTCAAGAAGGAGTATCAGAAAGTGGGGATGTCGTTCAAGTTCCTCAGCCAGGCTTTTGAAATAGACCAGCAGGCGTACTCAGCCGGACTGAACCAGGCCATCTCCTTCACCGGAGACACGTATGAAGCCATCGGAGAGTATTTTGCTGAGCAGCCCAGAAAGGATCTTGACCCTATCATGGATTTGTTTGCTCTTTACCAAGGACACTTGGCAAACTACCCAGACATCATCCATGTCCAGAAAGGTAAAGTAATGACACTGTCAGATACAGCGAACACACGTGTCACTGATTTTGATTATGTTTTTGTATAAGATTTCTTTCACAGGAACTTCAAAGGAGCCAAAATATCACTTTGACTTTGTCTTCTTTGAATGTGTAGTAACATTAATTATAGAGTAAGATTATTATTATTGAAAAATAGAACAAAATAAAATACATAGAAAAGTTTAGGCTATTGCAAAATTTCTCAAAATACTGTCACAACAAAATAGATTACTACTATCTCGACTTTTTCATCTCATGAATTTGATTTATTATTCATCCGTTTCTCTTTCACTCGCAGAAATTGGCTTCCATTAAAATCTATTTAAAATGCACCACACATATGCATATAAAATAAAACACTAATTTACCTGTGGGATTTTAAATCAAGTTTTCAGACCCATCTGTTCACCTCAGGTCTGGCTCATGTACAATCAACTGGCTTTAAAGTTAAATACATTAAAAACATGTTCTGGCCATAACAAGATCAACAATGTAATTGGTTTCAGACAGGTATATCTATCAGATTTAATCAGGTTACAATTATAGCTTATATCACTTTGCAAAACAAATGTGCAGTGTTTGCATGGGGGGAACTGGTTTGCATTGGGTGAATCAACTGGGCAGCACCTGTTCGGCTGTGTTTGATTTTCCACTGTAGGTGAACTACATGTTAATGATCTGGAGCTGGAGAAGGCTCTACGTGGTTTGGTTGATCACACGTCCATCACTGATTGCCCACATCTGTTTAGTCCAGGTACAGAAAGTCAATGTTCAAGACCGTCCTCCTACAGGACCCTCAGCTAGTCGACAGTTCTCCTTGTGTGAGAAAATGTCACGCTCAAGAGGCCACACAAGAGGAACGGCCTTGTTGCACTGGGGTTCACAGAGAAGTACTTACCATCACCACCATGTCGTTGGAGAGAATGTGGTTCACAGATGAGGAAGAGAAAACGATAATTGAAAGAATACGTGCGTCTCAAACCTAACCGCTCCTCCCTTGTGTAAGTCATACCTGACTGACGGCTTTCACAAGTAGATGTGCCAACGAGTTTGTCTTTGTGCTCTGTCATCCACAGCACCTGACGTTTAAACCTTTACAATCACTGACAAACTGACAACCGAGAGTCATACCTGAGATGATGCCGTGCAGCACACCACGTAGGCCTATTTACACTTGCGAGATTAGAGGATGGTGTTATCTAATCCTTCTCGATCCTTTGGGTTCAGTAGCAGGGCCTTGCTTGAGTAAAATCACATGGCTGTCAGATCAGGAGAATTTTTTCATCCTCCAGTCAGAGTCCCTGCTGGTGTCCATTGTTTCATTAACCACGTGTACGGATCCAAACATCTGGACTTTCCAACCAAAAGGGGCAAAGTGACATTTAGGGTCAGTCTGTAAGATTTAGGTGGAATAGATCGATTGGCAAAAATTGAATATAAAATAATCTTTGAGAGGTTTTCACTAGTGTGTTTCATCCAAATTGTTCAAATAGTTTTTTTTGTTTTACGTAGAATGGGCTCTTTATATGTAAATACTTTATATTTACATCGGGAGCGGATCCTTTCTATGGAGGCTACCATGTTTTTACAGTAGCCCAGACTGGACAAACTAAACACGTTTTGAGTTTTTCTCCAACTGTTTGGCAGCGGAGGGTGGGACGAGGGGAATTCCACTTCACAACTAGATGTCACTAAATTCTACACACTGAACCTTTAGGTTTAGAAGTTCACTGGTGACTTGTGTTAACTCCCCACCTCCCTTGTGGACATATGTGTTTATCAGTCAGGTCCCCTACAGACACTGGGCCCATTCAGGCCACAATAGGCGACGCTGGGGAAACAGGACAGACAGTGTTTGGGCTGCGGTGGGACACAAACTTCCCACTCAGCTCAAATCAAGTTGGCCACGTAGGCCACATGCAGCCAAAAATAAGGTGACACAGCCATTCACACAGTCTGGTGTGATAAGCCCAGCCTTAATCCACAGATAAGAAACTCTGATTTGATACCACACATGGAAAACCTTGCTGCAGGCACATTTTTTTTTGTTTAGAAAAGGTGACGGAGTGCAGTGAGACAGGACTTCAGGACACTGGGGGGACTGGTAACAAAGCTGCTGGGAAATCCCGGGCGTCCAGCAGATAAAAGAAAAGCCACGTGTCGCTTATTGAATTCAGAATTACTTTGATGTCTACGTGTTCTTTGATGAAGGGAAACTGTTTAGTTCCGCCGTTTATTTTCAGTCCGGTTGAGCCAGTTTTTAATATTTTACTTTAATCTTGAAGCTGGCAAAGAATCCATTTCTAATTAATTACTCTTTGAAGGAAAGGTTCAAATGCAAACTCATGTAGTTTGTCTATTCATCATGCCACTGGGCCTGTTGCATCTCTTCCATGCCAGAATCTACGAGAGGCTATAAAGATGTATAGTGTTGCATGGCAGTGACGGAACAGTTAATGTGCAGTACATTATAGATCCTGAGTGTTTCCTCGATTAGGACACAACTGAATGGCTGCTTGTTACTTAAATTGGCTACGTGTTGCCACAGAGCCTTAAATGTGAATAACCACTGCAAAGGTACAAGACACATGTTGTCCACTCACAGCGAGGTAGTTAAACAGAAATGTATAGGAAAGATTTCAAGGTAGCAGCTTTTATATCATTGAGTGAAGACACTACTGTGCTGCTGCGAGCTCAAACATACACCGGCCTTGATCATTTAGTGAGTTTGTCTACCTTTGCCCTATGTTTCACATGATCTCATATATGTCACTAGAATGACACTGAGCAGAGTGCACACAGCAGCATTTTTTTTTTCACTGAGAAATCAAGGAAAATGTTGATAAACACCCTGTTTCAATGTTAAAAAGTAATCCAGAGACCCACCAAAGTTTCATGGTAATCTGTCCAGTAGTTTTTGCATAATCCTGCTAACTAACAAACAAACTAAACAACCAACGAATGGACAGGGGTGAAAACATAACCTCCTCGGTGGATGAAATACATCGTTTACACATATCTTCTCTGGTGTTCCTCTTCTGTAACCAACCGATATTCCCTGGTTGATAGCTGGAGTGAGACTGAGCCACATCCTTTTGCTGTGATAAACCAAAGAACCCATTTAGAAGAGGCCACACAGAAGCCCAGTCGGCCAAGCGGGTCAGCTGAGATTATTGTTGCAGCAATAATCAAGATTTGACATCAAGCAAAAAGTGAAATGTTAACGTTGGCAGCTTTTGAACATACAGGTTGAGGTTATCCATGGTCATTACCCCTGTAGAGAAGGTTATCTGTGGGGGTGGCTTTACGGTCATATCACAGTTACTTTCTTGCTTATCTGTCTTTTCCGCAGCTGAATTCCATTTTTAGCTCTTTGTATCTGTCTCATTAGGACGTCAGACTCCAGACAGATTTGTATTTGTCCCCACGGACTTGAGCAGGGAAATGTGAGCTTTCCCACCCATTGTGGATCACTGAACTCTATTGATCCCCACCTCCACAGGGAGAACATGAGCCATTAGTGTGCAGCCTGGCAGGGACAGCACCAGCTCATGATACTTTGGTTTTAAAACTTATCGAACTTGCTTTTTGTAACTTTTGTTTTTGTCCTAATCTGATTTTGCAGGGTTTGTTGCCTCTTCTTGTTTCAGGCTCTTGAGAAAGAGGAGGATAATTTCACAAACACTTTTTCTTTACAAGTTAAAGCTGGGCTTAAAATATAACTTTTACTCGGTTAACCCAATTACTAAAGAAGCAGTAAGTGACTAATACAGCATTTTACTACATACACAAGGTTCTATAACCTATTTAACCAGAGATCCAGCTAGGTTGCCATTAAAAATACATTGTATTATAAAGCCTTTGCTGGTGATTTGGATATCATGATGTGTGATCAGCATTGCTGCCCCCCCCCCCCCCCCCCTTTGTTACACAGACATTTAGCCGCTTTGTAAAAATGTCACACTGCCACCCCAATTCTGTTTGTGAGAAGGTGAGGCAGAATACAAGTGCAACTTCCCTGTTTGAGGTTGTGCAGGGTGAGTAAAAGAAACGTATAAATGGTCACTTGTGAGGAACTGAAAACAGTCATTGTACCTCTTTGTTAACCCGACCCACAGTCTTTATATTTCCATTTGTAATCTTTCAAACACGTTCTCGTAAACAGTGTGATAACATTGTTCTTGCCCGCAGTGCTTCTCGGTTAATGAAATGTTGTTGACTTTAGAAAAGAGCATAATGTCACTTTATGGCTCAGACAACAAGTCGTCATCTGACATCTGATGAGATTAATGTCCCTACATTTACATATTTAAGTTCCTAATGCCTCTCGCTGTTACTTAATCAACTTGCTTAAAAGCATAGAGTGCATATGAATTAATTAAGGCTAAGATAATAAATTCTGAAGCTTTTGGCTTGGCTGACTTCATCCCTGTTCTGACTTTGCGTTCGGTCCATTCAGCACATTGCTGAGAGCTGTGCTTCTCTGGTCTCGTCACCGTTTTATCACTGCACCACCAAGTGATAAAACAATGGCAGGCACGTCGAGGGAAAGCACTTCTTTGGGAGGATGTCAGGTCTTCCTGCTGAGTCAGCAGCCCCTGAGCTGACACTGCTTTGGCAAAGGCTGCGGGTCGGTCTGATAAACTGTCACAGGCTCTTTAAATGTCCTCTCATGCACAGAGAGATGATTGAGGTGCTGGAGGGAGGAGATGGGTATTGCCGCTGCTCTGCAGGTCACAGGCTCGCGGTAGCTCGGTGTTGTGTAACCAGAGATTACGTGAGCAGGGAAGTGTCGGCCTCCAGTGAGCCCAGGAGGGTTGGCTGCCACCTCCATACACCCAGGGAGGATTTCTTCAGAGACACTCATCAGTGCTTTTCCTTATTCATGGTGTGACTCTGCAGTATGATGTACATCTCATTATCACTCTGCAGCTTTAAATCTGGAATGTTTCTTTAGGTTTATATCAACACAAAGCATAATTTAGCTTATATTCATTTTTGTAGGAGTAACCAAAGCAGAACATCAGATGCACTACAACATTACTTTATAATTTAGATGAGGATCCCACAGATTGTTTCTTCATATTTCCACATTGTGATGTTTTTCCCAGGGAATAATTAGTCATATTTAGGGAACTTATTTCTATGAGCGTGTGCTATCTGGTGAAGCTCGACTGAAACTCAAGGACTGTTGTGTGTTGGTGGAGGTTTGGGCCATTCTGGTTTACAATGCTTCACATCTCCAGGTACAAGCATCTGGACTATTGAGCAGATGCTGTTTGCCAGCATGAAATTGATGTGATAAAAGTCTGAATACTGGGAAATATTTAATAAAATTAGGGTTATTACCATGTTTTTCTTTATCAATTTGTTTTTTAACAGGCATTATTGTCAGGCAAGTTGATCATTTCTGCTATGGTCAACTTGACAGTTACTTCTCAGGCAATTGACTGATCGTTTGCCCATATAGAAATAGCCTGATGATGGTTTCAGTCACTTATTTTGATTTAAAAATACATTTGCACAAACAACATTTCTTGGCTGTAGCTTCTCAGAAGGTTGAGATATGTTCTCCCCCCCTCGTCATATATTACAGTATATGAAATGTCGGGGGTTGAACTGTTGGTCAGACTCAACAGGCAGCTCGAAGATCACACAATGGCAGATTATTTTAAGGTCTTCTTGATAATCCCTCAAGAAGGCCGGTTCCCTTTTTTTTAAGCAGGACTGTGAAGTTCACTTCCTGTCACTGGGGCTTTGTATATTCGGGTTTACTGACACCGTCCTCTATTAACGAGCTCCTGTCTTCCTCACGAAGTGTCCATGCTAACAATTATACCTCTTGAGTCCATTAAGTGGTCTTTTAAATGCAGGAAGCCAAATAAACACCTCTGGGATCGTCACTTAAGTCTTCTGGCAGCTGTGTTTGTCCCCTCTGCTCCACTGTTGTCTTTACCTCTCTGTCTGTCGTATCCAGTCTGTTGTGCATTAGAGGAATTTCTAAGATCTGGGTCAAACTGCAGCTGAGAGGAGCTAAAGCCAGAGGGTAAACTGGGCAGATTGGGAGGGAGGGATGAAGAGATGTGTGTGAGCATATTTCGGGTAATGATTTGTAAAGAGAGTGTAGCCACAAAGTCGTCAGCTGTCTCACATTTCTGGAAACAAGCAGGCTGCTGACTCACCTCATGACTCGAAAATCCCATGACAGACCAAAACTGGAAGTTTTGTCACTTGCCTCTACAGCACAAATAACACACCTCACCCTCATTGTCATTCACATCGCTACACATTGTGCGTGTCATTTAGAACACACATCTCCATGACACAGTGGATACTTATCATCACGGTTACACACAGCACATCAGTGGTGGTTTCCTGTTTCAAAGGACTGAGTTGACCAACGTTTCCACCACACGAACAGGAGCAGATGAAACTGATCTACAGCCAGTTTAAAACATCTCATGGCTACAGCTTGGAGTGTTTTTCATTATCGGTGCTAAGTGTTCCCTCGATTAACATCTAGGTCGCAGGTGAAGTCAAAATGTAATTTTTTTCTGTTTCCATTAGTCCAAATCTCAGAGGGTAAGCCACCTGAAACACAGAGGCAACAAAAGAGAAGCTGGAACAAAGACATGTTGCACTACGGCCTCTGGCTTTCCCACCTGCATGTGCTCATAGCATCACAAAGGCTGCAGAGCTCATTGAAAAGGGAAAAATAGTTGGAGTTCCTCTCTTTTCCCCACAAATAAATGAATTCTGACAAAAAACTTTAGGGAACACGAAGAAATGGCCGAAGCGTGATCGTGTCCCTGCTCTAACCGACCATTCGTCCTCTCTGCTTGCAGCGAGGACATGGAGACATGTTTAAGTGGTGCGTTCAAACAGAAGGTCGCGTCCTGTCCGTTTCTCTTGCATTTCAACATCAAACTTATTGCTCTTGACATTTCTTGCTTTGCTCGGTCAGAAAATGTCAGCAGCTTGATAAGTCATCTGTCATAAGCTTGTGGTGTTTCTGACCCTTTCTGGCCTTCTGCTCCCATGGAACCATCTGTTTGGAAAGTTGTATACAGGCATATTTCTTCTTTTGGTATCACAATGGTTGTGAAGACAGCTCTTAGCAGCAGCGTGGAAACTGAGGGTTGAGTGTGATTGAACTCTCAGTATGAGTGTGAAATGCGATACTTTGCAAGTTATAGTTTCCTGTGAGAGACGTCAGGTGGCTTTTTTTTTTTAAAGAAGCTACAGTGTGGGAATTATCTAGCAAGCAATGGAGGAGAAATAACAGAATTAAACAGGACTAATGTTTTCACCTGTGTTGGATTGCTGGTCTGTTACTGATTGCTTTGAATTGGTGGATTTTGTCATCATATCATCAGCAATAATAAGAAACTCTATCAAACAGACCTGTTTATGTTTGGTAGGCCGCTGCCAATGTTAACGTCCTTGGAGCTGCCAACAACTTTAGTCGATGAACTAAAGAAACTGCATGAAAAACACCCTAAATGGTTGTTTTATAAAAAGCTGTGTAATATGTTTTTTTTAGAGTTGGGCCCCCTCACATTTTCTAACTATGGAAACAGATCTATCTAGATTCTTTGGGAGATTGGAACAAACTGTTCATGCCAATGGTTTAATACTTTTTTTGGTTATTTCCTGGAAGTTATAAATTCACTGCCGAGTGTTTCTCATGACTCTTTACAGACAAGAATATATAGTTTATGAAATAACTTTCCAGTTAGGGTTTTAAAGTCTGTTTGAAAAGGTAAAGGTTAAGTTTAAGGAAATTAAATCTCTGGTTCAAGGGAAGGAACTTTGCCCAAAACGGGACATGCTTGTGAGCGCGTTTTCCCACTTGGTTAGTATAGCATGTGGTTATTAAATATACATACATAAATAAATGGGGTGGGTGTGTTTCTATTTGCAAAACACTCTTATGGAACAAGACAAAACGTATTCTAAATTCCTGCCTGTATTTCTATCTCGGAACAGGAGCCCTGACGAAGGTGAAGGAAAGCCAGAAGCATGTGGAGGAGGGTAAGATGGACCTGGCACAGGCAGAAGGCATCAACGAGCGCTGCAACATCATCTCCTGTGCCACGCTGGCTGAGATCCAGCACTTCCACCAGATCCGCGTGCGTGACTTCAGGGCCCAGATGCAGCACTACTTACAGCAACAGATTTCGTTCTTTCAAAAAATCACCGGCAAGCTAGAAGAGGCTCTGCAGAAATATGACAACGCCTAACGGATTACTGGTCCCAGCCTGTCGGTTAAGACCTCGGTGACCAATGGCCACGCACATCTCTCTAAGTCAGCCAGTGGAGCCTGCGCCACACTGCTGAACGCTCTTCACCGGGCAGGGAGAGACGTTCGAGGAGATTATTCTCCAGTTAAAAAGAAAATTCAACCCAGTTCAGGTTCCTGTGTGTGTTGGCCACATCGTTTGGGGACTGGACGTCCTTATTTGAGAGAGCACATGTAATTTGATGAAGTTAAGCCTTCAGATTTCATGGGTCAGTGATAACGATGGGTCACCAGTTGGGCCAGTGTGTCAGTGGATGAAATCTAAATTAATATCATGACTTAAAGAGCGAGTCTCAAGAACGCGTGAGGAGCCTTGAATCCACTGCTGAATACCAGATGAAGGATTTCTTATATCAAGCCTTACAACGCGGTTCTTAACGGACGGTTTTTAAGTGACTGCCACTCTGGGAGCGCCGACGCTCCACTGGCTGACACTCTGCCTACTGGAAACCATCAGCCCCTTCCCAGTATCGCTCTCCTCAGACAAACAGGACTGAGTCTCCTCGCTGAGCAGCCGCTGTCTCCACTGTCTCGCTGTGCCTTCTGACTACATCTCTCTGGTCATTTTTGTTACTAGCTCCTAAAATAAGCTTTATATAATCTATATGTTGAGATATATGCTATTTGTTTGTACAAATCTACAAATTTGGCATCTTCACAGATCACTGTGATTGAATGAGGGGAGGGGGGGGGGGGTCTTTTATGGGGCGATAATATTGTTCAGCTTCTTTCTTTTTTTGCCTCAGTGGCTCCAGAATTGATTTTGCAACTCTCACAGTGTGACAGAACCTGGATCAAGAGAGGATTACCTGCTTCGACAATAGGAACCCAGGCCTTACAACCGGCACAGCCAGCACTGGTGCTGATACGCAAGCTTGCCGATGTTAAAGAACGAGTACGATGGACACACAAAACGCCAGATATGTGAATTTGTGTTTACTAAATGTGGGTTTTCCTGGTTTAGTTTTTGGAGATGGTGTCATTTTAATATCACACTTGTTCAATCTAGACAGGTCTGCTGTTTCTAACCTTTGTGATGCTGGCGGCACCGCGAAGAGATTAATGTTGAAGCAGAGATTCAAAATAAACTTCTCCTTCTCAGAAAGCTGTATGTTGATCCTGAGTGTTTTTGTCAAATACCTTAAATATGAAATCTGTAGTTATTGTACAATCGATTGGAATGAATATGTCGGAACTGGGGAGAACTGTACGAATTGTGCATGTCGGTTAGTTCTTCTTTTATCTGTCCTTCACGTGCCTCAGACGCTCATACTATAGATATTATGTGGCCCATGTAATGAAGCCATCTCCCCATTTAATAACTGCAGAAGAACAGAGTGCGGCTCTGCAGGTTTCCTCGGCGGTCTCCCTGGAGGACCGGCGTGCCGTGTCAGTGCTTCATGCTAAGCTCATGCTGCTGACGACGCAGAGCCCGACCAACCATCTGGGACATCTGGGTCCTGTTACCAGTAGCAGAGAGGACGACAGTGAACACCTACTGAACAGCAGAAGGTCAAAAGAACAAAGTACAAGCGAAGGAGATAAGCAAGATGCAGAGCAGGTGTCTTAGCAGCAGTGTAGTTGGCCTGATGGGATCCAGTTTGACGGATGATGAGTAGAAAGTAGCAGATAACAGCAGCTTTCAACCACCCAGCTCTATTTATGTTAATATGTTCCCATCAGATAATCTATTCAGATCTGTCCTCGTCTGCCACTGCTTGAAACCAGAATACAGATATTTACAGAAACACTGGCAGAAGGCTTTTTATTCTCCTGCCAAGATCCCTAATTGAAGGCAGTATTAAAATCAATGAATTAAATGTACTGTGATACATCTCAGCTACAACCAGACACTCCCTCAAACAGAGCGGTTTAATGTGTAGTTAATGAATCCACTTTCTTAGGGATGAGCAGATGCCTTTTTGTTCCAACAACATTACGAATTTACAGCCACACTAGCAGCTCTGTGTTCTTTGAGTAATATTACACAATTTAAAGGGAAAAGCTGGTATTTTGTGAATGAATGGTACTTACAAAAAACTGTTTGAGTCTTTTATTGGTGAAAAAAGGCACTTTTGGTGGCCGCAGTTGCCCCATAAGAAGAAAGAAAGGTTTTCAATTATATGAACATAAAGGGCCCAGATTTAAAAATACAGAAATTTGTCTTTAAGACTGTGGTGTGAAATCAAAGATTGGGAATTCATGTTTGTAGGATGAAAGTTAGGGGACTATTAGGATACATCATCTGGGAACCATGAAATAACGACACAATTCATCAGGAATCAGAAATCTCATTCATCTGTGCACTAAATCTGTCCCTGTAATTATAATATGTCAGAGTTATTTATGTGCAGTCCCACCCACAATCTGTTTATCGTGATAACAATGTATATATTTTTCCTTATGCTTACATTGCATGTCAACTTTTTGTTTTTTTAAACCTCTTTGCTCTGCAATACTGGAAATGTCACCACTAGGGGAAAAATAAAAGAGCATCTATCTTTTCTTATCTAAAGGCTTTGGCAGGATGAAAAATCAATGGATCAACAATATCTGTCGAACCTCATCCGATACAGTCGTTCTTTAGATATATCCGTCTGGATACAAGTGGTGGGTTGACCGACAGAGCGACAGTAACATTTGTAGAGCTGCACCACTAGCATGGCTAATAATACTCCTGGCATGCCGAAGTCCATTTGCAAAAACCAAAATCGTCTCCATCTCCTCTCCTGTTCCTGTCGTCTCGCTTTCACTTTCGTAGTCTCTGGATTCCGTTTTCATTATAAAACCCAACAAGATGCCTTCAGCCACCACCCCCCCCCCCCCCCCCCCCCCCCCCCCCCCACAGGCCTTCTGTTAATACCGCCAACGCCAGAAGAAATGGGTGCTCCTGTTTTTTCAAGCCTAAAGCTTTGGTTCTTCTGAATAAGTGATTTAAGTGTGTGGCTCAGAAACCAACGTTTAATCAAAGGGACTTTACAGCTGCATTTCTGTTGTGGAACTTTGGAATGAACACAATATCACATTCACATTTGATCGCAACAATAGGCAGAAGAATCAGTTCATCACCATTAGTGCAGTTATTCTGAGGCAGAGGGAGAGGGCTTCGGACTCACCACAGTCTAGCTCACAGGAAACAACAGCGCTCGACTCAGATTTGAATTTCAGTTGAGACAAAACATTGCCAGCAGCTGACCACATTCACAGAAACACAAAGTGTGAGAAAGTTGAGGCCACAAGAGCAGAGCCCGGAAATACCCTTCCAGATGCTGCAGGGGCAACACAATAACTAAGTGTGAAAAAACTGACATGAAAGACAAAAGTGACTTTTGAATTTCTTCTGGAAGAGACTAGTTGCATTTCAGCTCTCGGGGGGGAAAGAATGAGAAAGTCCAGCTGATCCTCATCCTCCTCCCAGCTGTTCATTCACTGCTCTCAGTGAGAGGAACACTTTGACAATCTTCATCATAACAGGAGTAGCAGTTTTCACTTTTTACTTTGTCTATTTTTCTGTTTTCATATGACTCATATGAAACTCTCTTCAGACCGGCAGTAGGTTTGTTTTCCATCAGTTTCAGTAGTTGCCGCCACATTTGACCACAGTGTTTTAACAAAGAGCTGAATCAGTGGCTCTGGACCCTTGTGTGGATTACAATCAGTTCCTGTTGCACCCTCACTGTGCAACACTCACTTCTGATTGCTCAGACGTTTCACACCAAACCTCTATAAGGCTTTGTTCACACTCATTAGTTTATGTAAGGAGCTTATATTTTTTCTGTGGATAAGGCCAGAACTACTCAACCTATTTCCGTGAAATTTAGCGGATGGGTGGGTCAAGACCTATTCAATTTCTAGAGGTGATGCAGATCAAGGGGCTTGATCCGAGAAACAATTTTGTGTCAATTTCATTTAACATTGTGGTGATTTCTCTGGGGTTGAATATTTTGGATAATGTAAGTATTCATGTCAACAAAATATATATCACAGGTCAAGTTGTTTCTAGACATTTTAACGAAGAATTGATACATATTATTTATTTAACTTTGGGATAACAAACTTAAATTCTGGCTCATTTCTTGTTATTTCTTTATGTATTGGCCGGTGTGTGTGTGTGAGTGTGTGTGTGTGTGTGTGTGTTTGTGTGTGTGTGTGTGTGTGTGTGTGTGTGTGTGTGTGTGTGTGTGTGTGTGTGTGTGTGTGTGTGTGTGTGTGTGTGTGCAGTTGCTGAGGCAGATGCATCACATTGCATTGCAGCTCTTCATCATTGTCGTGTAACTCCCTCTTTGGTCTGCACGTGTAAGTCGGGACCCAACTTCCTTTTTTTCTGTAGAGTTCATGCTTATGGAATGTGAGGCGTTTGCCTGTACTCAGCATATTCCTGCTGGAGGGGTCGGGTGGGTGGGGGTGGGGGGGGTGTTATGGCTGAGTCTGGGTCTGTTTTCAGTCACATGTTGCGTCTGTGCCGGCTTTTGATCGGAGTCAACAGAGGCAGAGGGGCGGCCCTGTCCCGACACAGCTGTCCTGACTCGGGTGCAGAGCAGAGATTGAAACCGGAACAGATTCTCGAGGGTAAAACCGAAATCACAGAAGCACTCAGTGCAACACCAGCTTCCCATTCCAGTCCCAGTGGTAAAATCCCACTGGGTGTGTTGTTGTGTGGGTGATGAATCCTCCTGAGACTTATCTGAGGTTTGTCCCCTGTGGGGTTTTCATCATAGTTTCACTATTTAATAATCTTCGTAATATCACTTCTTCAAATCGGTGCTGCTGCTCTACACTTCAGCACATGTGATACTTAACTATTAATCCACAGGTTACAAATGGATTTACAGACCGTGTCTCTGCAGGTGTGGATTGAAATAGCTTTGTTATTTTCCCGTCATGCGACCAGTGTGTTCCTGTAACCGCGACTGGGAAGTCTTGGTAACCCTGGTTATCTTCTGAGGTCAATTACATCAGTGTTCTGTCTTCATGCCTGAAATATTTCCACTGTCACATGTTTCAAAAAGACAATGCAAGGACCTGCTATTATCAAAGCAGGTTTGGGAGGCACAGAGTGTTCTGAAATTTAATTAATCTCACAGGTTCTGGTTTCACTCCCAGGAGACGGGATCGCTCGAAATAACAGAAAATGTACAGAAAACTGAGTCAACCCCTCAGGGGGAAAATGTTTGTCATACTTCTATAATTATTCACCAAAGAATAGGAACAAACCCCAGCTTCCTCTTTACTCTATTTATACATTTAAAAAAACCTTTCTATTAATTAATTTCAACCATGACTTTTCTTTTATCATAATCTTTTCCTTTTTAAAGATTTTATTTTTGTACGTGTTATGTTCTCTTTTTGAGTATCTCCTTTCTTTTAACTACCTTTTCATGTAAAACACTTTGTGCAGAATGTTATGCTATAAAGTTACATGTGAAATAATTGAATTATTTTCCTATTTATTTGCTTAAAATGAAGATGATAAACCTCCTCCTGTAAAGCAAAGTGTTTACTTATTAAAGAGCTAAATCGTTCTCTATTGTGTTGCTCTGCCACAGAAGCATTACAGACACTTTCAGTTTGCAGGAAGCATGATTAGCCAACAGCAGCTCCCATGAGATCATCCACTGACCTCAGAACAGCAGCACCCTGCCCACTCCCCGGGGGCGCGGCCGGCCCAGAGTCCTGGAAGAGGCTCAGACCTGCTGCACCCTGCTTATAAAATATTATTTTAGGATAAAATCACATCTAAAAGTCTGTGCTGTGCTTAATCTAATGTAGAATTCACAGTTTAGGAAAGTAAGTAGGGTAATAGGAGAAGGTGTTGTTTTAACGTCCCGCCACAGCCACACCCATTACCAGTGTGACTGGAAGGAGCCAAATAAAAGAACAGACAACTCCCAATATCTCTCTCACACACACACACACACACACAGAAGCTAAAAATAGCATTCATTAAAAAATATTTTAAAGGCCACACCAGCTTGTCTCAATTTCTTAAAGTTGTAGCTACTGATAAAATAGAATCTTTGTCTAAGAGGATGAATCTTTTATGACCTTTCCTCCATGTCATGGTGGTCAGCCCTCTTCTAATGTCCAGACCCCAGCCACCCTCACAGGAGAAGAGCTAAAGATACATACATTGCCTGGGTTCATTCATGGTCTTCAGTGGATATAACCTGTCCCTCAACCCCCCCAGAATCATCTCTATCGCCCCCTGGTAAGATGGCTGTAGTATAGGTCACAATTGCTATCTCCTCCATGTCATTGGATGGGAGATGGACCAAACTAAAAAGTCAAAGAAACATTTTTTTACTCAAAAATAGTATCAGACATTATAGGTCATTCTTATTAGACCGATGTTTGGCTCAGTTTTCCATTAATGTTGTTTTAATGACTTATTTGATGTTATAAAAACAGGGTGAGACGTCCTGATTGGCTGCTGAGACTGACTCTCGATTGGTTGAGTGGGTTTGTCGGAGGGAACTTGATCTACACTCTATGGTTTGAAAAAGTTTACATTAACAAAAAAACGTTTGTCTGTGAAGAGTAAGATGTAATGAGCCCGACCTTTACAAGGACCCCCTGCAGGACATTACATCTTTACTAGTGCAGCTTTGACCTTAACAAACATTTGTCTGTTCTTTTTGTTTTCAGGGGAATTGTTGTGTTTTGCTGTTTGTTCAAGGAGAGAGGCGAGGCCGAGCGGCGCGTCCTCTACCTGGCAGAGCGTTCAGGAATGTGGGAGCTCTCTGCTTTAGACCCGGTTTTGTTTTTATAGTCCTCACACAGGAAGCTCACTCTGGTGGGGCCTCATTCATGTTGTCTGAAAAAACGCTGACTGCCCTCCCACCCCCACCTCTCTGGCTGCTCTCCAAGACACACACACACACAGGCACACACACAGAACATGCATTTTTTGTCTTTGTGGGCCAATGTGCATTCTCTCCTCCCCCAGCCTCATCACAGAGTTTCATTTATAGCTCTAATTATAATAAACAAGCGAGAACAACAGGGAAGAGGCCACTTCCCCTGCTCGCATTTTCTCATAGAGGAAAAGAACTGAATCAATGTCTGTCAATCATAATCTAATTTATGTAATCTCAGGGGTATTTATTTCTTATTGTCGGGGAAAAGCAGTTTACATATGAAGATGATCCGTCATGTAAATCCTTACCTCAGCGAAGGAGGTTATGTTTTCACCCCTGTCTGTTTGTGTGTTGGTTATTTTTTTGCAGGATTATGTAAAAACTACAGAGCGGAAACTTGGCCTGGTACCGGGACACGGGCCAAGAAAGAATCTCTCAAACTGGGACACGATTCAGGACCATTTTGAACATTTCACCCAATTCCCCAGGAAATTACTGATATCTATGTGTGTGTGCAATTTGGTGCAGATACAAATTCAAATTCGGATGTGGTGGATTGAAATGTTGGTTCATACGGGGACTGTTGGGCCTTGGCAGAGGTACGTGCTCTCTGAGTGCCATTCTAATTTGTAATAGGAGAATTCCTGCAGGGTTCGCTCATGGGAAATTAGAATTTCAGGCAAATTTAAAGTCACAATGACATGTTGAATCAACAAAGGGACTTTCATAAGATCGTGCAAAATCTAAAACAAACAGAGGAACAAAACATTCGTTTCCATGTTTCTCCCTCCAGGACTATCACAGCAACGATGAACCTGAACCTCTGCCAACTTCAAATTTTGTTTTTTTCTGTTTGGAGCTGAAATTTCAAAAGTAACCCAAAGGTACAGAAGTGTTTTTGTCAATGCTCTATGAGAGCAGGGATGGGATATCTGCATGCTAATGGAGTTTGCACATTTTCAACCAAACCTACTAATTAAGGTCGGGCCTCTAAGAGATTTTTTAATGGATCCTCGTCATTTCCTCTCGTCTTAGTCAATAGGATGTAAAGTACAGTCTTATTCTTTCTCTTCACCACACAGATACACACACACACACACACACACACCCACACACACATACACACACACACACACACACACACACACTGCACTGACCAGCTCCCTGACCTCTACGTCCACTGCAGCCCACAAACCAAAGTCTACCACAGTCATCAAACAACCAGCTGACATGGACTGCTAGTGGTCTGACCTCGTTCGAACACACACACACTCAGCACACACACACACACGCACACGCACACACACACACACACACACACACACACACGTCTACATTAGTGTGTAAATGGAATGTGAGTGAAAAATGTGGATCAGCAAAGTGCACACATCCTCTCCAAGTGTCAACAGACCTGTGTCATCATATCTCTCCTCTCCCTCCCACTCCATCCTGTATAATAATGATGTAATGACCACTGTGAGAGTTGTGTCAATGTGTGACTCCGTTCAGGGAAAACACAACATCAGGCTGAACATCTGGTGCGTGGCATCTGTGTGTGATCGCAGGGTGGATGAATATCGACAGATCCACAGAGGGTCGTCAAATCAATGGGCACTGGGACACATGGGGGCCGGCTGCATGTGTGTGTGTGTTGTTGCTGTGTGTGAATGTGTGTGTGTCAGATGCTGATTTAGTTGAGAGGTTGTCTATGTGAAATTATACAGAAACACCAAAAACATTCAAACCTCATGTACCCTAATGATCTTGGGGTTTAAGGCCTCAAAATCTGGTACGTTGCTTTAACCAATCAGAACAAATAAAAGGATTTACAAGCAGAATACTACAATGAAGCAGCTTTACCAAGAACTCCCTCCAGTATTAGTTTAAATGTGATTAAAAGAAACTGAAAAATAAGTTTTGTATTCAATTAAGTAAAAAGTACAGTCCGAGGAAGATCAGTCAAAAGACGAAGTACATCAAAAAGTCCCCCAAAGGACATAGATGAGTGATTTATCTATCCAGTAAAAAAAGAATTAAGGACAATTACCACTGGTTTACACCCATGATACCTCTGGACACAGATATCTAGATTAAAGAGAATTTTTCCGCATAGATTTTTTTTTTGGTGCCACTTCAGGTCACATCAGTCGAGAGCAGAGCAGAGAGGAAGCTCTGCTCGCTGCCAAAATCCAGAGACATGTCTGTCAGTGAATCAGGCAGCTAATCCCCCCCACACACACACACAAACACACCCAGCAGATGAGAAAATGCGTAAGACCCAGTTTAGCATCAGATAAAACGGAGCCTGGTGCCAGTCGGGTGAGGAGCTCTGCACGAGAAGACGGAGAAACAAGCTGGATTTTGCAGAGCAGCTCTTTGTTTTACGTTGTGTGCACAAGCTCCACCGCAGCTTTCAACACCAACGTGTTAGATTCTGAAACCCTCTGCAGTATGTCACACGCCTTGATTAGCTCGCATGAATCAACTGAACGACACTTTGTGGATGATGTGCTAATGGTCTTTCGAGCAGCACATTGGATATCGCTGTTATTGCAACTGTGAGAAAGAAGAAGGCGAGAAAAGGGAGAGTTAACGGAACTTAAACATAGTCTTTATAATACAACTGGTTCAATTAACCATCTGGATTCATCTGTGCCGAACATTATCGAACCACATGAGCCGGGACTGCTTTGTCTCTCTCAGTCTTGCAGGGTGCGATTGTGCTTTAACCCTCTGCCCCACAATTACACAACCTCCAAATTACAATGATCAATCTGAGGTTTAATATCTGAACTCTCGACGTCTCTCCTCAGTTTTGTCTCACACGCTGCATTATGACCCACATTGACTCACTTTTAAATCTGAAATGTTGTAATTTAACAAGTGAACTGAAAACTGCATGACAGACATTAGCCCTGTTTCACACTGCAGACATCAGGTCAGAGGTGAGTTAAACCCTGATGGCTCTGAGTGTCTGACATGTGACTGTCCCCGGCCAGACATCCACATTTTGTAACTTCCCATTGTGAGATCAGCGCTTTCTTAACAGTTTCCTCTTTCCAAGAATATAATTTGACCTCTGCTCATGCTTGAGTGGGTTTGAATGAGCTTAATTTACATCTTAAAGGTCCAGTGAGTAAGGTTTGGCAGAAATTAAATAAAATAATCTTAGTGATGTTTTCACTAGTGTAGAAATCAGGTAGAAATGCTATTTGAAGCAAAATATTACTGCAGATGATTGAATAAATAAGACCCAAATATAACATGAAACCACATGAGACCTCAAAACCAGCAGTAGAACACAGATGTCACCATATAACAGCACAATAAACGTTGAATTTGATCATAATGTACTTTGCTTTTAGTCTCAGTATCTGAACTTTTTTGTTTTAATCTTCGTATCTTAGAATCTTGTTAAGTTCCACCGGACAAAAGATAGAACATCTGACATGGACATCACAAACAAACCGAGCATCTCTGCAAACGATTTCAGGCAATAAAGAGAACAAGCTGGTTTGTTGCAGTGTCTGACTTTTCTTAGTTTAGACTTTAGTTTACTTTAGTCAGATCATCAACATTCCTAAACACCAACAGGCAATTTCACCGTCTATAAGAATTGTGGGTGGTCTTACCAAGTTTGTGTGTATGTGTTTGTTTGTTTAGACATTTTGTGTGTAGACTCTTGCATGACTTCATCTCTACTCTTGTCAAGTTGCGAGTGAGGTTAAATCTAAGTTTGGATTCAAACTGGGGAAGTACAGAATTGGACGATGACAAGACCGTCTGCATGATTGTTTATTTGTGTGTTAGTGTGAGTGTGTTTGTAAGTAAGGGAGGGGATGAGGGTCAAAATCGACCAAACACTGAGAAAGTCCATGTCCTGTGTGTCTATTCCTAACTTCACAACACTACTGATAAGTCGTCTGACTGTGTGTATACATGGGTCGGGCAGCGTTCTCCTCTTCTTCCTCTTCCTCTCTGTTACCTTTGCAAAATAGCCTTCCTTCTTTTTCTTTTATTAGGTTGAATGTGCCCTCACATATGCAAAAAGCTGATATTCCAGAATGAAGAGGAGTAAACATCATCACATACTATTATGCTCTGAGGATCTTGGTAATAGTTGGCCTGTGGTTGCTTGTTTTGAGCCTATTGGAATTTGTTCAGAATGAGGGGCTCAATTCTTCTTTGCCTGGAGGCTGTTATTTAACACAGGCCGTTGAAAAGAGATGATACTCTTCGTGAACTTAATAAAAACCCTGGAAACAATTTTCAAAGGATCAGTCAAAAGCAACTCAAAAGCATCATATTATACTGAATGTCAACATATATGTAAACATACACATTTTATTGTACATCATCAAAGGTGGTTCACTCATGTAAAGCCTTTTTTTTTTTAGTGTGCTCTTTACCGGCTGTGATCTGTGACTATACTTCAGTCCATTTTTATAATTCTTTATCAAAATAATTAACTTTTATTGGTTCCTGCTGTTAATCTGTTTTTTCTGCTTATTGGTAAAAACCAACCCCTCTTCAGTAGGTTCATTTTTATTTGTAACAAGTCAATAAAAGTACAGTGAGCTATGTTAATAACTGCCAAAAACACGAGGAAATCAAGAGGTTGGATGAACTCAAATTGCTTCAGCTGCTTCATCGGTGCTTATCTTAGTTTTCTCTGTTTAACTGAGCGTCTACATTTGCAGCTTCCTGTGTTTGTTGTGTTGCTGCCGTGGGGCCAACAAGCAGAATCAAAGTTTGTGTGAGATTCTGTAACGACGAATTGGGACTAGTTTGTGTTTTGTGAGGTGGCTTGTGGACACGGGAATATTGTTGAGGTCGGTCATTGTGGCAGTGGACGTATGTCAATCCTCAGTTTCTGAACAATTTAATACTTGTGTTGGAATTTCCCTACAACAAACATTGTGATTCACAAACGGATCCCGGTAGAGTTCCTGTCGGTGAACTCGGCTGCATGACATCATTGTGCTCAGTCTGCAGGCCACCATGTGATGCCATTGTTCACCACTGTCAGCAAGATCCCTCAGTTCACAGGAACTGAATGTGCACAAGTCCAGGACACATTCTTTAATCACTACCTGTTTCGGGTTTGACTGACATCTTTACTGTGTTTGACATCAGGCCAACAGCTGCTTACTTTGCATGATGCCCTCATTCATGAGACCTGACTCACAGCAGTGACGCCTCCGCTGCAGAATAGGTCCTCATTGTGTTTTAGTAAATCACATTACATGTTTACCTTCTGGGCGCTGACTGGGAGTTTCAATGGAAATCACCTCGTTGCAGATCCCGTGACACAGTCCTGCAGATCTGATTGTTTTCGTATACGAGATGACCACAGTTCAATGTAGGAAACAGGGAGAAGTGATGATGATAAGTAAAATATGCTAAGTGGTCGTCTGGTGAAATGTAAATTTTATAGAAATGAGGTCTATAAAGAGGACAACGAGGGCTGAGACAGAGAAAACTGCCAAAAACAAGAAATAAGGGATAATTTGGATGCTAATGAAATGTGCAGATAAGAAGACAACAGAGGTTATTCAACAGGGTTCTATATACAATATGATTATCTTACATTTTAAAGTGGTTTATTAAAAACATGGTATAAATAAATATCACACTAGTTACAATGAGGGTTACATCATTCATATGAGACTAGAATACACTGGATAGACACTTCTCTTCAGTACAAAATGATTGAATAACATATAGAAGTTTACAGTGGTTTACTCCTCGTCTCCCATAGTAGAACATGTTGGAACAGAACAGGACCTTTTCATGTACAGCAGATAAATCACCAGCGTCAAACACCCAATGCGCACAGCAGATCTCACGACACAAGTTAAACAGGATTGTCAGCGTTACGTAGTTATTATAAATACCAACACTTTTTTTTTAAATCAAAGTAATTGATTCTGGTTTTGTTCTTTGTAATAAGAAAAAGTATTTCCCAGATGGAGTTCTTGTTTTAGAAGAATAGATTGTTCTGTTAGTAGCTCACCTCGGAAACTCATCTCCAGTGTAATGAGATTGTTTTAGATTTAGCAGCTCAACCTCCCCAAAAAAAATCAGGTGATCACTATTTGTTCATCTGTTAATATTTTAGAGAACCAACGTACCGTTTGAATTCTAATAACTGAGCTGAGGGCGGATATCTGGAGAAGTATTAGTGCGTTGCTTTTTACATTTAAGCTTATTGGAAATATAAAAATACTGCATAGTAAAATAAAAACAGTTTCAACCACTCTGATTTGACCTAGAAAAGAGATAACAGATTTAATAGTGGTACTGTCAGTTTTATAATTTTCAATCTGGTTGAAACCAAGATCGGTTAATGGCAACACATGCGACCCCCAATAAGAGTAACACAAAGTAAATGTTAACAAAAAATACCCTGAGTTTACAAAAAAGTTGCTATACTATAATATATATTACATAACAACAATATAAAATCTGCACAATCAGTTGAATTGCTCAGACGAAACATCTTCGTTCCAGTGTCAGTCTAGAAATTCACAGTTTCAAGTTGTCAGGCTCCCGCTCTGATGAATGGGACCCACGATGGGAGAGACGTGGACGTGTACGAGGACCAGACAACGAGTGATTCAATCAGGCACCAGACAAAAAGGTTATAGATCAGCACAGTGAGGACTGGGACCAGTGTGTGTCCCACCAGCTGAACACGCAGCAGTGGTTAGTGGTGGATTAACTATTGCTTCACAGGACTGTGCAACTCAGAGAGAACTCAACACCATCCTGACTCTGAGTAACATATTGCAAAGGACTTTGGCCATAGTGGGTTTTCCCCCTTGTCATCTATCCTTAAAGCTGCATAAATCAATTTCTGACCACTAGGGGCAGAAAGACTCAAAAACAAGCTAATACACAATTTATATAGTTTTAAAGTTGTCGCTTGAATTGTTAGAAAACAATTATCTAAACACACATCCAGGAGAGACAGAGCGACATAATTATCCTGCTGTGGCTCTGTTTCTTACCTGGTGACCTTTTAGCTCTGATTTAGCCTCCACCCCCTCTTGACCAAAAACACACTCGACCTTTGATTCAGGATTAATACAAAAATATTGATTGATGCAGCTTTAAGCTCAGAACCTTTTTCACGTTTCAATCTGTTGTAAAAACAGAATTCTCCAAAGCACATGGCGACAAGTTGGTTTGCGGGGGATCATACCCAGTACTGGTTCTTCTGAAGAGTCGGAGTGGTGGCTCTGAGAATTTGGGAAGACGCTGCAGGGGAACCATTACTCCAAGAACTGGCGAACATGTTTGAATCCATGCTGTTATATCCCGAGCCGTGGTTTGACTGCAATAACCGATTGAGAACTGGGCTGCCTGGGCAGTTGGGGTTTAGCTGAGTGACAGTCACTGAGGGAACCGCCGTGCTCCTCTGGGTTTGGCCTTGGTAGGACTCACTGCTGGGGAGACCGGGGGCTTCTTTCTGTGCAGCATTGTTCTGCTTCCTTTGCCTGTGATGCCGCAGAAAGACAACGAGGACCACGAAGATGATGACCAGCAGCAGCAGGGCCAGCAGCGGTAAGATCACCATCAGTGGACTGGAGGTTTTTTGAGGGTAGGATTCCACACGAACTGGAGTGTTCCTGAAGGGGAAATCCTCGGATCCTCGTGTGGGTTTGCTAAGAGTCGTACTGAACACGTTAGTCCTGTTGGAGTTCCCCCAGCGGTTACGTGCCTTGTACTTTTGCTGGTTTTTACTTGGTTGCTGGGTGGAGAGCAGAGCTGTAGACAGGACTGGTGAAGCAGTTCCGTTTCTTGAAGTCTGCCTTGGTGTTTGAGGAACAGATGATGTGGTTGGGACAGGAGTTTTTGTGGTGGGGAAAAGTGCTGGATCATAGGGCACAACTGCAAAGTGGAACTCCCCTTTAGCAGGTTGAATGTTATCGGCTTTCAGCAGAAACACCAGTGAGTCATTGAGCTCCTGAACTCCAGTCAGGTTGGCATTCAGCTCCAAGGCTATCTTCTCCTGCATCACCTCCTGGAAGGTAAAGGACTCAGCTTGTTCGGCTTTCCCGGACATTTTAGGTTTTGTCCGAACCACTTTCCCATTTCTAGGATGGGATATAATCTCAAAGACAGGGTCACTATTGCTGATATTAGCCAGTTCTGCGGCGTTAAGGAAACTAGAGACAAGTTTGACCAGGACTCCAGTGGGAATCCTCAAACCTTTGCCAACCTGGACCAAAGGCCTGACAGTTATGTTCAACACTCCAGTGAGATTTGCCTCAGAAGTAAAGGCAGTGAATTCAAAGCTGTCTTCCGCGGAGGAGACAGAGATCATATGGTAGGACACGCTTCTAGCCACTAGATCCTCCTGTTCAAACTCTGTAACCTCTTGGTTGTCCTTCAGAAGTTTGCCAAACTTCGGAGGCCTGGTGATCTGATAGTGAATGGTGACGTTCTTCCCGTTGGTAACAGCAGCAAGGTTTTCCTGGGTCAGTGACACTGAGGTCTTGCCTTGCTCCAGTGTCAGTCCAGTGTAGTTGACCAGAGAGATGGTGATTTCTCTCACTTCTAGGTTAAAGAGTTTATATATCGGTTTATGATGCCCGTCTGTAACACTGAAGTAGAACACCCCCGAGACGGAGCTTCCATCATGGATGAAATAGATGCTTCTGTTATTGATCTGAGCTTGAGAGAAGGCCATTATCGACTCATCCAGACTTTCTTCATGAGCCAGGTAACCGTTGTTTGGTTTGCTAATCACAGAAAACCTTATATCATCGGGAGGATTGTCCAAGTCTTCCACTTTGAGATTCTCCGGCCCGAGGGCCACAGTGTCTCCTTGTACCACCACCAGACTTGGAGCTTTGGTTTTTAGCAGAGGGGGTTGATCATTCACAGGTGTGATGGTGAAGTTAAAACTCTCCTCAACCACATCGTCGTCGTCTTGAGGGCGCTGCGCCGTTTTGCCCTTCAGATTGAGCCACGCGCTGAAGACAAAGGAATCACGAGTCGTCTCGGAGTCGTCGTGCTTGTAGGTGATTCCATATTTGTTGATGATGAACTGGGAGAAGTTGGGTTTCTCCTTGGTGAGGCTTCTCTCGCCCACGACGATGACACCGTGCTGGGGCAGAGACGTTACCTGGAACCAAACCTCATAGGAGCTGCGCCGAGGCGTCGGCAGCTTGGACAACAGGTTAGAGGCGTCAAGATGAGACTCATCAATGATGACGCTGTCTCCTTCCGTTACCTCAGCACCTGTCCCCGAGAAAACATGAAGTCAATTAGATATAATTACACTTATACCGTATTTATGCAGCTTGTGGTGAGCATGTTCAAAATGTCATGTTAACATTTAGCTTAAAATACTGGCATGTACAAGTACAAACCAAACAGAACTGCAAACATAGTAGACTCTTATTCATACCTGTGTTTGCAAGTAGGACTGTGTTGTGTTCAGGTCCAGTATTCTCATAGGAAATGTCCATTTTGAAGGTCTGGCTGTCGAGGGAAGCAGGCGGAGATGCCACAGAGAAGGTCATGGTGTCCAGAGCTTCCCAGCCCACCGACTCGATGGGGGTTTGAATGTACACAACCTCTTTCCGGTCAACCTGAAGCACAGAAACTGTCGTCAATCCAGTATCTAAAATAAATCGACAAATTTGTGCGACGTCAGCCGTTCAGCCATTTCCTAAATTGAACTTGCAGTTTAATCAAGCGTGTGAGTTGCTCTAATTGGCGTCAGTGATTCTTCACCAGTCTGAAACACATGACGACAGAATGTATAAGCTTTCATAATTGATTTAAATCTGCTGTGCTCAGCAGTAAATAAAGCAGACAGAATATCACAGAGTCAACAATGTCAGACGACCATCAGAAATAACTTCTTACATAAAAGCCTCACATGTACCACTCAGCTCTAGAAGCACAACATCAATTCGACTGAATGAGGAGGAAGAGTATTTAATATTCAATTTATTATTCATACGGTGGAAATCTGGCAACTTTCCACCAGAACGGAGGAAGCCTGATTTTTAAACCTACTCTGGTTCACATCCCTTGTGTTTTGTTATGAAATGTCCTGAGAGAAGAGTGTTGAGACCTTCAGCTCGTCACTGACAATATTTTTGATACATTTTTTAGGAAAATGGCCTCTTTTGACAGAATATCAGCTTGAGAAGCGGAGAGAGAGAGAGAGAGAGAGAGAGAGCGAGAGAGAGAGAGAGAGAGGGCTTGGTTGGAATCGAACCAGCGGACTCTGGACTCGAGCCTCAGTGAACGCGATGCCCTGTAGCACAGTCACTCACCATATCTTGCGTGAAAGTGGCGATGTCGACCGTAGAGTTATCCGGCCGCCTCGTCACCAGTCGGCCCAGTTTCGGATGCCGAACCACATTGAACGTGATGACGCGAGTGGAGGTGTTGCTGATGTCATTGGTCACCGCTTGTAAAGCCTCATTTGTGATTAGTGCAGAGGAGCCTGGGGGGAGAGACAAGATATTTAATTCAGAAGAATTTACTGATGAGGTGCTTTAGATGATCAATGAAACCAGAAACTGTATCTGAGGAGAAATATGTGATTCTTCTCTGGCGTTCAGTTTATCTATGACCTCACTCGTGCAGCTGCATCAAATGTAGGAAGTCCCCCCCCCCCCCGAGACGGTTCACATCTTTTTGCAAAATATGCAAAGTATCGTCTGGAACAGAAAGATGAGGGTCTTTTGAAGTGTCACATTAAAGATGCACTGCAGATGTAACGCGCCGTCCTAATGCAGTGTGCAGTGTGTTACATAAAATCCACACAAAAAATAAAAAAGTGGATCAGCTCCTCGCACACGCAGAAAACTTCCACTTGGGGGAAACATCTTGGGTGCTCGATGACAGGACCTCACTTCTGAGAGTGTTGTCTCTTTGTAAGATCAATAACATTGTTTTCCACAGCCCCACTGCTTTGTGAAGAGTGTGAGAAAACTAAATGATAAATGACGGCAGGGAGAGATAGATGGAATGAGGGGTCGGAGCTCAGGGAAATCCATGCGTCGCTTTTCACGAGCACTTCTCTCATGGGAAGTTTCCCTCAAAGAGGAAGTGGGAGAGACGGACTTTCCTGTCTTTTTTACATTGAAATCCCAAAATGGACTAAATCGGTACGACAGGGGTTTTGCCATATTGTCAGATGTTTGTGCAGCTTTTGTTGTTGGCAGAAGATCACTCACGGCTGTGCACTCCCTTTGCATTACCATAATTTTAACCTGCTTTACTCTTTTAACCTACTTTACCAATGAATCAGTAACGAACACCTAAAATCACAGAGAGGGCCGGCAAAGACACAAAGCTACAAAGCCCACCGACCCACCTGAAGGACCCCTCCTACCTGACCTGTGAGAATTGTAATTAATTTGCCACAGAGTCACTTAAGTGCTCCCGCTACCATCCTTCTTTATAACAGGTTGATCCATCTGTTTTCCTTTGTCCTTTAATTTGTTCTACATCTCATGACTTCATGCAGTCGTCCGGCTCATCACGCCCCACCGCCCTCCTCTCCCCTCTGATGCACATTGATCTCGTGCTTGTCCTCTCTGAATCCCAGTTGACGGGAATCTGCCGCCGTGATGGAAAACATTAACCCGACGATGCTTCCCTGTGAAGTGATGATTCGATTGATGAGAAAGGAGACTGGGTTTCTTCTCTCTCTCCTGTTCCATGATGGCTGCGGGGTTCACTGTGAGGCCGGCCGTTTGGAACAGCTAGAAACAGTTTTGCTTTTCCACATGGGTGGACAACATTTTTCATTTACTCCCATTGTGACCAGTTAACAGTAACCATACATTGTGTAAAATAATTAGCTTGGTGTGTTCAACAAGAACTTGAAAGAAGCCAAACGCTGGTTTTCATAATGTGGCATATGCAAGCGTTTAGTGAGGAGTCTTTGCAGAGTTTTACAGACAGCAGCAGACATTTGAGAATTTTTTACCAGGAAGAGGTAAAACATTAGCCTCCCCTCCGCAGTGTGAAAGTGTTTGATGTCACCCCTCGCCTCATCAAAACCCTTCATTGTCAGTTAAAGCTCCCATGCTGCCCCCCCCCCCCCCCCCCCCCCCCCCCCTCTCATTGCTCCGCCCGGCACAAAGCACAAACAGGGCTGCCTCAGACAGACAGGGACACAGCTTTTCAAGCACACACTCACCCTGTGGCTGGGAAGCTCGGTGGAGCATGCCAGTTGGCAATTTGCTGCCCTCACAATATCCTCTCCTCCTAACTCACAAACCAGACCACTGGAAATCTCTGTAAAAATCTCAGAAGTGTGTTTGCACACACAGACGACGCTTGGCATATTTTTAGCTGCTGACGTGCATTCAAGGTGGTTTTATAGCAACACGTCAGCTGTCTGGTATTTGGATAATGTCGTAAGTTATGTTGGAAAAGAGCTGGTTTATTTTACCAAAGGAATTTTGGGCAGAGGACGTAGTCAGGAAGAACATAAATCCAGACACGCACACACACACCACACACACACCAGATCCATCTGTCATAGGCACTGGGAAAAATCCCCTCACCACCAAAAACCCCACAACAGAAAAGAATACTCAAAATTGTTGATTTGATCCCACACACATCATCTTGCTGCCAAAAATAAAAACACTAAGAGAACCAAATGTTCTTGATAGGACAGAATATAAGTGTGTGTGACAGTATCTGCGACAAAAATATGATGCACTACTTACTCCAGTGTTTTTGTGTACTACACATATTGTAAAGTGTTTTAGGAAATTACTTTTTTTCCCCAAAACTTAATCTACATATTTATCTGTGAAGGCCAATCAGGGTCTTTCTGGAGGTTCACGTCAGGTGAGCAGAGGTTTAAACTGTGGACTCATAGCAGGAAGGTTCTGGATTCAAACCTTACAGCAGCTCCCTCCCACAATCCAAAGACCTGCAGTCTAAGTTAATCGGTGACTCTTAACTGCCTTTTTATGTGAAAGGTTGATTATTCCTGTGTGTCGACCCCGTGACAGACTATTGACCTGTCCCGAAGCCCATCCCTCGGCCAGGGTCGGCTGGCATGGATGGATTTATTTGTTACCCATTAATAAAGTTGTGTCTTGAGAGCTGAGAGTAGAAAAGACTGAATACATTGAGAGGTGGACCAGCACGTTGACGGTTTAGTGTTTATCAGAGTTGTGGACCAGTTTAACGTGTGAAGACATGAAGGATTTACCTGGAAACACCTTCAGTAGACGGTTCCTCTCTAAACTGAGAACCAAGGCTCTGGCCGTGATGCTGAAGATCTGCCTTGGGCTGAAGTTCACACCATCGTTGACTTGGAAGTTGAATCCTCCAGACATGGAACCTGGAAATGTCATGACACAGAAAACAAGAAATTAAAACATCAAACCAAGAAGAAAGTTGCTAGAGTCTGTTTGCTGCATTAAAAAAAGAGCAACTTCATATCAGTTTTGTTTGTATATGTTTTCACTCTGTTCTCAGCTGCGTCTGGTTTCTGCAGAATACACAGAAAAAGAAAAGTGAGTGATCAGCAGTCCTGAGGCTGGTCTCAAGAAAAACTGCCATGTAAGCTTGAAAATCTGAGTCAATAAGTGACCACTCAATCAAAATCTTACGTCTATACTTGTCTGGATGTGAGTATATAAACAGAAAGAGACATTCTTCAACATGTAGAGTGAAGCTCCTTTCACACAATTCTGTTCCTGAAGGTGCAAGTGCAGGCAAAGAAAATAGTAGATATGAATCAGAGGAGTCAGTGGAAACCTGATCTGAGGCTGCTCACAGATCTTATCCACCATTTGACATCAGAGGTTCAAGTATTATCACCTATTAAACCCTGTTTAAATAAAGCTGATTCAAACCAACTTACAGCAATGGAAGCGAGTGGAATCGAACCACCGACCCCAGTCTACACACAGCCATCGTTTTGCAGTGTACTCATTTTACCTTTGTGCACAAACAGCAGCTGTCCCTGCTCGATGTGAGCCTGCGTGAAGTTGAGCACCGCCTTCATGGGGGCGCTCTTCAGTGCCAGGTGCCCGTTGCTGGGCGGAGTCACCATGAAGTGGAGCTCCTCCGGGGGCGTGTCCTGGTCCTGCACCATCAGATCCTCTGGCCTGATCTCCGTCACCGACAACACCCAGACCTGGAAACATGGTGGACAAGGTCAAACAGGTGTGGTCTGTAGTCTGCACGAACATGGAGATCATGGAGGACATGGGAACGTTAGACTCGGATCAAGAGGGAGGTAGCGACAGTATCTGACATCCAAATGGGATTCTGACATTTACTTTGAGGGACAACAGGTCAAAATCATAGACTGAATATAAAGATGGATGACATCACTCAAAAGTGAAGCCAAATTATCTTGATTACCCCCTGGTGGTCGGCTGCTGTATAGGTCATAAATATTTTTCTCTCAAAGATAGTTTCTGTCATTTTCGGTGGTTCTAGCCACACCGATGCTGGTTCAAATGTTCCATATTTCCAGTAAGTTTGGTTTTAATTGTTATAAAATCAGATGAAACTTTGTGAGTGCCTGGTCGATACTCATTGGTCGATAAGGCGGCTCCAGTACCCCAATGGCTACCACACAAACTCTGTCTTCAGGCCAAGATGGCAGTCTTCGTATATTTTGGTCTTGTCCATTTTTTTAATACAGTCTGTGGTCATGTGCTAAATTAAAGCCAAACCAACCTTATATCCAACTCTCTGCTCAGATATAATACAGTGGGAAATGAATCAGGACCAATTAAAGACCAACACACAGAGCTGATGAGTCCTCGTCATTAATCTCCAGCACACATTTCTCTCTTCTTCTTCTCTACGGGTCATTTTCCACTTCTTCTGCTCCTCGTCCACTGAAGCAGAAGTGCTATGAATAAAAATCTCCCAGGCGCCTGAAGATGATCGGGCACTAACGACCTGTGTCACTCTGAGCATCACTCAGGTCACATTCAGCGACATAATAAACAAAAAAAGGGCATCTCGGGACTAAAAATAGCCACGGAGACGGTAAACACAGTGTGAGAACAGAGTGTGGGTGAGACGCAGCTCGGGGTTAATGTAAAGGAGCTCACGCGAAGGAACAGAAGAAAGAACAAACCACAAAGAGCCTTCATCACGAACGGTTTTTATTCATCTGAGAGACAATACGATGATGGAATAAAAGAGCAGCTGTAACAGGTTGTTGTGATGTCAGACACAGGAAGGGTTACTTAAAAGCAAAGAAGGTTTCTGCCATTTTAGGTCTCACAAATTTCTCGAGTAAGTTTGGTTTTATTTGGTTAATTCGATGCTTGAAAAACGGGGTGAAACATGATTGACAGCTGAGACTGACCCGCGATTGTTGGAGCAGGTGTATTTCTCGATAATGCTGCTTCTTCCTTATCGACAAGGCCCGGGACCCCCACCTGACTCAGACTTTTATTATGCCCCCCCACCTCAAGGATGTGTTAAATTAACACACTATATTATATCATATTATACTGCATTACATTGCATATTGCAATCTGACACTGTTCACTGTTTTGCATCTTGCATTTCACTTTTTACTTCTTTTATCTATTATATATTTTTATTTAGATATGTTTATGTCTAAATAAATGTTACTTTGTATAAATATTAGAAAAAGGGAGTAAATATATATTGTTTCTTTTTATTGCTTTTCTTATGTGTGTTGTATTTATTCTGTTTTTATGTTTTTATGTTTCTATGTTCATTGTACGCACCAATAACCAGAGCAAATTCCTTGTAGGTGTAAACCTACTTGGCAATAAATACTTTCTGATTCTGATTCTGATTCTGATGATTCACAGCCCGAGCACTAAACTGCCCAGACTCTGAAGGAGCAACTTCGTTTATTGGCAACTTCTCGCTGCCGTTTATGTGAGAAATGTTTCATACCACAGAGGCAGAAGTGCACTTGAAGTGAAGTGTGAAGGGAAGTGGTTACAACAACAAAGACACGGGCTACTGGATGTCTGAGGTTAGTTTTACCATTTTAAATGACAAAGTACTGGTTAAATGTCCCTGAAATTCACTTAGAGAGTGTGATCACTAGCTGGCAGTGAGCTGGTCTCTCATTTGGTTCTGAGGGTTATTTACTGGAACAGAACCGTGGGGTCCTTTTTTCAATTAGCACCTGTAAACCACATCACACGGGTCCCACAGGGGCTCTCCCCATGAGAACAACTCGTCATGCGTGTAAGTGTGTGTTCCACTGCCGGGAAACCACGACACTTCCCATAATCCCCTGATCTGACAGGAAGTCACAGCAGGCTCAGTCTGACAAACAGCAATCAAGGAGACCCCCCCCCCCCCCCCAAAAAGACACATGAGAGCAATTTGCACAAACGACACCACAAACACACGACGGTCGAGTTTAAATAACAGTAACAGAACCGCACTTACATCTCTGATCGACTTTTATTTAAATCCTTTGAGATGTTTAAAAAAAATCTGGTTGGTTTTATCTCAACCGCACAAAAGAAAACCTGGAAATTGTAACTTGACTTACAGAAAAACAGACACAGTGAAAATGTAGAGCGGCCACAGTAGACATTTGCATTGGATGATAGTAAATACTTATGGATCTAATATTAATAACTCTACAATTTCAATTATAGATGAAATAATAAATAAATAAATAAGTTTATTTTTGGCATAAAGTTATTTCATTTTAAACTTAACAAACTAAACAAATAATTGATGCTGTTTCTTTTATCTGTATTTTCTTGTTTTGCTTTATTCTGACATAAAATGAATATTTGTATTTTTCACACAAACCTCCTGCTCTGTGATTCGCTGGAGGTTCGACTGAGGGTTTATTCAGACTTTAACAATAATCCCAGTGGCACATTGATTAATAAAATATGAGGAGTCTTTTAAAAAGTATTGATTCAGTCGATCAAAGCTGCTCCAAAACTAACATCTTATGAGGAAACAGTTGATGTGAGAAAAGCTGAGTCTTCCACAGGCTGAGCCCTGGCATGATGTGCAGGGGCAGAGAGCCACCTTGTGGACAGAGCGTTTCAAATCCTGACCTTCCACCTAATGTCCACTGCAACGTTATACAAGGACTAATGAGCACACTTGAAATAAACAGATTATCACTGTGTGCAGACCAGTTAGTGGATAAACTAATCGCTCTGTTTCTGATTTAATTAACTTTAATTCAACTGGCTTCCTGACGTTCTTCAGTCGGAGGTCGTTCTTCTCTGAATCTGCAGGATCCAGAGGAATTTGAGGCATTTGGGGCAAAGCTACAAACAATGGAGTCCGACACTTCAACCCCTCCGTCCAGCTCCACCTCTCTCAGCTCCGGCCACTGAAGCCGATAGAGTCGACGCGGCTCAGCGCACAGATACAAACCACAACTTCTGTCTTATTTACACGTTATATATTTAAAATGTAAGTAGAAGTGCTCGTCACAGAGAGGAGGCAAATGCATTTTTTTTAGATTTGAGAATAGTGATGATGGTTTGTGAGGCAGAATGGAATCGAGGCCACAAAGTCACAGCGTTTGTTATTTCCAGGTCATGACATCACGCCACTCGACACTATGATGTTTCACACAGGATTAGATTCAAGCGACACATTCCCGGCAACAAAACCCAATGTCTCTGTAAAGTCCGGGGGGGGGGGGGGGGTATTTTGCACTTAATTTAAACTTTCCATTCATAAGAGTAAGGTCTCTTATGAAATTTTTTTTATTTCCGGTCAACCAAAACTAAAATGCAAAATAGAACTTCTCTGAGAAACTGACTTCACCGTGTACTTGAACACACCAAGAATCAGTTTGTAATGTGACACCTCAACTCCCGACACCTCAGAAAACCTACGTCGGAGCACGGCCTGCGCTGCCAGCCCCCCCCCTGTCCCCCACCCCCCCTGGACCCTCCTCCACATAGCAAACATAGTTCCCCCTCATGCAGCCAGCCATGGCAACACTGCCCACATGCAAACCACCTTACAGTAAGCCATGGGGCCAGAGCTGCTAGTAAAAAAAAACAGTTTAAATATAGAGCAGTGTAGACTCACCCTGAGGACCCTGTTGGTGGTAATAGCAGGAGGCTCGTCGTTGACAGCTGTAACCTGGATGTACACCGTCTGGGCCGCACTCTGCTTCCTCAGCCCTGAGTCATTGGCCACCACGGTGAAGTTGTCGGCTAAGCTTTCGCTGCTGTCATGCACGTAGTAAATGAATTCGTGTTCCACCTGGTTAGAGATAAGGGAGATTATTACGAGGCAGAGCCTGAAACTAAAGCTGCATGGGTTTATTCAAAATTCACAGCAGCACGAAGACACTGGGATGTTTTGTGACACGGAGGTCGCGTCACTGAACTCAAACTCATTCATGTCATGGACACGATGACGTGACTTGATGTGACTTGACGTGACGTGCACATAAGGACCAAACACGTCCTCGCTTTTCACATTTTCATGAGATAACAGCTGATTTGGGGTGAGATGAAGGGCTGAGGCTGAGTCACACATACATTTAATATTTATTTAAAAAATTCTACGGTGCAAAGTACATCACATAGAATACAGAGATTATGAGCTCTGTGGTTTAAGTGGTAGTTAAATGTAGTGCTAGTTAATTACTGTACGGATAATCCCTCAAACTACTTATCCATCCAAGAATGTATTTTCAGTACAAGCATTATAAAAACACCTGTAAGTTCAGATCGTAAATGAGAAAACACTTTCCTCTTAATCATAAAATAAACTACAATCTCTGCTTATTGCCTTTAAAACCATTACTGCCACACTCCATCAAATAATTTATTCATCAACTGTAAGAGATTATCTCACCTGCCTCCTGGTGAAAGAGGTTATGGACACACCCGGATGTCGAGAGTGCTCAACGTGACCGTGCTGCGGGGGCTCGGACAAACTGTACAGGAAGTTAATCCCAGAAAAGTGTCGGTTGGTGACTTTGAGCAGATCCTGGGTCAGCGCCTTGGAGGCGCCCTCGTTCAGCGTGAAATTGGAGACCTGAAGTGGGATGAGGCGCGGGATGATGTCAACAGACATCCGAATGCCGCTGACGTCAGTGACCCCGTTGGTGGCGTCGAGCAGGAAGGTGTCATTGACTTCGTTGGGCGCTACCTGCGTGTACTGGATGTTCCCACTGTTAACGTCCTCCTGGCTAAACGTCTTGACAGGGGAATGTTTGGTTCCGATGTAGCGATTCTCCGCTTCGACAAAACGCCTGAGAAAGCCGTGAGAGGGGGCCACCTTGACTGTGAATACAATCTCGGATGGCATGTTGTCCTCGTGAGTGACCTGCAACAATCAGAGAACACAGTGACTGGTTCCATTTGAAATGTTCCATGTGTCACCAGAGTTTAGATTTCATCTGACTCCAAATGTAACGTGGCATCATTGTACAGTGAAAACACACAAACACCGGTGATCGTTCAGTTTTGACCTTTTCAAGAACCTTTAAAACCAGGAGAATAAAATAAATATTGAATAGAAGTATTGTTCTTTTATAATTTAGACTGCAGACAAACATTTAAAAGCCTTCTGTCATTATAGCTATGAAAGGATGCATGCCTAATAAACATTTATCTCAGGATATGATGTCATTAAACTGTGATGTTTCTAATTGATTAACAAATGCATGTATTATTATTTTAATAGAGTGAAACATATACAATTATAATATAGGTAAAATATAAGTATAATATCATTATTCTCATGAATATAATTCTGTTAATTTTAATTGAGAGGATTATGGCCCACTGGTCAAAACCATTTAAAAGTGAATTTAAGCATTATTGGAATTTAGAGACAAAAAAATATTAAAACTGAGAGGCAACTGCAAATATACAGAAAGTTGATTATCTATAATTGAACTGATAATGTGATATCACAAAAATATCATTTATTATAACTAACATAAACCTCACCTCGAGTTTAGTTTCATCGACCTTCACTGGTTTCCCCTCCTCCACCAGTAAGATGTTGCGATGTAACACTATGGGTGGCCTCTGGTGACTTTCCAGATAAACCTTCACATTGATCTTCGCTGCGAGTCGAAAACTTTTAGCTTTCACCGTTAGGTTGAAATAGTCGGCCAGAAGTTTGCTGTCATTGTGCCGGTAGGAAATCAGCCCGTCCTTTAAGTCCGACTGCGTGAACGAATCCACGATTGTTTCTTTGAGATAAAGACGTCCGTACTTTGGAGCCTCATCCACCTTGAAAATAACCTCCTGGTCGTCTCTGATGTCAAGGTTTGATATGACACTAAAGTTACTGGTGGAGAACGTTACTGATCGGCCCTTCTGAACCAGTAAGCCAGTGTTGACGCCGACCTTCAGGAAGGGGTCATGTGCACTGATGTCTAAAAGGCTTGATACGAAATGTTTCCCATCGGAGACAAAGAGGACAAACCTGCCCGTGCTCACACCTTTGTGGATGAACAGCACTCGCTTCTCCTCCAGGTCCTTCTGTCGAAACTGGAACAGTCGATGAGTCGTGTCATTGACCAGAACCAGGTCTCCCAACGGGATTCCACGACGCGTGTAAACCAACTGACCGTCATCGTAGTCAGAGTCTGTGTCATGATAACGCAAATCCTCCGAAGTGAGTAACCTTTGTCCGTCTCTCACTACATGGAAAACTTTATCGATAACACGCACTGGCTTTTGGTCGTTGACTAGATTAATGGAGATGTTGAACGTTCCTTCTTTGGAGCCAAATTCATCCTCGGAGATGGAGGATTTGAATCCTTGGCTGATGGAGGCAATGAAACTGAACTCATCTTGAGTCGTTTCACTGTCATCGTGAATATACATGATCCGTTCCTCTAAGATATCCTGATTGCTAAAGGTTAAGATTTTGTCGTAGCTAGCGTTGGAATTTGACTGACTAATCCGGGACAGTTTTCCATGTCTGGGGCTGCTGATGACAGTGTAGTACAAATCCTTTGCACTCAAAGTCTCCGCAAACAGATCGTCTTTCGTGATGAGTTTACTTTCTCCCTCCAGAAGCAAGAGTCCCTCGTTTCTCATGAACACACTGTTGACATCAGCTTTAATGGAAAACTGGAAATCGTAGTTCTGGGACTGAGCATGCTTGGAAACCAGATGAAATTTGAACCTGTCGTGTGTGTCTTCATAAGGCCTGTCAACGAGCTCGTAATGTACTTTTAGTTCCGTCACATTTCTTTGGCTGAAAGTTGAGTTCTTCATCAAGACTGTGGCGTCGAGCAGCAGTTTCCCTTTCTTGGGTGTCGTGAGAACTCGGAAATAAAGGTCGTCCTCCGAGAGGGCCACACCTTCAGCTGTGGCAAAAATATGTTCAGAGTCCAGCGTCACTTTCCTCACTTTATCCAAGTCTATCATAGTATTCCTCGTCAGGTGGTACTTCACCCACGTCACAGTTATGGGGAAGAGTACTTCTGTGGCTGCCTTGGCGGCCACATTGACTTTGCACTTGAAGTAATCGGTGGCATTGGAGGTCTGGATGTCTTGAAAAGTGCTGACATACCTCAGCCGCTCTTTTTCAAGGAGCCTTTGGGAGAAAGTGTCAGTTTGCCTCCATTCACCGCTGGAGTGAAGCCTCTGGAGTTCTCCATACTGAGGGGGTTCGGTGATATCATAACGAACATCAACAATCTGTCTGACAGCATTGGTTTGCACAGCCAGGTGCTTTGAACCAATTATAGCCGTCTCTCCTTGAATTATCTCAAGACCTGTGTTGTTGGCAATTTTGTACTCCAGTGCTACAGCCATGACCCTCAGAACCACAGTGTTGCTGACCTTTTCCCCATCGCCAACCCGAAGGACTATCCTTGAATTTCTAACCCCAGCGTGAACGTAGTAGACCCTCAGTTCCTCCAGGTCTAGATACGAGAATGAGCTCACTGATTTGCCAGGGGTGTTTTCAACTTCTAAATAGCCCGCATCGGCGTTCAGGTTCCCAAGTACAGAGAAGACAAGGTCGTTGTTGCTGCTGTCAATGTCTGTGGCCTTCAGAACATCTGTGGTGAGGTGTTTCTTCGAGTTCTCCAACAGGACAAAGAGATTTCCTTCAGGGAGGCTCAATTCAGGTGCATCATTAGTGGGTGTCACAGTAATATTGTACCGGTACAATTTATTTCCCTTCAGATAACCAGGAACTTGCTTTCTACTGCTAGAATAAATAGAAAACATGAAGAAGTCCTCTGGTTCCTCCGAGCCTCCGTGGATATACATCACTCGTCCATGCCAGAGGTCCAACATGCTGAAGGTGTTCTCCTCTTGGTCCTGATCAACATCAAGCCTTATCTGACCCCGAATAGGTTGCTCCTGGATTCGGAAATTAATCTGGGATTGTCGAATGCCAAGCTGCTTGAAGTCCAAGAGAACCTTGATGTGTTTGGCATCAAGAGATGCCCTGCCGCCTTCTGGTACCACAAGGTTTTTAATCTGCACAAAATTTGAGCCATACCTTCTGTCCAAGCCCCTTGCAAGAGTGGACATGTGAAATGACGGTGTCGGTGTCACCAGGTGAAAGAGGGATCCTGGAGTGCTTGTCGGACTCACTGTGGTTGATGGTTCTGGTTCTTTCTCCGGCTCACATCCAACTGAGATATCCTTGGTGACCACAGCACTAGAGAGACCCGTCTTCACTCCGTTGACCTCAATGTTCTTCAAACAGCCTTTGAATGAACCTCCTCTCACTCGCTTTCCAGACACAGAGACGAGCCCCACCTTTTTGACTTCTGACCTGGTGCTGTCGTCAATACCTCCAACGAAAAGAAAACCTTTAAGATGAGGTCCCTTTGCACGAGAGCCGATGTTGCTTTTCACCATCTCTCCATCAACAGATAGCTCCAGGCTTTTGGACCCGAGATGCAACTTGATGGAATGCCATTTCCTGTCATTGATGAACGTGAGCGAACGAAGCTCCGTTTTCGCTCCAGCTTTCCCAACAATGGCCACTGGGAAACCTTCCTGGATCTCCACAGCGACAAAAGACCCCTCTCTGGCTGAACTGTACAATATTATTCCCTCTGTTGATGAAGTGTGCACAACACACTCGAACAAACCCGCTCCCTGTTGGGCATTCCAGGTTGGAAGAGAAATGTAAGCTCTTGAGCTGAAGAAACTGATGGGGTCCTCCTCTGTGGCAAGGAATTGGGGACTGCAGCCCAGAGACACCTCATGGACAGTCTTGAATCCAGTATATGGCCTCAGTGAGGACAGCAGGTCATGTTCGTTGAAGACAGCGTCGTCCATGCATCCTCGGAAGCCTATCGGGTCTCTGGGGAGATAAAGTCTGTCCAGGCTGCCCGAGCCTCCAACATAGAGACCATCATAGATGTTGAGATTATGATGGGAGCCCGGCATCTTGGCACTGGTGTGAGAGTTCTTGTCGACGGTCAGAGTGATGTTGGACTGGACATGCTGGACCTCCACAGAGTGCCAGGCCAGGTCGTTGAGCTGGGTGCCCCGGTCTGACTGCAACACTTGCTCCCCCGATCCAAGATCCAGTTTCAGCTGAAATGACAAAACAACTCGATCACAAAATCTGCTATATCATAGGAATAAAAGGTATGATACTGCTCAAATCTTTTCCTAGAAGCAAAATTAATTTGATTTACAGTGAACAGTTTTAATAGCAATTATATAAATTGCAGTTAAATATGAAAGATAAATCCCAATATATCTTTATACTGTATGTCCTTGTTGCAGCCAAACAGACATGCAACTCTTTTGTGTGATCATAAAATGTAGATTTTTCTTATATTGTGACTGTGTGAGATGAAATAATAAAATAACCTTTACTATAATATGAGTTGAATAATTAACTGTAGACACCTGGACAGGAAACACGGGATAAAGACTGTTTATGTTCCATGATGTCACCTGTTTTTCTCAACAGTGCTCTTTGTCTGTGATTTCACACAGGAAGTGAACTATTACCTCTTTGCCTTCAGCTATGTCCTGAGAGCGTCATGTCACCATCTCCGAACTAATGCTGCGTTCAGATGACATGCTTGTCAAGGCTTGCTGCTGAGTCCCTGATATTCATGCAGGGGTTTCCAGGGAGCGACGCTCACGTCTGACTCACATGGAGCGAGACCCCAAGCTCGAGGAAAGCTTGTGTGGGTGAACAAAAATAAAAAAATAATCTGCCGACCTGAGGCAGTTTAAGGAGCAGGGACGAGTGCTTCTCTACTTGTGCTCACTGAAGTACGACCGTGTCACCCAGTCGTCAGCATGATTAAACCCCGGTCGTCTAACAGTCTAACCCGAATAGAAACACAGTCACAAGGATTTCTTTGAGTTTGATGCACCAACACTCTGATGCAAATCCAAGTGTTTCTACAAAAGGCTTCCTACAACACGTCTGTCCATTCTCTATGTTGACGGAGTTTGGCAGAGCTGCTTACGGGATGCTTTAGAAGGGGCGAGCGTCTTTCACCTTTAAATCCTCCCAGAAATGCTCGAGTTGTGGGCTAAAAATAGAGCCTCTTGCCTAGGACAGAAACGTGCCCTAAATTTCTCAAGAGTTCTGAAGGTAAACACATCTTGTCATTGAAGTAAATCTCCGGGGAAGTGTGTCGGATGTTTCTTTTTTTCTGTTTTTAATAGCTATAAATCCACTGGCTGCACAGACACAGCTCACAGCTCCACTGTCGGTAAACTTTTAAATCAGTTTCTAACTTTTGCAGAACTAGTAACAGTGTTTTAAGACGGTTCAAAATGTGCCTATTGGTGCATGACATTAATGGGTTTTCGTTACAAAGCCAAAAGGCAAATGTGTTTTTATGCAGGTTGTATCTGTCAGATTTCAATCTGATGACATCTGGTATTAATATGAATAGATTAATATAAGAAGAGAAGAAATTGGCCATCCCTGAAGCTGCCTTTTTGTGACTACTTGCTTTTCAATTTGTCTCGTCTTCTATCCAAGGTTCTCTCAAATAACTTGAGGACTGAGGACTTGTGTGTTTACAAGCAGTTGCACGAAATCATTCCTTCTGACCACCTCCGAAGGTGATTTAGCCGGTTGGGTTATAATCCGTCCTGACTGTGCCTGTGTACACACCTGTGTGAAGGCATTGTCCTTATCTGTACTCTCATGTGGTCTGTCACCATCCGATTAAATCCCAAACCCAAACACATTTCATGGACTGCATGTGAAGTTTAAAATAAAGGGGGGTTGGGATAAGGGTCTCAATAACAAGAGATTTTCTCAAATTAGTAGGATTCTACGATAGAAGTCAATGCCGTGAGCTTCTCTTTATCAAATAAGAAGACATTTTGAACTTCTATGTGTTAATTCTACAATCAATTTCTCATCTGACTAGGCTTTTAAGACTACACTGCATTGGTACTTGAGCACCTATAGTTGGTGAAACCACACCCCCACTGGAAACTATGTTACACATTCTTTCACAATTTCTTGAAATGCCATTAATTCAATAATAAAGATTAACAATAAAAAAGAAAATCCTTTGTCTGTGCAGTAACTGAGGACCTTCAGATGTGCACACCAGCCGTACACTCATCAGTTTAACAGTGTTTGATAAATGAAGAAATGTTTTCATCAGCTGCAGATTGTGTTTCACTGTGAACAGGTAAAAAAGATGTGACTCATTTAGACACAATAGAAAACACACACATCTGACTGCTTTCATTATTTCCTGCTGTCTACTGTGACAAGAGGCGACTGGTATGGGGGTTAACACTCAGCTCGCACCATGCAGGCTTGTCTGCTTGTGTTACTGTGTTGAGAGACTGACACTGTCAGCTGAGATGGACCCATAGCTCACGGTGCTCCGGGTCTGAGAGTCTGTTGAGTGAGCGTGTGTATGTGGTCAAGCGCGTTCCCTTGCATGCATTGTATGCACGTTCATATGCAGCGATGCCCATGTGTGCGTGCATGTGTGCGCTGATGTATGCTCCAGCACATATGCTCCCGTGCCGAGGGCCCTGGATGTACCCACCTGCAGGCGGCCGGCGTGGAGCTCCAGTAGGAAGTAGTTGGTCTGGCCGGCAGCGAGAAACAGCAGGCCGTCGGTGCTGGAGGTTCGGAAGCGGACGCGCAGCGAGTTATGGTCGGACGACTCTGTTGCCTTGAGCTGCACAAAGCCGTCGCCATAGAAGGAAGCTGCGGGAAGAGACAAAAGAGAGGGATTTCTTTTTAGAAAGTGACAAGCGAGAACTACAGGGAGTTGATATATGGTGTCCAATGTGGTGATCACAGTCTTTTACAGGCTGTTAAAAATCAACGCATGACAACTGAGCTGAGTTCGAGGGAGAAGAGGAAGAGGAAGAGGAAGAGCAGCGACGACAGCAAACACAGAGCGAGTCAAGTCAAGCATTGTGGTCTTAATATAGCCAACATGTGACATTTAAATGTAAAAGCCAAGCTAATTATCATCCTGCTTGTTCTTTACAAGTGGGGCACGCGCACACACACACACACACACACACACACAAACACACACATGTGTCCACGCACACACACACACAAATTATACCTCAGCTGATGTAAAGAATGCTTGCAAGTGTCTTTGGCTCTGCTCAGCCTTCCTGGTGGGCCCGCTCTGTTTGTACTCCATACACTGCACCATAATGATTTACATGCATTCAACTGCAGCAGGAGTATAATTAGGATTTCTGAAGCTCTACCTGTCCGATAATAACCACTCTGAACCAAACAGAATTGCAGGTTTACGTCTCAGCTCGTTTGTAGCTTGAGGAGAAAGTTGCTCGTGGACTGTCCGAACCCACGGTGGCGGCTCTTCTCAATTTTTAAAAACTCTTTTGACTTATGTGCCACAGCAGCAGTATCCCCACCGAGGCAGTGGATGTGGAGGCGGCTCGGAGGGAGCAGGGCGTGTTGGGGCCTGCCCTGCCCTGACAGGAACCTTCAACCTGAACATGAAAGGCTCTGAAGTCCCCACACTGTCTGTGGCCCCTTGTTCCAGAAGCAGCTTTGGCGGATGGACCCAGCTGTTTCTTCTACCTCACCTCCCTGCCATTTCGCATCACCCTGTAATCTGCGCTGACTTGCTCTGAGGCTTTCTCATCGGAGACTCCGTGCCCGGGCACCACCAGTTCGGTTTTTAATGAGCTCCACGAGTCCCACGCATATTCAAAGGTTAACAAACAAACATGTCCGCCTCTGTGAGGAAACATGTCCCCTCCACGTTTGATTTATTGGGAGTTGACGACCCAGAGGCCAGAGCGGCCGGAGCTAATGGGCCTCGGTGACTCACTGGTGAAACTAAGAGGAAGTTAATGGTAGTTAATGTGTTTACTTTACTATGTGAAAAGGGTTAATGCACTAATGATCAAATCCAACCTGAATGAACTGTTGGTGCAATTAAACCAGTAAAGCATGTGAATTCGCCCTTCAACCATCACTACACACACAAAGAGGAACAGCAGCTGATTGCTGACTGAAAAAAAAAACGATAGTCATCAACCTAAATGCAACAAAAACCACATGTGTCCTCTGCTAACACATATACAAAGGTAAGATTTTTTTTAACTAAATAGAAGAAAGAAAAGAAACGTATCAAGTCTGAGGAGTTTTTCTTTAAATTTAAAAAAGGGTTTTTTGTAAATGTTTCATAAAAAGCCAATTTCTCTTTTGACTCACTCAGTAAATTATTGAATGGTTTCCAGTAAAAAAGGAAACAACAGAAAATCGAATGAATCGATCAGATGGCGCTGAATTCAGTTTTTCCTCTTCTGTAGTTTTAACGCTGAACGCTTAAATACCAGATGTCACCTGCAGCTCCATCATATTCACCACAATCCAGAGTTAAAAAAGATAAATCAGATTTTATTGTTGAAGTTTTCACAGTTTAGGTTTGGTTCTAAACTCTCAATTACTCTCAACTGACATTTACTTCCATCATCAACTATTATACTGAATATTATCGATTCTTGGTTTAATCAGTTTATGAAAACAGGCGATGGTGCAATTTCTTACACAAATGTTGAATGTTTTGGTATTTTCCCATGAAACAGGTCTCAAAACAATTAACTGATTAAAATAGCAGTTTAGTTTGCAGCTCTCTTGCTGAATTCATTAATTTACCCCTAAACAAACATATTTCTAGTGAGCCAGCGTTCTTCCATTTCAAAGACGTTTCCCTCACATGTCTCCACCTTCTCGAAAAAGCTTAGTAAAACATTTTCTTCATTTCAAATCAACGATTCCTCTCAAACCTCTCCCCGCTGATCCAGTGGACATTTGTATTCACAGTTTCTACCAATTATATTGTTTCTGTGTGTCCTAACAAAGGCAGTCACCCGAAGACGTCATTTTCATATTTGTTGTGGACAGTTTGCCTTATTGCTCTTGTTTGTTGGAATCAAATTAACCACCGTTAACTATCCAGTCTGTCCTACGATGCGCTGATCAGTCGGGAGTAAAGTGCACGTGGCCTGCTTGATGCTAAAATGCAGCTGGAAATAAAATAAATTAATTGGCCCACAGGCACAACAGCGTAAATTATCCCTATTTGGACCCTGACTCAGACAAACTGAATTTATTGTCCTCTCTCATTTATACGTCAGGCTCGTTCATCTGACTGGCTCTGTGTACATAACAGCGTGGGCGGGGGAGCACTTCCGAAAACCAGCCAAGAGGAAAGCAATGACATTTTTCCCTTTAGTTCACAAGGATGGACATGCACGCTCCACTGTATGTTGGCGTCATCACAGCTCTGTTCAAGTCACATGACTGAACGTCATGTGACTTGAAACAAAAGGGTCGTCCCCCTGAAAAGGTCCCTGTAAGAGACGGACTTCTTGGAAAGGCTGCGGTGGGAAGAATATCTGGGATGTTGCAGAAACACAGAGATTATGGGACTATGTAAATGAGAGACCTCCAGAAAGACAGAGCTAACACATAAACACACCTGTGTGCACCTGAGTGCTCCTGCCGAGGAGGAATCCGGTTGTTCTGTAATCTACGTGTCTGCGTGGCCACTCTTTGTCACACTTTTTTCTTTTTGTGTGAGAATTCTCAAACCAACAACAAAGCCAGTGACCTTTCAGTGAACACCTTACAGTTAATTTGAGGGACACGACCAGGCCTTGTCACGGCCTGTGTGCTCGGGTTATACAACAATCCAGAGATGCAACCTGACGGAAGTGTCTCTTTGTTTTTTTTTGTTCTTTGCCGACTGTCAGGTCTGATGCTTTATCAAAGCCTGAGACGTGGATGTTTTGGTTGAGATGTTTCGATACCAGCAACGGAAATGCCTTTGATACTGCAGACACAGACAGGTCAGGCATCAGTGAGTACACTAATCTGTGTACTGATACTACATCTTTAAAGTATGTTGGCTTCATTCCAAGTGCCCCCCCCCCCCCCCCCCCCCACAGACACACACACCATGACGTCTCCTATTGTTTTGGAAACAACCATTTTGAAGCCGAGACTTTGGATATTAACAAAAAGCATCTTGTATTTTTTCAAACAAAATATACCATATTTGGACTAGAAGGCGGGTGAGGAGCGAGGGGGCGTGTCTGAACGTTGAACCAGAGGACTCTGACCCCGCCCATCTACGACGACAACTGACAACACTGAGCTCCCGACTGCGGCGTAAGAACTTTAGGTGCTAAGTAGCTTCCTTATTTGGTTGTAAACTTCATGCTAAATGTTAAATTAAAAATCTCATTATTTTTCCGAAATGAGATTATACTTATCAGCCAACATATTTCAGCCTCCAAGGAAGACTCGGCTAGGATCGGATCGTTCAGGGTTCAATACTATACTATGCACAATATAAAACGCTACAAACAAAGTACAATATACTGCAACACTGCGTCAACAACAAGGTCAAATTCAAGAATAAACATTCAGTATTTATGGGATGCGTAGTTCCTTCACCTTTAAAATAATGATGTCAAATGTTTGTGGTCACGGGTCATTTTGTAGCTGGTCGGCCTGGTTCCAAAACGTTAAGACTCTGGCGATTTACTGAAAAGTCAATGAATATAAGGAAAATGGAGTCGTTGTTACAGTAGGTGGTGACAGTGACATCCTTCGCAGCAGCGTGTAACAATCGTGAGTTTCTAGCTTTATTTACTTGTCTTCTTTTTCAATTATTAATAAATCTTTAATTTTCATTGTCCAGGATTCAACCTGAGCCCATTAAGCAGTGATAGCAAGCATCACTTCCATACAGGGTCAGTACAGCAGTTAAAATAGGTTATATAAGTGTTTCTAAATGCACTGGGATCAGTACTCTGGAGGATTCCAGGTATCTGAATCAGTTTTAGGAAGGAACAAAATGGTTTCAGAACATCTCTGGTTATAACAAAGCCACATGGTTCTTGCATGAAGGGAGGATGAACGTATGCAGAAAGTGATGCATCACAGTGGAGCCACTGTCTGTACTGTAGTTGCACTCAGCCAATGATATGGTGAGAGTGAGTCATAGTGAAGTAATTCCTGATTATCCCCAGGGGGACAGCGTGGGGCCAATCTGAGTGTAGATGACACATAGCCAACAATCACATCAACCAGACTGGGCTGATGGATGCACACACACAGTTGTAAATAATGTACATCTGGAGAAAAAATAAGAAACATATTTTTCCCTGAGGTCCCACAGCAGCGACCGTCCATTTCCTTCAACTCATTTGAGTGTGCTATTGTCACAGTCAGATAGTTCTTCCAGTGCAGTGGGCATCACAAGTCCCATTGCTGCTGCTGCTGCCTCTGATGAGGTGAGAGTGCTGTGGGTGCTTCAAGCAAAGTATAGATCCTGTGTGTGTGTGTGTGTGTGTGTGTGTGTGTGTGTGTGTGTACCTTGCACAAACACAGGATCTAAACTCTGATGCACATCATTGCGAGAACAAATATGGATAATTCATTGGAAAGATCACACAAAATAATCATTCATCTTAAGTGGGAGTGTCTCGCTGCTGCTGGAATGAAATGTAACCCTAACAATCTAAAATTGATAATCCCAGTATTTATCTAATACGATATACAATAAATACTGGGAATATACATTCATTTGATATCGTGTAATGCAAATACTGGGATTATTAGCATCACTAATTTGAAAAAACCCACAAAATAATCATGCATCTTAAGTAAGAGTGCTGTGGTTGGAATGAAATGTGACTTTGCAGCTAAATAATCTAAAACTAATCTAATCCCAGTATTTATTTCATATGACATAAAACAAATACTGGGATTATTGGCTTTATTCATTTGGAAAATCTTGCAAAATACTAGATCATGACCAGATTAATAAACGATCAAGACAGCCTTATAACCTAAAAGTGATTATCATAGTATGTATTTCATATGTAATAACATAAATAGTAGGATAATGAGCCTTTTATTCGATACAAAATAAACACAGGGATTATTAGTCTCACTCAGAAATCATCCCACATAATCATGCATTTAAAATGGGAGTGTTCTGGAATGTCCACAGTCCCATTCTGTCGAGCCCAGCTGGGTGTCTCACTGCAGGTTAACGTTTTAAGACCAGTGAGTCCCCACAGAGATTCAACAGCACATCGAACAATCCAGTGTGACACTGGTTCTGCAGATACACAACTAGAGAAGCTGCAGCGAGGACACAACGCGCAGGGAATAACACGTTAATGATTATGTTTAGGTTGATTTCTCTGTTTTCATGACCTGGAGATTATGAACTCAGGGAAACTACCAGCACGTGAAGCCAGAGTGAACCAGTGCGAGCTTGTGTTCACACCATCAACACTTTGAATCTGGTTTGTGTGTCGTTGTGGTGAGAAAAAGAGAGAAAAGTTGCTTTGTTACCTCCTGACGCCAACTCGACCAGGAGCGACCACCAGAGCAGCCCGCAGACACACAACTTCCTCCCGCTGTGTGAGTCCATCGTGTCGGCTGGTTCTCCCCCCGGACCCGTGTGTGTGTGTCCGTGTGTGTGTGTGTGTGAACAGTTACATGTTCACAGATCTCACTTCTCCTCAGATGATCCTGCAGCAGGAAACAAGCAGAGTCCGAGTCTGCTGCACAAAATCCTCCAGTGAGCCTCAGACTGGAGGAGCTCGAAACTCCGCCTCGTGTGAGTGAGTGTGAGTCTGTGTGGGTGTGTGTGTGTGTGTGTTAAAGCCACTTTCAAAATAAAAGCCTGAAGAAGAAGAAAGGGAAAACGCTGCAGGTTTATTTAACCAAACAAGGCCATGTGGGAATGTGTGAGTGCTTTTTGTCAATTTCAATAAAATAATAAAAACAATTATCTTTTTGAGTTTTTTACTGAATTTTCTTTAGATATTTAGCTTTAGAGCGATTCTTAAATATATATATATATATATATATATATATACCTAGGTTAAGTATAATGTACATTTTACAGCCTTGTGATTTTCGTTGATTGTTTACATTAGTATCCTGATCATTGCGGCTTGGCACGTTTGAAACTATGTCTGACATGTGTTTATCATTTCAAAACTAGAGGGATAAACCTCCACCAGGGCCCAACAGTATAAACACTGAAGTGGTCTGATAACCTGAATGATTTATCTTTCATAAAACACAGTGGAAGAAAGTGACCGAAAGAAATCCTGGATCTGTCCTCAATCCATTATCCACACCCAAATAAAAGGTGTTCTTCCCAGTACCCGGCTCCGTCCCTCCACCAATTCAGTGGTTATGTTTAATCCTGCAAACTAATACATACAAATATACATAATGTACAAATACATTTGAAAAGAGCACTGGTTCTACAGCAGCTGTCAAGCAGTGAAAAAGAGACACACACAGACATGACACTTTGAACTAGAAGAGCTCAAACCTCCAGGCCCAACTGTCCCTTTAAAATCAATCAAGCCGAACCACATTACACGCACCAGTCCCCTGAATATGTCTGATTTCGTTCATCAAGTTATTCATTTGGAAATCTGGGGAAATGTGAATATGTATTTCACAATGTTTAAGAAAGAGAAAGAACTTGGAAACTACAGGTTTCTTCCTGGGATCATAGCCCACGTTTCCTCCAAGTGTCAATTAAATCAGCTCAGCAGTTTTTGCATAATCCTGCTGACAGACACACAAACAGCAATGAAAACACAACCTCCTTGGCAGATGTAAGGAAATGTGTGTGTGTGGCACGAGCAGTAAACATGGAGCGGTAACACTTTTCTGATGTCAGCAGATGCCAGAAGTTGTCTGTGCTTCTCCTGTTGCAGCGACGCCTTCACAGACAGTGAGGTGAGAAGTTCATGGAACTTTGTGGACGATTCTATAAGAACAACAGAAGGTCCCGTGGAGCAAAGCCAATGGAGGCTCGCTGGGGTCAATTTAAAAAGAAGACGACAGATGCAACAGATTTAACAATCATCATCAATCGACCTTTTGTCTCTTTGTCTCCCCGGTTCACTTTGTCCTGCTGAGTTTCTTCAGTAGGTTTGTTGATGAGTAGCACAGGAAGTTTTCCAGCCCATTCATGGCTTTGTGCAGAGTGGACATGTATTCCACTGCTTCCCTCTGTTCATAATCCATGATGTTGTAAACACCATTCAGAAATATACAGGACATATAGAGATTTACTTCAATTAATAACTGATTTGTACAAAATCCTGGAAATCAACTGAAAGTATGAAGACTGCAAATGTTTAAAGTTTTTATCATAGTGAAAAAAACATTTACCCTCAATTCAAAGCTATTAAAAACACAACATAGAAGACACGTAATGATCTTTGTGGCACAAATACATTAATTTTCACTCTGATTTCTTCATCAAGAACATGGTAAACAAGCTACGCAGAGGTTTAGGTGATTACACCTTATATATATTATATATAATATATTTCTGGCCTCTGGATAGATGGAGGAATCAGGACAAACCACAACTGGGTTCAGCTCTTCAGCCAATCATCTGGTTAGGAGATGGAGGAAAGATCTTCTTCCAGAGCCCCATGTTCCTCCATATATAAAAAGTGTCAAAGCTGAATGTAAGTTTAACAGTGATATTATTTAGTTCGAGGCATTAGCTGAAATGTCTGGTCCTTTTCATGCAAAAGACACAAAGATTCATTAGCACATTTTTCTTTCTATCATTTTCCTAACGTTACTTTTCTCAAACCTCTCAGTTTCCATTCTTCCTGTAGAAAAGTCTCCTAGTGCAGATATATGAGATGTTCCAGTTCTGGTCAATCAGTATATATTCGCCAGATGGAGAGTCCACCAGTGAAAAGGGGGGATTAATAATTAACTCGTCTTAATGAGCAAACACACTGAGCTGTATTCTGTGGGACCTAAACAGATTTACAGCGTTTTACAGGACACCTTGGTTTTAGAGCTTCCATGTATTTCTTCTATTCAGTCTTATTGGGCCATCATGAGCCCACTGGGCAGCTGGAGCGATGGAGGACAGGAGAACCACCAACATGACGCCAGTGGCCGTGGGGCGGTGACACGTGATGTTTCAACCCTGACCTTCAAACGTGAAAAAAAGAAAAGGAAACATATCCTTTATTCAGAAGTGATGTCACTCATTGCTTCACAACATTGTCTGTGAGAGGCTGTTACATGTTGTGGCTCAGTCCGTCTGTCTCACCTGCAAAGATCCAAAGATTAAGAACCAATACTGTAAGAAACAGGAAAACATGCTGTGTTTTTTGTGCTATTGTGAGACACACAGCAGGTTGTAACCGAGGGTTGTGTTGTGGTTACTGCTTTCATTACCAGTCTCCAACACAGCACTGTTTGAAAAGAGGTTTCAGTTTGAACTATATGCTTAATTCATGTTTATTAAATCATTCAGGTCGCTTTATGGATGAATTATTAATATAGGTTGTGTCTCTTCCCACACAGCTTTAGCAGCTTAGTTCAGGGATTCTTAACCTTTGGGTCCCAGTCATGCTTTCACAGCCGGGCCATAACATATTTTTGTGAAAATAGGTTATGGTTAAACTATAGAATACTAATAAATGATTTATAGATTATGTCCCATTGGTTAGAACTAAACACCAGCTTCTTCTACATGTGTATCAGGGCGCCCTCTAGTGGGACTCAGTAAAATAACACGACACAATGCAAACCTCTCATAACCATTTACTATGGGGTGGTGACATAACAAGGTTCCTGCAGAATTCACCAAATTCAACTTTATAACCACATATAATACTATCGCAGGGAATGTCTGCTGTACTCTGAATATTATGTTACTACATTTTCTACACATAATAATCTGTTTGGAGTGATTATTATGTATTGTGTATCTTTTATATCATATTTAATACGTTTAATCCATTTGGTATTTTCCTTTGCTCTCTTGTCTACTAAAGTTTAACTTGTCTTATCTCATCTGAAGAATGTCGAGGAGCCGATGGGGACAATAGTCACTAAAATAATTTACAACTATTAAAGTATTACTTATAAAGTATTCATATATATACAATAATCTTAAATGTATATTACTACCTTGACCTTTGTGTGGATTACAGGTCTATCAGAGTTATCCAGATAAGTGCTGTTTAAATTAACCAGGTTATAAAGAGATGATGATTGGAATGTTGACATTAGGGTGGATTGTGTTTGTGATACCAGCAATTATTGTTTATGAAAAGTTTGAATAAAAAAACAAAACCTTTGGCAGTGACATTTTAAAAAGGAAAAAGTTTTGTATTAACCTGTTTTTATCATTGTAATAATGTTATTTTACTGTGAGCCTGAGTTGAAATAACAGGAAGAGTCTGAACCTCTCATTTAAATGTTGTGTAGCTTGTTTGGTAAGAAAAGCAACAGGAAGTCAATGTGTCCTGAAGTATAAACCGGTTTAAACCGTTCAGACCAGTAAAGTCTAAACCACATTGAACTGTTTTAAACCCGATCAAACAGTTCTTAACTAAACCAGTGTGTTGTTGAATATACACAAACAAAGATGAATGACACAACGAGAGTGATGCCCTCCTTAACTTCCGGTCTGGCCGTGAAAACTGCAGAGCTTCCGGAGGGTCGTGCCAGAAAGTGCGAAGAAGTTTGTCTTTAAAAATGTGTAAAAATATTAAAGATTTCAATCCAGAGGATGAGGAATCATGAGCATCATCAGAAAAGATACTTAAATTATAAAAGTAAAACTTGACCCTAGAGCAGAATACGACAGTTTACACAATTAACCAATAATACATAATATCCCAATATTATTATAGTTTATAAAATCATTTTGAAGAGGTAGAAAAAGGAAATCATAACCAGAAACAGAATTAGTGAGAAGTTTTATAATGAGCGTCTCTCTTGGGCTGGTATAGCTGCGTTGTCGGTACTTGTCCACCAGGGGGAGGAAGAACTGCGTCTTTAACTCCAGAACTTGACTGATTTGTGAATATCTTGCTTCAAATCTACCAAAATAAGATATAATGTGAATAAAAAAAGAAAATGTTTGTTTTACACTGAATCATACTGCACCTCAACGTGTTCTCAAAGTTAGCAATGGGTTTAATTCTTTAGTTTTAAACTCTTTGTTCGATCAATCTGAAGCTGTATCGTATAATAATATATAATCATACACTTATCAAAATATCCCTCTAATTATGAAGTATTTGTGATACACATGCAGAACCTCTCATGTTCCTTTATGAAAGGAATAAACAATGTAATTCAAAGGACATATTGTTTTGTGTCATTGCTCCACTTGTATATTACATAATTGCTCTTTACCTCACAGTAAATCCCTCTTTGTGTATTCACAGAGGCCGGTGCTGTTCTGGACGGAGGTTTCATTGGATCCTGACCACGGAAAACCTTGGACTCGACATTGTCAATTCATGGAAAGCGGAGCAGCATGCGAGCGCTGACCAGCTCGAGGGTTATTGTTATGTTTGGCCCCACGGAGCCCAGCCTGCGTGTGTGGCTGTTCCTCCCGGGGCCCTGATGTGGGGAGTCCCAGGTGCTTTTTCTGAAGCCACAGTGGAAACGCAGCCGTTCAGCAAGTGCAAGCTCAGGCGTTGGGCCCGCAGCTCGAGCACCGTCAGCACGTTTTCAACGCTGCGGTGGAAACTCACAGCGTGTTCCCTGTGCTTGTTTAAGAATGATATCGTCCTTATGGGAGTTATTGTATGCACAGTGGTATTAAGATAATAACACTTGACGTACACTGTGTCCAGTGTAGGCCTTCATGGGTCTGAGAGACCCAATGATCAAGAAAAACTGTGGAAAAGTTTTATTTGAGTCAAGAGAGAAAGATAAAGAAAACATCGATTGTCAAACAGTTATTTTCAGTATGCACCCTTAGGTATCGACTGAAGGTGTGTGTACATAGTGGAGAGAAAGATGATGTAGAGGAAATGGTATTTGTTGCTGTCTGAGATCATCTCTCAGCTTGGTGACTGGTTGATGCTGCAGTGAACCATCAACCATCACATACTGGTCCTTCAACAGGAGAAGCTTCAGGCCACAGTAGCAAACAGCTGAACCTCCTGACAGCTTCACTGCAGCTGATGTTGCTTCTGTGTCCTGGACGTGTCAGAGAAGCTCATCAGCACCTTCAGCTCCAACTGTCTGCTCCTCTGGGATCCACCGAGCCAAAGATGAGATCAGAGTTTTGTCTCTGTCAACTGTAAACATTTCAATTTGTCTTTTTATTTGAATATTTCTAGATGTTTGGCCCAACTGACTCTAAATATAATACATTCGCAAACAATTTAAGTCACAACCACAGACCTTATGTGGCTGGCTTCACTATAAGTCATGCGCTGTGCCTCATCCACGTTGGTGGATGGGACATGGACCAAACTAATAAAGTAGAAAAACAAATCAAATACATTTGTCTCAGTGATTCTTTCGGCATTTTAGGTCGTTCTTATCAGACTTATGTTTGGTTTAGTATTAATTAGTTATTATGCTAAAAAAATAGAATGAAACATCATGATTGACAGTTGAAATTGAGTCGTGATTGACGGGGCCTTGCTGCTGTGGCTCCATCCCCGTCCATATGCACAGGACACAGTGAATCAGACCTTCAATGACCACAAGTCATTATGGAATAGAAGAGGAAATACTTCTATATTCAAGTGACTACTATGTGTCCACTTCAACCTGCACAACACAGAAGTTCTTGTCAAAGTATTTGAAATAGCCCACATCTGATCTAATATTTAAACACCTGCCGTAAAGAGGTGAAGGCCTGGAGAAAAAAAAAGTTGTAAAGTGAGAATATCAAGAAAATAATTGTGCTTCTAAACTTACAAGGTGTGAGCAGCTAATTATTGTGACAGGTGGCGAAACCAGCACAGTCGACTGGTTCTACTGGTCGTCCCTTTGAAATCAGATCGTTCGGTCTGTTGTTGCACATTGAGCCCTCAGACAATTGTACGTTTGTGCTCTGTTGATATTCAAAACATGGAATTGATAATAAAATGAGAAACGTCCACATTTTCCTGTTTTTGTGAAAAACACTCCTAATACCGAATCCTTTTAAACAGAGAGAATGCTTTTCTGCCTGAAACAAAAAGTGAAAAACTCTTCATCTGATTTGTTTTCTTCGATAAGCGACAGCTCATTTCCTAGTTTACTTATTTTCTTTTGAACTGTTCTCATGTGTTACTGGGAGATCCAGTCTGGATGTTATGTGTGTGTGTGTGTGTGTGTGTGTGTGTTCTCAAGATGGCTTATCCTGCTCTACTTCCGCTGAGTCATTGTTCAAAGTTATGTGCACATAGTTCCTTACCTGTGTGTGTGTGTGGGCGTTCGTGTACGTGTGGGTGTGTGTACGTGTGTGTGTGTGTGTGTGTGTGTGTGTGTGTGTGTGTGTGTGTGTGTGTGTGTGTGGGCGTTCGTGTACGTGTGTGTGTGTGTGTGTGTGTGTGTGTGTGTGTGTGTGTGTGTGTGTGTGTGTGTGTGTGTGTGTGTGTTTATGGAGGTGTTCTCCAAGAGATGAATCACACGTACACTTCATCGCCAAAAATAGAAGATTCCTGATTCCTAGAAATATGAAAATCATCCATCTTCGTGAAAACTGCAGTTTGACATATAAACAAACTGACCCCAGCACAGATAGCTGCTTGTGTCTGTTTGTATCTTTTGCAGTTGGAGTGTGTGTGTTTGCTGGCGTAAATTTGTACACACTGGCCTCTTTACTTCCCTCCTGTGAACCCCCACTGTGACCCACTCCCCAGAGATCCTAACTGATGCATGGCTCCGAGCCAGGACCCAAACATGCTGCTTCTGTGTGTGTGCCCCCCCCCACCACCCCTTCCTTTTTCCCTTCCATCCGCTGTGCTGCACAACCCCGACCCAGCCAGAGGCACAGAGGAATTCTGCTCTCGGTGGGCTCGGGACCTCAGGACACAGAGCCATCTTTTCACGAGGGCCTTCTCAAACACGCCAGGCCAAGAGAGGACCTCCTTTTGACAGCGGGGAACCATGGAAACTGGCACTGACCACAGGACCCGGTTTCTAGGCATCCCAGTGCCCAGAATCACACCCGCAGGCCCCCAGTCGCCAGAAGAGCAGCGAAGACAGAGGTGTTGGCGTTGGGCGGGTGATGCGGCTTTTCAGGGGGGGGCCCTCTGATTGATCGGGGAGAAACAGTGCGGTCTTTCTCGTCAGATGCAGAGGGTGAATGCTAACAAGCCTGTGAGGATGCTCCAGAGTGCATTCTTTAGGGAGAAGGGGTTGAGAGGCTTGGTAAGAAAATGGCAGTTGATGGGGAAACTGAGTAAGCAAATAAATAAGCATGTTATCTTGCGTGCTTAAACTAAAGGGGGTCCAGTGGTACCTCCGTGCAACAGTTTGGTCTTTATATAGCCTCTTTGCAGAGAGCGAGGACTCGTGTTTCAGTGCGTCATGTCTCTTTCCAGCGCTGACTGAGTCAATAGAAGGTGAGAGCTTCACTCCGCTGCGGAGCGCTGAAGAACCCTCACGACTGATCGCCTTACAGAGCAGTGAGAGTCCCAAAAAAAAACCACGGGCACGCATGAGTTACTCAACATCCCTGCACCGCACCGCTGCTCCGTGCACTGCTGCAAGCTACCATCACGTGAAAACATCAAAGCCCCGGTCGTTTGAGTCAGTCCACATACCGAGCATCACACAACGTGGATTTGATTTAGCACCGAAAAACAATCTGGGCTATGCAGAGAAAATGTACACAATGTGCGGAAAGTAGACGGAGTAAAGGTTTAACAGGAGCCCAGCTGCTCTTCTATCCCCCCCCCCCCCCCAACCCCCAGCCCGCAGCAGGTTCATCCAGTCATAGGAAGAAGGCCAAAGTCTGAGTCTAGTCTAACAGCAGATTTTTTTTCCCTACAGCTGTTCCAGGTTCCTGCCACAATCCAAGTTAGTAAAGACTCTTTAAATTGGACCCCACATTGTAATTGCATTGCTTAGGTTGCCCGGTTGGCCTAAATCCCACACAGCCCACATCCGGCCCACATAGTGGGATGGCACTTGGCCGGTCCGCTCCAGTTTGGCAGATCTGGGGCACACGACAATACCGCATTTCACCCAAAGGTGATAAAGGTGGTGAATTTGGCGCACAGTCACCATTTACCACATGGCTCACTTTAGCTTTACATCCAGATTACACTTTGCCCTTGGCCAAAAAAAAGGACCAGATATGTTTGTGGAATATTTGGGCCACGTTTGGTGTTTTACCAGTGGGCAGCTTTAGGTTCACCTCCATTTTGTGATGGACACAAGAAGAGCAGAAGAGCTGCATCAGTGTCTGAGCGGCCCCACATCCGCATGCTATCTGAGACACTTTAATTTCCCCAGTGCGATCCTTCTTCATGTGTCAGCCCTATGAGAAGAAGCTGTTAACAGTGACCCTCTTTTATTTCATACATGCTGGGAACCCTTTGTTAGAGCTCCAAGAAATATCACCGGTGTTTCAGGAGGGTTCACACACACACACCGGCTTGACCAGTAATGTGAGATAACGACTGGTACGTTTCAATTCAGCACCTTTTGTTTGCTTTCCAGTTCTCCGCGTGCAGTGGGAGATATTCTTTCCACAGCCGGTTCTAGTATCACATACTCGGGTACAGGCGTACATAAACACTGAACTGTATTTTATAGATTTTAACAGAAACATGTCAGCGCTTAACTCCAGGAAAAATACTGGTTACTGTTACTCTCACCAAACTATTCTGGCTTGGCCTTCAAACCTGGAGAATTATTTCAAACTGGACGTGGCTCTTTGTTTGCCCAGCGACAAGATTCCTTGAAAAAACTCTGTGATCTGCATCACCACGGAGCGCTCCAGAGACCGAGCTCTACCTCCGGCATGCTGACATTTAGGTGCATGGAATTCCTCTGGTGCAAAGAGGGGAGCCTCGCTCTGCCCCAACACATGAGAAAAGGTGGATCCTCCACTAGACTGACACTGCCGGCCCGACAGAACCACGAGAGGAGATAAAACATCATGACATGTATTTGTTGTGCAGGTGAGATTAAAATAAAGTTTATTTAGCTCAGAAATCTAGTCAGCAACAATAGATCAGTCAGGACGGGCACAAAGACAGTAAGCAGATAGGAGACACTCCCAGAACAGACCAGAAAAAGAAAAGAAAGCACAAGAGAAATCCGATTACTGTGTGTGTGTGTGTTGTTGTGTGTGTGTGTGTGTGTGTGTGTGTGTGTGTGTGTGTGTGTGTGTGTGTGAGTGTGTGTGTGTGTGTGTGAGAGCAGGTAGATGTAGGTTAGTATTGTCAGGTGAGCTATGCAAAGTTGTTATTTTATGCAATAAAAATGGGGCCAAACATCACGATTGACAGCTGAGGCCGACTTGTGATTGGTGAAGCACGAGGATGGGCGGGACCTCGATACGGCAGCTCCACATCACGATCACTACTGCACACTGGACTCTTGCCCCAAATGAGATCAGAATGGCAGGTGGAAATTCTTTAAAGTCTACGTTCATGAACTCATCTAATCATTTATTGGTTTCAAATCTCCTGCTGAAACTAAGTTTATTATTTTTGATCGCATTTTGAATGACTGAGTTGATTACGTGGCCAATTCCCTTAATCAAAGTTTTATTATTTGTTTATTGTGTAAACAGCGACTGGGCCAGGTTCTGACTCAATCCCGTTAAATCATCCAATAATAAAATTGTGTCTAGAATCAACTTTATAGGGTCATGCACTAATTGGAGGGTCGGTGGTTCAAACCCCGGTCAAATTGTCCTTGAGCAAGATACTGACCCTGAAGACACATCGACATATGGGACGGAGGAGCCAGGGGATCAAGCCACCAACATCCTGGACAGTGGACAACCCGCTCTACCTCCTGAGCTGCAGCTGCCTCTAGGTATGGATGAAGTGCTTAGTGTAAAGCTCTTTGAGTCATTAAGACTAGAAAATCACGTTATAAACACCAAACATGTTTTTTAACTGAACTGCTGGATTTTCGGTTGAGGAAGGAGGTTAACACCGAACCTCCCAGCTCACATAAGAACATTACATCACCTCAAAACTCTGATTACTTGTTTTCTGCAGGTTCCTCGTGGCTTTGGAGAAAGAAACACGTTCACACGAGGCCGCACATTCACATTCATTGTGCGTTTTTCATAATCTTAGTCCACGTCACACCTGACACTGAACGCAGTGTCTTTCCTCAACATCTTCACATGATAAAGTACTTTTCTTTGCATATTATACAGATAGGAGATAATTTATTATTCAGTCACACATGAACAAAACCTTGTGTTCTCCATAATGTCACCTAGAACAGATTCTTCTTTCCCTCTGTGCATATCAACACTGTGCCGAAACGATAGCAAAGGAGCAGGAGACGGAGTTTTCCCATTACCTAGGCGAGCGTGTCAAGGTCAGTGATAGACATAGATAGAGAGACATCTGTGTAAGTAACGCACCGTGTCTGTGGTGTGTTTTATCTACAGGAGATACAGTGCAGAGCTCCACAGGGTGTCTGGCCACATGTTCCGTGGGCCGACCAATAGGCCAAGGGGAGGGGTTTGACTGGAACCAATTTGAATCGTTCACTCCAGTCTTGTTCTCTGGAATATTTTCTCAGGCTTTTGCAAACAGTTGGTTTGCATCTGGAGTTCACCCATGATGAAATGTGTCCAGACGTTTCCGGTGAATCCAAAACTGTATGAAAAATTACTGTGGGCATGAAAGGATCTTAGTATTAAAAACCACTATACTAAAATCCCCTGAAAATTACAGATTAGACAAAACGTTTTTGGTTTTGTTCCAGTCTGGGTTAGTCTCACTTCCTCCTGCAGTACAGTCTACATTGTCATATGGCAGTACAGTCTACATTGTCCACACTTCTCCATCAGGTCCAAACTCTGCACAAACTACACTTTAAACTGTAGACATTGTTTTTTTTTGGTACAGGATCATTAAACAAATCCCTTTCCCGTAAATTGGGCCCTCTGGTGCCAGAGCTGAGGTCATAACCTCCGAGTTGGAACTAAACTATTTACTCAGTTATCAGGTTTATTCTGCTTTCTGACCCTCAAAGACAACAACGATCTGTGGAAACATTATGTGATTTGTTCAGCTTATAAAATGTGTGATTTATTTGAGAAGGAAGTATAATTATCCAGCCCCTGAGGAAAAAAGGTAAAAGTTGAAAAATTATATATTGCTTCAGGTAACAGTTTAGATTTTTTGTTTCCTCGTCCTTTTAATCTCTAATATAAAATGACCTCGATAAAAAGGGTAAACCATTTTTGCCCATTCTCTATAGAGCCACACTGTCGAAACTTTAACCTGTCTTTCTCTTTTACGTCCATTTCACTTTTTTTTTAACACATTAAGCAAAGTTCCCCTGTGCAACACTTGCCCGCTCATTTTCAGTCGCTCTGTGTGTGTCAGCTAAAGGCCTAAAAGGTAGATGTAAACTGAGAGGGACTGTAACACTCCATTAATAGCGTCTTGATGTTCCCAAGCAGGGCTGTGATTTATAGAGGGAACACAGGGGGACATGGCTGTACCCACTTTTTATAGTTCAAAAAAACGAACGCATTAATAAAACATGGGGAAGTACTGGCACTTGAGTTACAAGGAAACGACTGCTCAAGTTCCTGGTTCCTCTTTAAACCTCCCCTCTGCTTTCTCATTCTCATTTAAACTAAGTCAAATGGAAGCTTTAAACATCCATATGCCTAAAATCTCCAAAACCCACAAATGACAGAAAACGGAGGACATGTATTCCAGAAACTAGGTTGGATTTAGTGGCATCTAGTGGTTACATTGCATATTGCAACCAACTGAATGCCCCTCAACTACCCCTCCCCTCCCCAATGATCAGGAGAGGCGACTTTAGCCTTCCGGTACCCTGAAAACATGACACGCTCCCTCTAGAGCCAGTGTTTGGTTTCTCCCTTATCGGCTACTGTAGAAAGGTTGGTTATGTATCAGTGATGACATAAGTGTGACTACTAAGTTCCTTTAAGTTAGAAAACAATGTAGATATTTACAGAAAGATTATGTTGGAACATTTCTATCACTTCTTAGCTCTTTGTCAGCCATAGAAAATGGAGAATTTAAACTGCTGTTGTTTTCTACCTCCATATTATTCTCATATCACTGATGTTAATTAATGCAGGGAACTAAGAACATCATCGCTTTGGGCTTTAGTCAATAATTGATCAGTTTAATCACTATTTACTGACAACATCCCATGTCATGGTGATAAAATAAGGTAATTAGAAAGTGTGGTTGTGTTTTTTCAACATTGGGGTATCTACAGTAACCCCATCCTCCCACAGCCAGAGGAAAACATGAATACTTGTGACATTAAAACTGAGGTGATGCCCTTATGCTAACTGATGAGGCTGTGTAACTTAAAACGTGGCCTAAGCGTATGAAAAAAACTAATTTTTGTTGTAGGCCATAGTTACAGTAATAAAGCCTCCTCAAAATAAAAGCAAATTGTTTCCATTGTCATACAAGTGGAACTGAGCCTTTGAAATCACAGTGAAAGTATATTTCTAGACCAAAATCTGTGTCAGTTATGACATGGAACCTGAAAGCAGACACGTGGCCGGGTGTCAAGGTGTTGAATGTCAGAACAGCCACCAAGAAGGAACTGGTGGAGCTTTCTGGGTGTAGGCCCAGTGGCTTGCTCTGACACCTCAGTACAGTAAATAGCAAAAACCAAATAAATTTCAAGTGCTTTTCAAAGGGTCGAAAGAGGAAGAAATCGTTGTGTTAGATTCCGCTTCCCTTTAGTAAATCACTTCAGTTGTATTTATGATAGAAGGGAAATGCCAGTACAGATGAAACGAGGCAACAAATAGTCTATGAGCAGGTTTCAAAGGAGCCAACGTGCAGCCAAATATATCCAGACGCAGCCTTTTGTATGAAAAGCTGGTTTCTTTTCATGAGGACATCTGCTCTGTTTGCATTTCTACATCTTCAACATCAGATCCTTCCTCTCCTTGACCTGGACACACACCAGGACTCCACCAGGTTTACAGGATCAACTTAAACAAGCAAAAACGAACTGAAACGTGGTGTTAGCTGGAGCAAGCTGTCTGAGGAACGGAGACATGTAATAGAGAACTGAAGCTTGTAACTGTTACCATGTCACCAGCCAGTTTTGTTATGTCGTGTTCAGACATGTGTGACAGTGCCCTTTCACAAATTGAGAACGAAACAGGAGATTGTCCGACTAGACGCATTCATAGTAACAAGAAAGAATCCGAAACATTCAGGAAGCAGGTGGCGTCTGGATAGAGGATGCAGGAGGCAGGACACAAAGAATAAAACCACATGTTATTGTTTAACGCGCATCGACGAAAACTCTCATTGTCTTACCAAGTTGTCGTTTCTGTCCCCTTCCTCATATCGAGCCTCTTCTTCCTCCTCGTTAGCAGCTACATCATCAAAGGAGCTCACAAAGAGATTTCCCAAACATAGTACAGGGAGCTGGCAGGAAAAAAATCCTGAAAATGTCTAGAAACTCATGCATAGAAGCTGGAGTTCGAACACACACACCCACACTGTTCGGAAAACGTAAGTCGATTGTACAAATCTTATACAAATGTACTTTGAATCAACTGTGTTTGACGGCTGCATCAATGAGTTAATCTAAGTTAGTACCTGAGCTGTGCTTTCTCATGTCAAATACTTTTGTGTTGTTTAAGTTGTGTGGGATAGTGAAGGTAAGCTCAGGGATCAATAGAACATACCAATGTTGTAACCTTAGAGCTTGAGCGGAGGTATAAATCCAGATGAAACCTCGATTTACGATGAACTTTCCCAACCACAGCTGTGTCCTCTATAAGGCAGGTGATATACACTCCTGATCAAAATCTTAAGACCAGTTAAAAAATTGCATGAATTTGCATTTTGCACTGTTGAATCTTAGGAAGGTTCTAAGTAGAGTTTCAAAATGCAAAAAGAAGAAATGGGAACAAGAGCCCAAAAGTTGTGAGCAGGCAATTTATTGAAAACAACAATTTAACTGAAGTAGGCTGTTCATCAGCTGATCAAAAGTTTAAGACCACAGCTAAAAAAAAAAAAAAAACTTCTAAAACAGAAATTAAAGTGTCAAAAACTGACTCAGTAATGAGTAGCTCCACCATTATTGTTGATCACTTCAAAACTTCGTTTTGGCATGCTTGATGCAAGTGTTTCCAAAAGGCTAGTGCGAATGTTGCGCCAAGTGGTGAAGATGGCTTCACGAAGGGCATCCACTGTCTGGAATTGAAGTCCATTTTTGTAAACTTCCCTTGCCATCCATCCCCAAATGTTTTCAATTGGATTAAGATCAGGGGAACACGCAGGATGGTCCAAAAGAGTGATGTTATTCTCCTAGAAAAAAGTCTTGGTCAGACGGGCATTGTGAATTGGAGCGTTGTCCTGCTGAAAAACCCAGTCGTTACCACACAGACGAGGGCCCTCAGTCATGAGGGATGCCCGCTGCAACATCTCCACATAGCCAGCTGCTGTTTGACGCCCCTGCACAACCTGGAGCTCCATCGTTCCATTGAAGGAAAAAGCACCGCAGATCATGATGGCGCCCCCTCCACTGTGCCGCGTAGAAAACATCTCAGGTGGCATCTCCTTGTCATGCCAGTAACGTTGGAAGCCATCAGGACCATCAAGGTTAAATTTTTTCTCGTCAGAGAATAAAACTTTCTTCCACCTTTGAATGTCCCATGTTTGGTGCTCCCTTGCAAAGTCTAAACGGGCAATTTTGTGGCGTTGAAGGAGACGTGGCCTTTGAAGACGTTTCTTGTTTTTGAAGCCCTTCCTTCGCAGATGCCGTCTGATGGTTATTGGGCTGCAGTCAGCACCAGTAATGGCCTTAATGTGGGACGAGGATCGTCCCGTGTCTTGACGGACAGCCATTCGGATCCTCCGGCTCAGCGCCGGTGAGATTTTTTTGGGTCTACCACTTGATTTTTTTGTTCCATAACCCTGAGGATCTTTTAAGAAATGCAAAATGACTGTCTTACTGCGTCCAACCTCAGCAGCGATGGCACGTTGTGAGAGGCCTTGTTTATGCAGTTCAACAATCCTACCACGTTCAAAGACGCTGAGCTTTTTTGCCTTTGCCATCAAGAGATCTTCACAGTGTGATTACTTGACAGGAAATGACATAGAATCCAAATTTTTGCACAGATTTTGGCTTTTAAAGGCTGTGGTCTTAAACTTTTGATCAGCTGATGAACAGCCTATTTGAATTTTGGGTTAGTACAATAAGCAGAGTACACCTCATTGGTCTGGAAGTGTCCTTGGTGTGTCCCCGCCTCAGCCGATCACCTGATCCTGCCCCTCCCTGCCCGCTGTCCTTTCCTCAGGACGCCACACCTGTCGCTTCTTCCCTCCTTCAGTTCCAGTGTATCAGGATATAAAGCTGCCATTTACCAAAGTGCCTTGTTGTGTCTGTTGTCTAATGTCTCATGTAATATGTATGTCAAATAACTACATACATTTTTTGTAACTACAGTATGTCTAGATTGAAAAATTTAAAAAGCTTCAACAACTCATCGACCTCAATGGGAGTCACATGGTTCAACCCAACATAAGTAAGTCAGTCTGAAATATGTATTGCTTCCCAGCAGTTGTTTTATGATAGTCCCACGTTTTACTGTTTGTGTATCTGATGTGTCATTCATCCTTCCTCCGCAGCAGTTACTTCCTTTCAGGTTAACGGTCATAACCGCACAGACAATGGTTGACTCTTTTTTTTATCAGATGAAGTAGGCGGCATACTGTACCTTAATGATATCTACAACAGCATTTAGGCGCAATTTAGTTTCTGTGTGTTGAGAAGTAAGAAATGATATTGTTTAAAAAACAGTTGGAAAATGAGACTGGAGGGTTTTCTCTCCTGGTTTTAGTTCTCAAAGTCTGACATCAAAACCAAGAGAAACTGTGTGAGACAGAGATACTCATCGACTTGTGTAAGTTTAATGATCCATGTTGACACTCTGCATGGTCTGCGGGCGCCTGATGACCGTTATTATGGCATTGTTGTCTGTGAACGTGGTGACAGGCAGAGTCTCCGTGTTGAAAAGCGAAGACGATAACAACAAAACACAAATTAACAAAAGGTGCAAAAAAATGTCAGAGATAAATAACCCGCTGAACATGTAACAGCTGAAAAACACAGAGCTGAAAGGTGCAAATGATTTAAGCATCTGAACATGCAATTCCCAGCATACAAAACACATGGTGAGGTAACTCTAGACTCCCAAAGGGCAAGTTAAACACATACATGATACACACATGGGAAAGAAGGCGGCAGATGTTATTTGGAGCTTGGAATACTACGTTGAACCAAGCTGAAGAACACAAGCACAAGCAGAGACAGAAAATAGGTTTTAAAAAAATACAAAAAAACACAAAATACAACAATCTGTTTTCACAATTTCATGATTTTTAAGTAGATATTCCAAACGTGTTAAACCTCTTTTCTGTTTTACATGTGACACGATTTACGATAAACTACAACTGCATACATAGTGGTCACACACACACACACAACCACATGTGAAATACACCTGTTACTGGAGACTCGTGCCCTGTGAATGTGTACATGAGTGTGTGCGTGCGTGCATGTGTGGCAGCGGGTCAGCGGGTGGTGTCAGCTGGGGCTTCGTGTGGCAAATGACCGGACAGACAGACACGGTGGTGTGAGATCAAGTCTTTCAGATGGCTGAACACACACACACAGACGCTCGCTGTGATAACCATTGTCTCCTGGGAACCCTCGTCCGCGGCCAAAGTTTTTGTCAACGAAGAACAAAGGTGCTAAGCGCTCCAAATTTTCTCCGGACAGTCTGATCTGATGAGCACATTCCATTCCGCCCAAGTATCGGCTTCATTATGCAAATCAAGGACACAATGTCATGTGTGTTTTTAGCTGTTTCATAACCCGTGGTCAGCTCGCCTCACAGCTTACAGCGCGGTTGTGTATTCATATACAATGTTGTGTTTGGTAAGAGACCTTACTGTTAAGTCCACTGTAGAAGGAGGACCGAGCATGAGGACAGAGAGAAATCAGTAGCAACCAAGGTCCCAGTGGACGGAAACCAGGGACATTGTGGTCCACAGCGTTAAACCTCTGGGCCACAAGGTCACATAAGCAAAGGCTGTTTTTTTCCATCACTTTGTGTCCATATGCCAAAATAAGGACCTGGTGAAGGTGAGTGCATCACGGCTTTATGATCGCAAAACCCCCAAATCTGCGTTTTAAATTTAAATGATGCTCATATTCTGGTTTATAATTTTAATTTGGGTTATTGCTCGAAGACGTTTACAGACTCTAATGTTCAGAAAACATCAGTTTGCTTGTGCTGACCACTGCTGCAGCTCCTCTTTTCAGGCTCTGTCTGAAACACTTGATTTCAGCTCCTGTCTCTTTAAGAACCCTCTCCTGATCAAACCCTGCCTGCTCTGATTGGCCAGCTGGAATACTCTGTTGTGATTGGCCGGCCTCCTCTCTCTCATTACTTGGCTTTGTGAATGGGCGTGCCAGAGGAGCCGCTAGTTAAGCATAAGGCTAATTTTGAGCAGCCTGATTTCTTTATTTGTTTGTTTACGTTTAAGCAAAGCCACCATCTTTCCATTGGATTAGACGTTTGTTTACTACCTTCCCATTCATATCATCTCTGATCGCCCATTTGAATCCTTTTCAGTTTCAGAACCATAAAATAATATAAGTTCTCCTCTCTCCAGGACCTTGAGCTGGTTTTCTTGTCTCCTCCTTATCTGTCGCTAGAGATATGGCGTTGAGGAAGTTGTGAGGGAAAAGAAGGACTGAGTCACTCTGCATGTGAGTTAACAACATGACATGAATGGATTTACTGAAAACAAAGGAACTTTCCTGTGCCCTTACCGGCCAACCTATCGGTTTTCAAAGTGCCGAGTCACTCCCTCAGGCTGACACAGGCAGGTTGTGTTTACCATGTAATTGTTGTGAAACGCCTCTCCTGCCCATTATAGCACTAAACCCCAGTCGCTCAAAGTGCAAGTATTAGCGTGAATTAGGTCATTGTATGTTTACAACGTACCGCTGCACATGATAGTGCATGAGGCAACATGCAGGAATTCCACGGCTCTTAAAGCAGCTCTATACACTATACACTCCAATTATATCTAAATCACGTCAGAGGACTTCAGTTATAACATGTGCTGTTTATTCTTTTTTCACAGCAATCACACGTACGAAAAAAGAAAAAGTCACCAGACAAGTAAATCCAGCGACACACACTCTGCCACCGCCTGCAGAATGTCTTTTGTTGAAGTTAATCCTCGGGTGATTCTCATCATCTCCAGTTCTCCTGTCATTAAATATGCAGCTTGCAAAACGTGAGGGTGTGTTCAGACTCTCTATCCACATAATCACAGTGGGTGTTTCATCTTGTACCCAAACAACTCAAGGTTACAAGAGTTTACTCAGAATTTTCTCACCGGTACAAACTGACATGGAGGACAAATTTGTAAAGGCCATCGTCAGTTATTCTAAAAGAAAGATATCAACTGTAACTGTGTTTATTCTAATCTCCAACAACCTCCAGGGAAACGTTCAGGTTCTGAGGGGGGGATCTAGTCTGAGATCCACCTCAGAGACGGGTGTCTGGCCAAGAAAGCTTTGTGACTTTGGTCCATTTAGACTTTATGGTGCATCGCCATTGTCGGTACGATTCATGGGATGAGCGATTAAAGACACAAACAGTTAACACTCTGTTATATTTAGTTTAGCATCAACCATTGAGATGCGTCCACAATGGAATGAGGTGGGTGTGTGCTTGAAGGTGTGTGTTTGTACATGTAGGTGTGTGTGTGTCTGTGTGTGCCTGTAGGTGTGTTTGTGTGGGTCGTTTCATGAGTGTCAGAAGCACACACACACACACGTCATTCATATTATACAGAGGTGGACAGCTGCAGGCTCATGTGTTCTCCAGCTGTCTGGTCGAAGCCCTGCAGCTCAGTCCCTCCTTCCAGGAAAAGACATTAAAATATGCTCCTCACCCTCCTCTCATGGGTGTGTGAGATGGGTGAGTCAAGGGACGCCTGTGGCTCTACACGTTAACCGACCTGACTTCAGAGACAAAAGACGCCTGTTTCATCGTTTCGCGAACTCAACCTGTCCTCCGTGATACCACTGAAATATTTGAAATGTTGTAAGTCATTATTTTTCCTGATAAAATAAGTCGCCAACTACAAACACAAGGAGGCCACACCAATGGTAAGCAATGATTACGAGGCAACAGAATAAACACTCCTTTATGACCAGCAATCCATAACAGACGTTCACTTTTAGATTTGATATTAAACAGCGATGACTGGGATCAATCAATCTTGTCTCTGTTATTGTTGGAAGCATCCACCCAGCTCTGAAAACTTCAAGGAGAACATGTCATGGTAAACTCAGTTTACAAGCATCCTGCCTCCCTGCAGTGAAGACACACTGTGGAGAAGAGAAGATGACCGGCCTCGTGTTCTAAAGACAGCTCCCTTCAAAGTTATTATTTCAGGTTTTAAAGTCCTGGCGAAGTCACTTTATATCAAGGTTTGGATTATCCCATCAGAGACTTAAAGGTGCTGTGTGTACGTTTTCTCTACTTCTGAATCTGGTTCGTTGTTGGGAGCAGTTTGTGGCAGATCTACTTTTTCAGTTAACCTTAAAGAGGCTCACGATCAGTAAAGCTGCTTTGAAGACATGGACTGAACTCCGCGGCTCCTACGTAGTTTCTCCACAGGAGGTGCGACGCAAATGTCCGAGTAAGACGATCCGCAGTCTCTGTGGACTTTCTCCACCTGGCCTTCAGTTTAATATCCATGGAATCTGATGTGTGAACACAGAAGAGGATCCCCTGCTGGATTCACCGTGAATATTTCAGAAACCATAGTTTGAACTGTTCCTTCAGTTGGGAGATTTAGAGCCTTTTACAAATGCAATAGAAGTACAAACAATTTTTTGTTGTTGTTATCTTATCGCATTAATTTCAGTGACTTGACGGAGATTGTGGGGTTGCATTTAGTTTAGTATGTTATGGGGGACATCTTGAAACCTTTTTATATGCCTCTGCTCTTTGTATTTCTCTTGTCAAGATTCAAGGATAATGAACGACTGAACCGAACATGGGGTGCTGTGGCCTAGGGGGTAGAGTGGGTGTTCTCCAACAAGAAGTTAGCCGGTTCAATCCCCACTCTTCCCCATCTGCATGCTGAAGTGTCCTTGGCAAGATACTGAACCCCTAAGTGGCCCCTCATAAATGTTGAGTGTCCTAAAAATGTAAGTCGCTTTGGACAAAAGCGTCAGCTGAAATGACATGTACATGTAAAACAACAGCCAACATTTCAAATTTGTCTGGTTTCAAAGATGACCATTGGGTTAAACCGGGAACATGAGTCGTACAACAAACATCTTCTGGCGTTACAGACTTTTCAATACAATTCCTTAAGTGGGTTGTCCCTCTCTCTTCTAACATCTCTGGGCTGGTGGGCAAATCTCTCTCACTCGTGAGGCTTGAGTTGGATTTGAAACAAAGTCCCTTTGTTTGGCCAAGTGTCACGCCCTCAGTGGCTAACGTTCAAAGAGAGCACCGGGTCACGGCCCGGGGATTAGGGTCAGTGTAAAGTTTTGGTGGAGGAGATGGGGAAAGGGTCAGGGTTAGGGTTGGAGTTGGCATGGGGGGTTGGCTCCGCTACACCGAGTAGGACTGTGTACATCCCTACAAATGAATTTCGGTCCTTAGTGATGCATGTCACATTCGGTGGAACTGATGAGGAAGTTATTTGGTTACTTGTTTCTTTGAGCTTCCGTTTATTCCAGTGAATCCTAGATCTTGATTTACAGCTTTTAGAAATGTTCTCACAGTAAAGGAAATGAACGGGTTCAGGAATGTGCAGCGATTGATGCCCACACATGCTGCTGATTAGAAAAGGCATGTCTTTGTGGTGAAGGCTCAGTTTTCCACCACGCCGACACATGCACACACGTATGGAAATCTCAATGTCATTGAACTGGAGTAACCCTCTTTTAAGGTGAGGCCATACCTCTCAGCCAATCACAAAGGGCCGAGAATCAGGCACCCCGTCCTGAGCCAATCAACACGTTTGTGCTCTTTTCTCTCCCCGCTCTCTCTCTCTCTCTCTCTCTCTCTCTCTCTCTCTTTCAGTTTCCGTGGTTCCTTTTCATTCTTTCTGAAATACTATTTCATGACTAACAACCAACCGCCGCAGGAAGAAGTGGTTTCGCATTTCTCGGTGCGCGCTCGTCTGTCATCTTTTTCTTCTCCTCCCGAAGCTCTCGTCCCTGTATCTCTCGAGCTGGTGTGTCACGCCATTGTGTGCAACTCATTCATTCACAAAATACACAATCCCGGGGGAAATCCCTTCAACCCCCCCGCGTCCATTCTGCTCATGACTGTGTCTGTGTTTGCGCTGAGCAGGAGTGCTTCCCGTTTATGGTCACCTTTAATCCTTTTCCCTTTGGAGAGGCTGAAGTCAGCTTCAGGGCCGTGTGTGAGGGTAAGTGTGCTCAGGTATGTGCACAGATGTCCCACTGCGGGTGTAATTTGAGTTGAGAACACCATCAGCACCCTTCAGGGGGTTGCATAATCCATATCAAGCCAGGACATGGCTGTGTCTGTTCCTCAGTCAACATAGGTTCCCACGGAAAACCACAACATACAGTAAAGCTCATGGGGTCAGTTCCCATACATCAGGAGGATGGAGAGGTTGATAGGTGAGATCTTCTTAATAGCAAGTCTGTGTTTAAAGTAACATAAGCCTGCTTGGGAGGATTTCTGTTAATCGGATACGGAGGAGAAACTCAGTGATGGGGAAAGAGATTTGAGAGGAAAAAGGAGGATGACAGTAATACAAGTCAAGCCCCCCCAGGTTACAGTAACAACTAGAGTAAAACTGTGGTAAAATTCAGAGGGACAGGATGATAATACTACATACATGTGAAACAAGTTCGTTACCAAAGCCAACATGTTCACTGGTCAGCTTTGTCCTGAGCCTTCATCACGAGTTCAGTCTGATTTACTGTAGTTTAATATTACACAATTTTCTTCTTAAATGAAACTCCACCGTGATATTGCACAATTTCCCCAAAATCTCTAACGACACCAGCAGGTTCAGCAAACATGTGATAATGAAAAGTCTAGACAGTCCGTGATGTCCCACACAGCTGGGTCACCGGCACTGTGGCAACTGTAATGGGATTATTCAAAGAGTTAAACAAACTTTTTGTGGCAATTTTATACAAAGACAATCAGTAAATATTGATTACTGCAGATTTAAAGTCCCTACGAGTGGAATGAAGCTAAAACCAGCAGCTTCATCTTCAGGGATTCACTCAAAACATCAGAGCCAAAATAAAAATAAAACGTTGCCGATATAAATTGAGTTCCAATGGTTCTTTGCCGCAATCTATCACCTGGTGAGTCTAGTTCTAGCAGGGCGTGTCTCGTGCTTGCACCGATGATTCATGCCTCAAGGCCACAATGCAGGGTGGAACTCCTGTGTAGAGCAAATGGAACGTTTGGAGTTGGTGCTTGGCGACAGTATTGTGTTGAGCACAGGAGTGTAACCTAAACTACAACATCAAATCCATTTTAGTAACCAACAGTATTGTTATATAAAGAGTAAAGTAGTACGACATATGCTTGTAATTGATAAAATAAGCTGAAATTCAATTCTGGCACGAGTTCAATCATGTTCCCCTGTTTCTAATCCAACAAGCAGAACAACCAGGGACAGTCTGCTTCTCATTGCTCGATGCTTTTTATCTGGAGCAGTTAGAGCAGATGTAATTTTTGGACAGAAGACAATCCTTGTCCTCCAGTGTGTATTATTACTGTTACTGTTATTATTGCCAGACACATACAGGACACGTCCTGTGCACCAGAAGATGCTTGCAGAGTTGGACAATCTCTGTTTATACCATATTTTTTACAATATGAAGTATCACAGAGTTTAATGATACAGCTTATATAATAATGTCCTTGATGGAGCAGCTCTGTCTTCACGGATCCAAATATTTATTCATTGGTACCAGGCATGACAAGCTGGTATAACCTTGAGTCTGTGTGTGTTTTGGCTTTTTCAGTAGGCCAGTCTGTCTGTCTGTCTGTCTGTCTGTCTGTCTGTCTGTCTCTCTGTCTGTCTGTTTGTCTGCCTGCCTGTTTGTCTGTCTGTTTGTCTGCCTGCCTGCCTGTCCATCTGCCTGTCCATCTGTCTGCCTGCCTGTCTGGTTGCAGAAACAGTGAAGATACAGACAGAGAACTTTACAGATGAGTAGTTTAGATCAAAATGTGGAAACCACGAGTCCAGAGTTCTCATGTCATAATGTATAAAGTCCTCAAAGGTCAGAACCTGCTGCTGTGATCCCACTACAATAGGATCTTTAGTTGCTCAGCATGCTCACCTGACCAGGGCAATTTAAAAACGATAAATTGTGGTAATTTTTATTATTGTGTGATTTGGTTTAATATTGCACCAAAATATCTTAACGGGGAAAAAGCGGAGGAGTTACAGGCAGGGCTGATATTAACCACAAAGCCTTATCTCTAATTCTCAAGAAGTTTGAAGAAGGACCGTTTAATTTTATGAGCTCGCACAGACGCCGACCGTGAGGAGGCTGCAGAACCAAAGGCAAATAACATTTTATGGTTACTTATATTTTATTGCATTTTTGCCTTTTAGTGGAATCTCACTGCGACGGAAGAGCACAATGGTTCACATTTGCAGATACATATGCACCAGGATCGCTTTGCACCAATTTTTATGTAAACTTCAATCGATCAGTATCGCCTTCCAAACCTGATAAACTTAATGGAAGTATGTGTTTATGTTGTTTCAAAGTATTTATTTGTATATATATTAGGTATTTATAAAATAAATAAATAAATACAGAACATGTTCCATTTTACACACTTTGGTGTAGTAACCCTCATTTAAGGTGAAGAACCTTTCCGACGGATCCTCGAATGTTTTTTTTTTTTAAATATGCAAATTGAAATGTACTTACAAACTATAATAAATACTGCAAACAATATTAAATAGTGTACGTATTTTCAGAAAACTTTACTTGGAAATGATAAGGAACCCATAAACCTTTACAATAAAATATGACTTGATATTATTTTAAGTCGCCACATTTAAGGGATTTTCAATGTGGGATGAGTGTATGACCTCATTGCACTTACACTGCCCCTCCCCACTGTCTTCAACAAAAGTGTCTTTGAAATATGCTGCTGGTATTAAAAGATTAACAGTAAATCCTCATTCCACACCAGCGTGGCTCTGATGAAAAGTGAAGTTCCCTTTGAGGTGGGATCTGTCTGCTGCTGCACCGACTCGGCCTGTAGACAATCCACTGTGTTTGATCCACTGTAAAACCAAAGATCTTCTGAGCGCAGGAATCAAACCATATGACTTCAAAGACAAATGCATTTCATGGGTTTGGCTTGGCGGCGGTAAAATGCGTCTCTGTCCTGAGTCCACGTCATAAAAAAGACCAATGTCCATGTTTCACAGTCTCGTAACACTTTAGTGAGTTGTTTCAACCTAAGCCTGTCCATGTAGTAACAGGCTAAAGCAGCCGAGAACCACCACATGCAGATTAAACCAGAACTAAAAACATTAGTAAATGTTTTGTCGTGTGACTTTGTCGTAAAGCGGATTATCTTTGTTATGCACGCAGGCGAAATAGAATGTAATCATACAAGCAGGGAACTGGCTTTAAGTCACACATGGTCCATAAAGGCCATTGTTCAGCAAACACATGGTGTCACTCTGTGGTTAACATGTGGAAAACAAACATTTAGAATGCTGATAAAGGGCTGATACACCCGCACCCACAGGAACGAGGCACGTCAAAGAGTCTCCCCCATTCCCAGTAACCATCACTGATAAATGAGAATCTGAAATTCTCCTCCAAATCGAATTAAGCACAATGTAAATTCAGAAAAAAACATTAAAATCATACACAGCATCCCTCTGTGCAGCCTGCCGACCTCCTGCCCAGACTGTGTTTGTGTAGTTCAAAATGTTTAATCTGATTTCAAGCAGTTTAATCGACGTGTCTCGTTGGAAATTCAGCGTAGACGAGAGTGAACGTATTCTTTTGTAACATGTGAGAATTACATAAATCCTATTCTCAGCAGATTACAGTTTTTTTTTCACTTGCTTTCAGCTCCGAGGGCATTTCTTTGCATTCCTCATTCATGTCTGGCTCGTTCCCATGAGAAAGTCTCAGCCTACACCTCTGACACCATGAAACGGCCACAGAAGAAACGACAATGGTCCGAGCAGCATCAGAGGCGGTGTGTGTGTGTGTGGGTGCGTGTGTGTGTGTGTGTCTGTGTGTGTCGGAGCACAGTGAATCATACAGTTCAATATTAGCAACAGTGATGCTCTGTGCGAGTCTGTGGGAGAGCTTCAGGGTTTGTGTTCTTGCACTGTTGTGAAGACCAATTACATTTGAGTGAAACCCTTTGCTAGGATAATGAGAACATACTGGCTGTTCCTTCGTTTCATCCAATAATAAATCATAACTAATTGACACTTTTATGGTCTTGCGTGGTGCTGGTAACATGTGAAGTACAAAAAAAAAGCAGATGAAAGAGTTTTAGAGAGAAATTCCTATATTGTAGCTGATATTTTCTCATCTAAGAACACCTACGAGTGCCATGCAAGCAAAGTGTGAAAGCATAATTGGGTTATGGGGGGGGGGGGGGGCAGCTATGGCTTAGGGGGTTATATCGAGTCATCCACTAACCAGAAAGTCAGTCATTCGATCCCTGGCTCGATCAATCTTTGTGCCGAAGTGTCCAAGAGCAAGATTGTGAACCCAAAATTGTCCCTGATGGCTTTGCCAGAAAGTGCCCCCCCCCCACACACACACACATGTCAGAGAAATTGATTCAGTACTTTTTGCGTAATCCTGCTGAAAAACAAACATAAAAACGAACAGGACAGGAGCGGGAACATGACCTTGACAGTGAGGGTCATTATGTGACAACACAATTCAGGTTGAAATTACACGCACACACACACGCACTGTGATGACTGCAGGGAGGAGATCAATAGAAATGTGACAACTTCACCTTTTTATTTGGGTTTCACCTTCCATGACCCTGCTTTATGCCGTGTGCGGGATTTGATTCGCTCTGACTTTACTGAGTGACCTGAACTAAAGGTTTTCTAATATTGACTCAGACTCAGGTCACCGACCACTCAGGTGTCTTTCAAACAGACTGTAATGTTCTATTTTAGGCCCGTCCCCGAACCCATGATTCAACTTTCACACACATCTCGTTGAGGGTAACTTTAGGTACATCGAATGGCTTAAAGGAAGAGTTCACCACTGTAGGAAATACACTTATTCTCCTTCTTTCTGAGAGTTAATTGAGAAAATCCATATGAATCTAAAGTGTGCATTAAACTAGAATTGTTATAGGAAAAGATTAGCTTAGCTTAAAGACTGGAAGCAGGGGGAAACAGCTAGCCTAGGTCGGAACTTATCTAAAGTTTTAGTTCTTAACACTTTTGATGTAATTTGTATTCATCTGTACACAAACATAAAATAAATGATTACAATTTGGGGTTTTACCTTCAGTTTGGTGCACGACAAACCAAACTTGATTGATTAATAAGCTGTAGAAACACGGTAGTAGACCTATTTTTGAAGTATTTATTCCAAATTACCCCTTCAAAAGGTTAAACACTCTTCAGATCAATATTTGGATGAGATTCCATTAAATACAACTCGGTGACAAACACAGCCTTTGACAGTGGAACAGAGTTTTGCGTGTTAACCATCAGGTTTTAGATATTTCCTGGGAATAGAAACAGAAATTGAAATAAACCATTTGTGCTTTACCCAGTTCCTGTTTGGAAGATAACTCTGAAAATACCATTTGACATCTGGGAAGAAGTCGTGGCAAATATGTGACATTCAGACACAGGCAGTAATTCTCCATTCAACAGGAGAAATTCCATGAGAGAAAGGGAAGAGAGCTGATTCGGATTCAGACAGCTGCCTGGGTCATCTGGGTTTACATGGAAAGCTCCTCAACCATTGGCCCGCTGGTCTCTCCAGTTGTACTCTGTGGACGGGGTGTGGTCATTGTCGAATATGGTGTGATGCTGGGACGTCCTGTCGGCCGGGGAAGGGAGCCTGAGGTCAGCTAGGAGCTTAGAGCCAGACACAGGTTCTGGCTGAGATCGTTTGGGGCGACGAACCCCTGACCTCACATGACCTCTGCGCTCTGGAACTTTAAGCACAGGAAATAAAGCTCTTTCATGGAAGACATGAGATTATAACCACAGTTAATTTCACTCAACTTTTTAGCCTTTAATATCCAAAAATCCAAAACATATACACAGATATAATATTATTAATTATAACCCTCGCTACCATTTTTCTTTGCACATTACAGAACTTTGCTTCTGTCTCTCAAACCTACATAAATATGTTAAATCTTATTAACCAGAAAGATGACGTTTTTAAAAGCGGAGAACTCATGAGTCCCACAAATAGAAGATGGTTATTTCAGCTTGTGTTGGCAGACGTCCTTCATCATGAAGTCGGGCCTCTGGTGATGAACTTGACCTCAGGAACTCTCCTTGGAACTCGTAAAACAGGAACTGATGCGTCTAGCAACAGCTCCGACTGAGAGAAACCTCTCCGCCTGCAGCTGCAACGTTGTATAAGGCAAGGCTGATCCCACACCAATGTGTTCAAGGTAACAAGGAGACAAATGTGACTCCATAACAGCCGTGTCAACGTGTGACGTGTGTGCATCAGGAGACCTGTGGAAAATCGCCTGACCTCGCATGGCCACCGGCTCTCACACGCAGGGACCGGCTGACAGTGTAATTATAGACGCGTGTAAACAAACAATGTATGCACTGTCAAAACATAAACATGGGCCGCAAAGCCTGTGATCTCTGATTGGTTGTTTATTTTGACCAGTGTATGTTCTCCCACTTAGAACGAGTCCTGTGAGGTGCCCTCTACTTTCCTCTTGACGTCTCGATGTCCCCGTGAGACACAGTGCGGAGCCACGTGCAACGACCTGACAATAAACAAGAGGCAGATATTTTACCATTATGAAGAACTATAAACCGTGTCTCCACTTCCTGTATCTGAAATATCCCAGATACTGCGCTGTGTATGTATATGGAGCCGGAGTCTGTGAAACCCCTTGTATCAAGGTCCTGCAGATACATCCGCGGCAACCAATCAGAGTCAGTCTCAGCTGTCAATCATCACAATTCACCCCATTTTCTTTACAATATCAAATAATAAATTGATTCCAAACTTATTGGAAAAATTACAGAAACCACCTTTGAGTCGAATCTATTTCATGTGAAGGCTACTTAGAGTTTTTTACTCTCACAGTTAAATGCAAGTCATCAAAATGACAATTACTCATGTGGAACTGCCATATATCAGGAACTCGTACTTTCATGTATTTGATTGATCAACACTGCAACTTGCTGATAAAGGTTTTTTTTGTAGTAAAAGCTGAGCTGGTTCCCCCCCCCTACACTTGTGCTGCATTGGCACCTCTGCTGTGCCACCAGACTGGCTCCATTCAAATGAATGAGAGGGCTGCATTGCACAAGGTCTAGTCTCGACTTTGCTGATTGCAGCGATTGGGAGAGTTACATGAACGACGTCATTTTGCTTTTCATCTTCTTTAATTGATAAAAGAAATAATCAGTGTCTCTGTCCCTCAGGCTCACGTCATCGATCCGAGGGAGAAAAGGCCAAACAGATGATTCAAGCTGGATTCTTCACAACTAAAACATGAAGCTTCTCTTGTGCTGAAAGCAAAGACGGGTTCATGTTTGATTTGTCCCGCTTGATCCTCCACTGCACCTGGGCTTTTCCATTTTCAGATAACCAACCAAAACATTGTCCTCACATCACATTTCCAGCGGATCATTTGTCCAAACAGACTTATGAAAGATCATACTCCGGTCCGGTCCACCTTCATCCTTCTCACAGCTCACATTCCTAGAAAATTCAAGAGGACGTCTTACTTGGAAACCACGGAGAGACCATATGACCTCGGTGCTTTCAACTCCAGCCAGACTTGGACTGACGTGCCACAACCACTCAGCTGGAGTACAGCACATGTCGTGTGTGTGTGTGTGTGTGTGTGTGTGTGTGTGTGTGTGTGTGTGTGTGTGTGTGTGTGTGTGTGTGTGGAGTTCAACAACGAGCTCTGCTGAGAGTTTCCACTCGACCGCTGTGACGTTCTCAGATGTTTCCCGAGATCTCTCAAACTGCTCCTCACTCTGACTTTGACATCAGTGCGTGCGTGGACCACCAGGATCACCCCCCCCCCCCCCCTGCCCCGCCTCTCTGCTGCTGGTGCGTGGCTTGAGCCAACATCCCAACATGTGGCATTGTATTCACCACCACCCTTTAATCTGGATGGCACGTGGCACGGGGGGGGGGTTAACAAGCAACACAGACCCGCACATGGCATGCTGCGCCTAATGGTTTGGAAGCAATGACAGACACACCGCCTGAAGGACCATGAAAAGAAAACATTTAGATCTGCAAACGTACTCAAGTTCATTCAGGTGGATTGTAAATGTGCACGGTTTTGTTAAATCTTCTTTTATCAGCAGTCTGAATCCAGAGCCTCTTCTCGGCAGTGCTGCAGTTATAATGTAAATATATTTATATATATAAATACAAATAATTCTGAGAAATATTTCTATAATTTCATATAAAGATTTCTGAGAAATATTTGTTCCTTTTAGAATTAAATGATGAACTTTTAATTTGTGCTGCCGTCAGAGAAAATGGTTTTTATCTGGTTGGTTTCCTTTTTTCGGTTTTTAACCAGAGGAGTTCCTCTGAATTTTCAAGAAGAAAGAATGGAACAGAAACCTAACAATGGTTAACATCGATATGTCAACTTTAAAGAGTGTTTGACATTTGAGATTTATTCAGAGACGCACCTGGCGGATCAGCATATGTCCTGAATTTATACTGTAAACTGTGCCACCTACAGTAAAAACACACTGTCAGCATCCGAAACCTGATCTGGATTTAACAACTTGAAATACCAGTCAGGCACAGTGGGAACAAAGCACTTTCTAATCTTGTGTTTAGAATTTTTGTGTCATTGTTCATACTCGGATCTTGAATTGCGTCTTTCAACAAAAGATCCAGTTTAAAAAATCAGGTTAACATGAATTTTCTCGGTAGCTGCCGTTTAAACCCAGGACTCACTAAAACCTGGAAACGTGGTTTGACACCGCTATGTTTACCAGAGGCCGTGTGCAGGAAGTAATCCCACCTCACCATAACAGTGGTGTCAAAGTGTGACGTGTGCACCAGGAGTAATGTGGAAAACCGTCTGCCCTCACACGCCCACCAGCAAACACAGCCGCGGGACCAGGTGACAGGGTAATTATAGACGCATGTAGACAAACTATGTGTGAACTGTAGAAACCTGAACACAGGCCGCAAAGGACGTGATCTCTGATTGGCTGCTCATTTTGAACAGCTCATCTGTGGTAGGTCACTGTGGATTGTGTGTGTTCCTGCTTAGAAAGAGTTGTGTTGTTACATGTGAGCTGCTCTCGGCTTTGTAAACCCCCCCCCGATATGTAACACAGAGCCGTGTGATAACATATATGACAGGCAGATATTTGACAATGATGTAGAACAGGAAACGCCAACAGTCGCATGCAGCTTGTGACTGGGGATCTATTTGTAGGATAGGGTCATGTTTAAATGTAAATGATTCAGATGAATGGGTGGAAATGTTTGAGGGTCAACCGACAACAAACGCACTTTCCCAAGTTGTGTTTTGATTTATGTTGTGTGCTGTTGTTCATATGTGGATTTTGAGTTGTGTCTTTTAAAAAAAGATTCACCGGAGCTTCGTTCAAAGAGGCACTTTCACTGAATGTTCTTTATAACCCAGGACTCACTGAAATCTGGAAGGTCATTGGATTTCTTGATGTTGATTGTAGCTTAATGTTGACATGAAAACATTCAAAGTGTTGATAGTCTTCTAATGAAACTTGTGGCAAGAAATCCAATAAGGAAATTCATTAAAAAATGATAAACTTTTTCTTCAATCATCTGAAGGACAGTATGAGACAGTAAGAGAAAACATGGGTCTAGGTTAACGACCAGGATTAAGTGGTGCCACAGGTGAAAACGGCCATTTGCAGCCATGGCAGAGTCCATATCTGCAAACAGACACCTGCCAAAGACAATTCATCAATCTCCCACTCTTAAAACAAATAACGACAACTTAGAAAACTCCGTCCACTCATGTTCATCAACTTCAAGTTAGGAGTTTCTTGTCAAACAACCTTCAAGAGTTTAAAAACACCCGCCTCACCCACGACCAGTTCTAGAATCTCAACTGGTCGAGCAGACTGGGACTAAAGAGGCAGATGGAATTGAGAAGGTTAAGAGACTTCATGACTATAAAAGCTGAAATGAGTCACTAAATGAACACTGGGTGGTGTGGTGGTCAGTGTGGTGGTCAGTGTGGTGACCCCATGGCTCCGTGTTTCTAGGAACAGACGGACTCACGGCCTCGCTGGATGGAAGTCGTCTGACTCGTGGAAAATTGGTCACTGCTGCAGCGAGTCATTCACACGAGAGCGAAACAGGGATGAGGAGAAATATAAGCAGAGAATAAACTGGACACAAAAAGATGTTTCTATAGATAAAAAGTAGGAGGAATCACGGAGGATGACTCAGGGGGACTCAATCACCAGATGTCAAGTGTACCGGGATGTTTCCTCTCTTACTAACCTCCCTGGCATTTCACTGACAACAAAGACATCGGTGTGTTTCGAGAAATATTTCCGTTCCTGAGCAGGAGGTTGCCACTTCGCCGCTGCATGCACCGACACATGCTGTTGTGTCATGGCAGAGGAGGAATGCATGTGGAATTCCAGATTCATTACGAGTCACGATCTAAGATTTATGCTATGTTGAAAGATAGCTACTAGTGAGCCTTTAAGCATGTGTGGCAACAAAGAGAAGCAATTACAAATACAGGAAAGAATTCTGCTCTGTTCGCCGTGTTGCTCCACAGACAGTCGCCCGCAAATGTTGTACAGTAACTTGTCTATTTAGTCACGAGTTCTCCAGTTTGCAGGGAGATATCGAGATGTCTGGACTGAGGAAATGAGCTACTGGTAAATCAGATGTGACGAGGACTAAAGAACATCTTTATTTCCAAACTGGCTCATGATTCAAACAGAATAGAGATCAAAAGCAAGGAGGTATCAAAAAGGTGTTGGCTCCCCCTGTACACCTGGCTGATCCTCAGGTATCAGTTTCACTAAGGCGTTGCCACCAACACTCGAAAATTGCAGTTGTGGCTCGATTCACAAATTATTGTCAAGGCCGCTTACAGGCTCATCAGTCCAAATCGAGGGGAAGGATGTGGGCTCATAGTGAAACCTGGGATCAGCCAGGGACGGCACCGTGGCACAGAGGGGCAGCACCGTCGCCCCACGGCAGAAAGGTTCTTGGTTTGAATCCTAGTTCAGTTACGACCCTATCGCTGTCCAAAGACCTGCACATTGGAGTTAGGTTAATTAGAGAATCTAAATAAAGTCAATGTAAACTGGGATTGGGATTGAGACCCCCCCCCCCCCCCCATCACCCTTAAAGTGGTACAGACAATGGATGGATAGGAACTTTCACCAGAGATCGGACAGTGACCAATACAGAAGACACAGGCAACGGTTTCTACAAATAACAGGTGCATTTATTTTTTTTCCAAAAAGTTATTTACATTATATACATAGACACAACCCCAAAAAAAAGAAGCCACAAACGGTAACAGTAACATGACGCACAAAGCCTCCTCAAAAAGATTGTGTGCAACGAGATCCGGTATCTCCTTCAGTTATACAGTGTATCAGTAATCTCTCAGCAGAAAGGCACATATCTTGGGCACAACACACACACACACAATCACCCACATATTTAAAAAAAAAAAAAAAAAAAAAAAACACACACAGACTCACACACAGACACGCACACAAATACTGCAACTGGGATGTGCTCTGATAAATAATGTTGGTCTTGCAGTGCTTCCATTCTATTCATAAATAGGAAATATTTAAAAAATGTACAGTACAGTGACTACAATTGCTGGTGTTTGTCCCCAGGCACAGATCTGTATTCTACTTTACTACAGTCCACACAAAAAAGGAACTTTCTGCAACTCTCACAGGCCATTTGACATTAAGGACCGCCCCAGCTTCCAGCCTGCAAGGAGACCTCCTGCTGTCTCGTACGCTGGACAGAGCCCAGAGTCCACGTTTTCAGAAGTTACCAGAAAACTTCCAGACGCTGAAACCTGAAGCTCGTCCCCACCGTGCGCCGATCAATCCTCCTCCAAACGAAAAAGTGCTCGCATCAAGAGAAGGTAGTGCTCCTCGTTGATCCATGTTGGGTCCCCCGTGGTGACGGTGCATTGGTTGTTGGAAGTGCTGAGTTGTTACATGGGCAGCCTGTTGATCGAAACAGAAGAACAATAAAAAACCATACCTCAGATTGCACAGGAGCCAGATATTTAATGCGTACTTATTTGCGGCCTTTCTAAAAATCATATAATGTTTCGTACCTTTTTCTAGGTTTCACTTCCCAGCCGTCACGACACTTCACAAACGTTACGGCCTCTCCTGGTGAGATTTCAGTTTTTGAAGGGTCTTGAGCACAGAAAGTAAATCTGAAACATAAAAAGAAAAACAACAACTTAATAACTGTTCAACCAGTGTAATAAAACTTTATTCTGCACACTGAGCAGATGTGTGGTCTGTACTCAGCTTCTCCCTTTGACTTACTTCTTCTGCGTTTCTCCCGCTTTCACACGAATGCGCCGGACTTCCAGGACGGGTTTGGGGGGTTTGGCGTTCCAGGCCCAGAAGGACTTCTTCACGCTCTTCCACATGGAGCTCCAGGACTCATCGTTTCCTTCCCAGCTCAGACTGATCTTCAGCAGGTCCCCAATCTCCTTCTCAGTGAACACCAGGAAGGTGTTGGTCAGGTTCAGACCGATGACGTTGTCGTGGCTGAACAAAGATAAACCAGGTTAGGTCAGATGTGTGCTCAAGTGGATTATTGTAATTCCGCATTTATTAGAGGATTAAAAGTCTAAACTATTGAAAACCGGTAAGCCTCGCATGACAATCTAAGCCCCTGGGATGCCTCTCTGCTGATATATGGTATTTCTTTTTCCATCCAAGAATTCCAACAAAGGCTTTAATCAGCATTAGCATCTATGGAAACTTGACTGACTGAGGTTCCTCCCCCAGTCTGAGCTTGTACTGCGTAACAAACCTACGTGACTGGCACTTTGAAAAGGTCAGTCAGTACAAACATAGTTCAAGTTCAAATTCCAAATTTACAGTCACAAGCCTGAGTGCTTCTGCGTACCACAGGCAGCGGAGCGACCAGATGGGGGTCAGTATCGACCCAGTGCACAGTGGCTTTATAGATTGTCATGTTGTGGCGTTTGGGGACTCTGCAGGATTTAGGTTTTGTACTTACACATCGACAGATATCTTGGTTGTGTCGTTGTTGGCGCCGTATAACTTGACAAGGAAGGTGGGATCTGCGTTGTCGGAATTTTTTCTGTTGAACACGTGCATCTTCATCTGGTAGTGGTAGCCTGGAGAGAAAAGAGAAAATAAGTTAATAGTCAATCGACCGTGGAGCTGTGTGCAGTAGTAGTTTACACGAGTAGCTGGAATCGTAAATGATGCGAGATATGAACTTTAACTGTAAGCAACTCTACCATATCTCAGTATAGTTTCTTATCAGTAGTACTCTAGGAAATAAACATAGTAGTAAAAGATAAAGGCAAATTGACAGATCATATCTGGATGGTAACGTACCTCCGAAGGGAGTGATGGCATTTGTCTTCAGGTACATTTTACTGTTACGCCTCTTGCGCATCTTCCTGGTGTTGTAGCCGATGTTGTTGCATCGATTTTTCCGGCAGCTGAGGCAGATGCCCTTCTTGAAGCGATCGGGGCCCGTGCACTGGTAGGCAAAGCTCATGTGGTCCTTGCTCATCAGGGAGTCCACGAACAAGTGCACAGCGCGCTCGTGCTCACACTTCATCACCTCCATGAAATCTGCAGAAAGAGAGGATGGCAGGTTAGCTGGGCTACAGCTTCAAAAATAGATAGAGTCCAAAATTCCCAATTTCTATAGATTTCTGTGTTTATTGTAAAGAACGTACTTCCTGCAACTGCCAGCACGTCACCCAGAGCACAGCCGGGCTGCACATCGCCGCCATTGGGGTAGATGTCAATGTCCCCAATAGGCTGCTGGATGCCAATGCTCACTCCCAAAGCCTCTCTGGTGTATGTGTGCAGAACGTCCACAAAGTCGGCATCGTCTGGAGAGAGACGCTTCCGTTCCTCCACTCCCTCAAACATTGGTCCTGCTGGGTCTAGACCTATTAGAAACACAAAGAGACTTGGTGTCAGGAGACAGAGGCAGCACCATCTTTGAGTCGGGTTTATTCCAGATTCATGTTGCACTGAACTCACCAGTAATTCTGCCGATGGTCCCTCGTACAAATGTCCCAGCGTAGCCGGCTACATGAGCGCCTAAGCTGTAGCCAATCAGGTGCACGTTTAGCAGAGGCAGCTGATGCTCATCCTGTGAGAAAGAAAAATGACGACACTCATCAGCAGCTGCCGCCACGAACCCGAACTGAACAAATCCTGGATCTCAGCCAGTGATGATCCACCGTGCCTGCAGCCGAGCCAAGCTCAGTTAACCCGGACCACATCTACTGACAGACCCGTCCATGCAACAGAGCCTCCACCAGCTGTCTCAGTTTGTCTCCATGAAATACTCTTTGTCCATGTTTACAACTAAGTGGCAGGACGCCTGAATCCTTCCTCACTTGGTCCAATTGTTGGACAGTCCTGAATGAGAATTGTTGTCTCTGCCTCTGAAGTGTTAAATAGACTATAATCCTCATTAGATTCCCCTGTCAGCGTTGATCTAATGGTTCTTAAAGAAGCAACACAACACAAGGAATGGAGCGATTGCCTTGGGGCGAAGTTTTGATTTCGGAAATCATCAAAATGGATTTCTTCAAACACGTTTTGGCACTTCTGTCAAGCTCACAGAAGACCTCACATGATCTCACTGCAGGTAAAAAACAGAAGGGAGGCCGGTTCTTGTGGATTTGCAGGAACTCAGCATTACTGACTCAACTGTCGAGGCTGCTCAGACATCCCAGACATTAGCAAATCCATTTATATATACACACACTAAAGAGACCTTGCATTCATAAGACCAAGCGCAACAAAGTTTAACCATTTCTGTGCCAGGACGGGTGCAGCCTGACCAAATTATGTATTTGCATGGTCGGATTATTTTCAGCAGAGCACTCAGGACTCATCAGGTGAGAGCAAGTGTACGTGGAGAATAAAAGGCCTACACACCTGTAGCCAGTTTATCATGGTGGCAATATCGAGGCCAACACTGTGGGTGTGGTTGACTGCGTCGGGGTACAGCTGCTGAGCCATCATTATCCAATCCACGACCACGACGTTGGCGTCGCTTTCCCGCTGCATCAACGCGGAGACCAACTTTTGCATCCAGCTCTCGAATATCCCGCTCATCTGAGGGAGAGGAAAAGGGGGATAATGGGAGTCAGGCAAACGGCTTTAATGGGATGTCCTCTCCCTGACAGTTATTTCACGTTCACATGATGAATTTCAACAATCAAAGCCCTCTCCCCTCCGATCATTCAACACTCAAGCTACACTTCCCTCTGTGAGGTGAGGCTGGGCTTTATCGTCTGTGACCCAGATGGAGAGGGGATCTGAAACTAGATATGATGATAGAAAATAAATGTTGGCTCACGTACCGTCCAGCCGTGGATGATGAAGATGGTTTTGGCTGTGGCATTGAAGCCACACTCCTCTAGACGATCCTTCTTGCCAGTCTGCAGGTAGCAGCCCTCCTGCTCAAAATCCAAACTCTTCCTCATGTTGTACTTGACCACGCCATCGATTGGCTTGTCGGTTGACAGCTCATCCAATTCACTGTCTTGACCTGAGGGGGAAATGACCAACGTTAGATCAAACCGAGAAAATACACTGATTCAAAATGTGTTTTCCTCCATCTCTTTCCTGATCTTTACAATGACTTTAAAACAAGAAAGAAGAAGTTCACACCGATCTCTCCACATTTCAAAGATAAGTCAGAAAACCATTCAGCCCCTGATCCCTCACACTTGCATGGGGGAGACTGAAGCAGCCAATCATCTCGCCCTCGCAGCCAACATCTGCTACAATAAAGGGTTCAAGTTGTACCGGAGACGCAGGCGCGGAGCCCAAATGTCACCGTCACCCTTCTCTTCTTTTATTTCAAACTCCGTGACACAACTGCAGCCGGATCTCTGCAAAGCTGGCGAGGACTTACAACACAGTGAGCTCTCATGGTCTGAGGCTCAGACTGCAAAATTGAAACTCTGGGCTTGAAAAGCAACATCAGGATTCTGGCAGTTTACCCGCAGGAGGAAAAAAATAAAATAATAACATGTGTAAACTCAGCCCTCAGCTATTTTAAACTCCTGCTCTCAGAGGGAGTCATTCTTGGTGAAGCAAATGAGTGATTTTAAACCGCAGGGCAGAAACACCAGGTCTGGGTTTAAATGAAAATGATGAACTCAACACCCTCTGGTAATGGGCCACACCGACCAAAATGACTTCAGCTGGGCAGTAAAGACGGCGGTGAGCGGTCTGTGGTAAAACGAGGGTTCAGCAGAATTATCTTTTCCAAATAGTTCACACACATAGAGGGAGACGTGGCGTTGTGCGTCCTGCTCTTGGTGCATATTTGCTGCCGCTCTCCCAAAAAGGACACGTCGCAGTCTTGTCTTTGAAATCCATCCCGGTTTTCTGTCTCTCTCTGTCCAGGCACACTTGTTCCCACCATAGACTCTATAGGTTCCTACTCATTATTAAGCCCCATCGCCCCAAAACGCACCGGAGCCCTTTAGGCAGGGAGGAGAGAGAATTCTAATATCATGCTTCTTTAAATTATATTTCCATTTACGCACACCTTTTACGCACTTTACGCGTGCCACGTTCGGTTTTAAAAGCTCCCCCCTTTTGGTGCTGGGGAAATGAATAAATGATAGTGATGAATGGAGAGTGGTGCACAAAGCCTTTCTTACCTTTGAGAGCGGCGTTTTCTCCAAGCGCAGGGGCGAAGAGCGCAGCGGCACACTGGAGGAAAATCCACAGTAAAAGGGTTTTATGATTCATCTCTCAGTCCCACGCGAGTGTTAAAGGGGGATCGGAAGCTCCCTGGGAAAAATAGAATGTGTCTTTGTGTCGCCGGGTTTCTGGTGGCGCCTCGGTGGGTAAAGTGGATGAGATCTGAATCCAGTGGCGACAAAGAGCGAGCGAGTGAGCCGGTGGTGCGTTACTGTGCGTTGCGGTGCGTGCCTCTGTGCATGCGCCGCTCCTCAGACGTGTAAACTTGCCGGGAGGGTGTCATTACAGTTTTAAATAGTTTCTCCTTTTCAGTCATCTGATCATCGGCTGATCTATCGAGCATCTCATTGGTCAAGCCCCCATTTGTTTACGTTGAAGGCGTGGCGAAACTGAATGGAGTCGTAGTAGGCTTCTCACGTTGCGCGTGTTTTTTTTTTTTGCGGGGCGTGTAAGGCTGACGCAAGCAGACTTAAAAAAAAACGGATCCTGTAGCTATAGTGTTGGTATGAAGGTCATTTAGCTTTGTTGCCTCGGTGCGTGCGAACAATGCGTAAAAAAAATAACCATTTAACAGCCCGAGAGTCTCGGAGAGGCGCTGACAGGATGATCTGACTCCACAGGATTCGCACAATATGATTCCTTAACCATAAAACAATATCACATAATCTCCCTCTGCTCATTTCCATACGTGGGAAACCCTCCTCAGCGCGTCTAAGGGAATATTTAAAAGGCTCAGGGCCGTGTTGTGGGTGGGGGTGAGGGGGGAGGAATGGTGAGGCTCCCTCCCCCATGAAGGCATCGTGCCCTCTGTCTGGCGCACATCCAGCCATCGGTTTAGCTCACCGACCAGTTTCAATTGATGAGGCGAAGAATGGGCGCACTCACGCAAGGGTCCCCCGCTACAATAACACCACTGTGTGTGTGCACACGCATCAGGCCCAGCGGGAGGAAGTGTCACCTGCCGCCCCAGCAGCCCCTGGTACTCTGCACAGCCTCCACATGCATCTCTGCAAACACAGCCATGCTGCTGCTGCTGCTCACAATATACACAAGGTCAGTGCAAGTGCTACAATATATATCCTCAAACACAAACAAAGCCCCCCCCCACACCAGGTTGCTGCACAATTGTGTCTCTTTCAAATATCCATGTGTTTTCTGCTGAAATGTGCCATATAAATCACAGATACTTTTTCTTTATATGAATTGTTTCCTGTTCTTTAACTTAGGAAACACTGCAGGCAGGTGGTTGCGTGATAGGAAAATGAGGGATGTTGGCAGAGAACAGCAACATGTAGGCACAACAAGGTGACACACTGCATTAAACACATGTCCCACTCAATTTTTTCTGTCCAGTCCATATCCAATCCTCTCAATGCTGCCAGATTCACCGTGACTTGCACGGACATCACCAGAAATAAATGACATCTTATCCCTTCTTTTTTTAAATCATGCATTGAGATTAAAAAAGTAGTCTTCAAAGGATGAGAGTGACGCTGAGCTCGATGCAGGAGCATCCAAAATAACATCGTATTTTTGGAGCTGGGTCGAGATCTTGAGTATAAATAAACATAATATACATGATGCTGCAACTGCAGAGGGCACTACAGTTCATCTGGTGGGATGATACAGTTCAGTGAAATCCCCCCTGCTCACTCTTAAAGAATTGATTTGTCCATTAACATCAGGCATGTCTGCAGGGTCGCTGTCATTGCTTCATGTCAGGATGTGTTGTGTCAGGATTGGGAATCATGTGAAGACATCGGTACCAGTCCTTGTGCGCACAGTCAGTGGCAATTCATCTGGTGATTCATTTCCTGTTCAGGCTCACGAAGGACCAGCGCTTTTCAATGCAGGCAATGTGTCTCTATAGGGTTCAAGAGGAAAAGTCACGGGTTGGTTCATCACAACGCTTCTGATGTCTGTGCCCATTTGGAGACTTTCCTGTTGACTTTCCGACAGAAAACAGAGCAAAGGGCGGACGAAGGTCAAAGGTGCTCATGAGACAGAAGAACTCAGATGTCATTGGTTGAATGTGATGGTCACGGCTGCAGAGTTTCTTGTAAAATGTATAAATATTATAATTTGTAAAAATGGGTCCAGTCATAATGAAACCTTCAGTTCTGTTGCAGCAGAAGCAGAACCTGTACAGAACATACAATTGGCTGCATCGCTCCGAAAATATTTACAAGATCTAAATTTGCTAAAATTATGCAACCCTCCACTTTGTGGGTGAACATGAAGAATAATTCCTCTTGCTTTCAAAAGACCTCGATTCTGTTTTGAGACAAACACATGTTTAGCTTGTCAGACTTTTACAATTTACATCGCCTCCCTCCTTTGATTTTTGCGCTGTAGTTATTTGAACCTCAGAGTGACAGAAACTCTGCAGTTTGTCAAAAGAAGCACAAGGAATTCCCAGAATCAGTCTGTGGCACTGACCTGATGTTAGACACTGGATCTCATATTTTTAGACAAAGTCGCTTCTCATGCCCATAAGAAGTGTTACTGTTATTCTTTCCATCCACAGTCCTCAGCCGGCTGCCCAGTCTGAGTGCCAGTTTGATTCTGCACTGTGCTGCGCTTTCCCTGGTTTACAAGGTCTGCCTGGCAAGACCCAACAATGAGGTACAGTGCAATATTAAAATAATCATGCTGACCTACGCAGGCGGCTCTGTGTGCAGAGCAGAAAGAGTGTAACTCAAACATCTTCATCCAGGGAAAGCTTGTCCTGACGCACTCACTTCTTCAGCACCACAACCTGCAGCCTTCAAAACTATTGAATCGAGACACGGTTACAACTAGAACTCAGGAGCGCTCATACCTCCACCAAGGCCCAACAGACAGGCACCACCACACTGCACACACTCCTAGAGAGCAGTCTCCTGAAAAAGACCTGTTTCCCCCCCACATCAAGATCCATGAATTATTCCCTGGAAAATCACTGAAAATGTCAAAAAAACATCTCACAAGATAGAAGATTACTGGATCTGCGCCTTTTTGTGGATCCAGCCCCAAATTGAATGTGTTCTTTTCTTGGCCCATGTCCCACCCTTCCACAAAGTATCGTGGGAATCTACGTTTGGTCGGATTTGTGTAATCCTGCTGACAAACAAACAAACAAACAAACAAACAGGGGCGGAAATATAACCTCCTTGGGTCGATGCACTCAGGTTAATGGAGCTTTTTAAACACAGTTTATGTTTGAAAACATGTAACAGACACAATCATTGGCTGCAGGCAGGAAACCAACAGAGCATGATTTAATCTCAGGTTAATCTAGCCATGACTCAGTTTGATGCCATGCAGAATTTATGTTTACCCAGCGACTGATTCATGGGGTCTTCCCTGACCCATAATGCATCCTTCCACCAAGTCTCATGCTATTCCACCTTGCAGTTTTTACATAATTCTGCTCACAAACAAACAAACCAACTGAAACAACAACAACAACTACAAAAACAGTAAGGGATGAAAACATCACCTTCTCCGGTTTTATCTTAGATCTTCTATCACACTACAACTGCTGCTATATTTAACTGTGGCTGTAGGTTACATAACTTCCCATGTAGTATTTGTTTGCACTCTCATCCATTTTTGCAGTATTACGGTTTGCACAACTATCATCCTATCCATCCCTGTTCCTTATGCTACGACGTACTGTGTACTATTTGTACTATATATTACTTATATGTTCTGTCAACTTCTGTGTTCTGTGTACTTATATGTTTACACCAGGAATCAATCACCACTGTTCATGTGGCAGAATTGACAATCAAGTTGATTTCATGAAGATGTGATGAACTGCAGGTCTGTTGTTATTAGACTGTGTCACTATCATCTGCCTGTGTATCTCCAGTCATGGAGCTCCATCAAGGGCTAGGTGGGTTCTGCTCACGCAGGCCCCTCAGTTCCCCGTCAACCCCCATCCAACACACCAACCGTGAGACAGCAGCGCCACCGTGCGGCCCGAGCAGCGCCACGCCGGACAGTGACACAGCAGGAGGCGGAGGGGGGCAGCGAGCCAGACCGGATCCTTCATGAGGGAAGAGGCCAGGGAGAGCCAGGCAGCCCCGGCTTCTCTTCTCTTCACCGACACTATCCTTCACCGCGAGCCCCGGAGCCCGAGCAGGGGGCTGCGTTACCGCCCGGAGGATGTCCCGACATGAGGGTAAGAGCTCGCCCGAGCACCGGGCCTGAGCCGGGGCAGGATTTAGCCATTTAATGAAAAGCGAGAAGCGGAGACAGAGCAGCGGCGGCTAACGTGAGCTAGCCGACAATTTCTTGTTTTGCAGCCGTTGCTAACGTCGGTGTTAGCAGCGGGGTCGTGTCGCGGCGGGGACGACGACACACAAACGTGTGTCTGACAACCGGGCACACTGCAGTCGACGTGTGTGTGTTTTATTAAATACACAACAAGCACAACAGGGGCTAGTGGACGCCAGCTACGTGCTGCTAGCTAGCGGGCTAGCTTGGTGGTGGGCAATGTAGGTTAACGTGAAGGGGGAGTGCCGAGGAGCAGAAGAGAGCAGCGGGTTCCAGGTGGCGTCGCGGCATCGAACCTGGTCACGTCGTTTATTTAAGCTAGTAGTAGCCTCCTTCCTGGTTAACGTTGGCCTGCGGATGGCCAGTTTTTCCGAGCTGAAGTTAAGCGAACCCACATTCACCCTCGTCCTTGTGCACAACCTTGCTGGACTGGAAGTTTCGATGTCGGTGTCAACGCAGACGTCAGTGAACATTTGGCCAAGTGGAGTTAGGTAAAGTCCTCCGCAGCTGATTAGCCTGTCAGCTAGCAGCCGAGCTAACGACAGCTGGGTGCATTTGTTTGCGTGTCTCAGCAGCGAAGGTGAGCCAGGCCCGGGCGGCCTCTGTGAATGTGTGTTGTTGTCAACTTTGGTGCCAGTGAGGATCCAGTTATTTACCAGTTAGGATCCATTTATTTACCTGTGGTGATCCAGGTATATGTCTGTCAGGATCCAGTTTAATATCAGTGAGGATCCAGTTTAATATCTGGGGTGATCCAGTTTAATATCAGTCAGGATCCAGTTAAATATCAGTGAGGAACCATTTATTTATCAGTGAGGATCCAGTTTAATATCAGTGAGGATCCAGTTTAATATCAGGGAGGATCCAGTTTAATATCAGGGAGGATCCAGTTAAATATCAGTGAGGAACCATTTATTTATCAGTGAGGATCCAGTTTAATATCTGTGGTGATCCAGTTAAATATCAGTCAGGATCCAGTTAAATATCAGTCAGGATCCAGTTAAATATCAGTGAGGAACCATTTATTTATCTGTGGTGATCCAGTTTAATATCTGTGGTGATCCAGTTAAATATCTGTTAGGAACCATTTATTTTTCAGTCAGGATGCAGTTTGATATCTGTGGTTATCCAGTTATTTGTCAGTGAGGATCCACTTATTTATCTGTGAGGATCCACATCAAGTGGTTTCTGCAGCGTAGAGTTGTCAGCAGCTTCTCAGCTGGATCCGGTTCACTCTTGAGTTTTCACAGCTTGCCAGCTATGAATGGAAATATATGAGGGAGTTCAGACCGCTTGGTGTCATACAACACACGGAGGCTGTCCTAGTCAATCTCAGAACATGCAGGGACAGGAGGACAGAGGGTCCCGTTCACCTCATGTGACACAGAAGGTGAAACCTGTCGTACATGGTGTTCACATGTATTTAGTGATGATGATGATCGGGGTGTTATGAGTGTGGTTAGAAGGGCACTGGTCTATAAGTCTCGTGGTTAGTCCTGAGTTAAAGGACACATAAACATGTTTAGGACATAGGACATAGCCTTCTTATTGTGTTACAGTTGAACAACAGATTTTCGAAAAGCATCCCCCATGTTCCAACAAATGCACTCTCTAAACTCTTGAGAGTACATTGTTCTCCTATACACTACCTACTGCACTACAGGTAGAGTTAAATCCCCTTCTGTAGTAGCCTCAGTTAAAGCTCAACATCTCTTCACACAGAAGTCTTATTTATACCTGAGGGTCTTCGGGAGATTGCTTTAGATTTTTGCAGGTGTTCGTTTCAGCCAGTAATGATCTGGTTTGTTCCAGCACAGGAATGGGAAGCAACAAACTCAACATATACAAATATCTACAAACACACACAGAAGGATTTGAATGATTTGTTTTGCCTTTAGATGGAAAAAAAAACTCCACTTTTCACCAGTGTTAATCTTTATATTTGTGTTGCATCATCATAATTCTTCAATCGGTATGTTTTGAAAAATAACATGTTGAAGCAAGTAGAAACGTTAATCTCATTTCATGGAAATTCATTGACTTAGTATAATAATACATTTCTCAGTTAATATTTGTATGAACTTTTTAAGAGAACCGTAGTTGGGACTTTTATCCTAATGCTTATAAACACGAGACATAATAAATTGTTGCAAGTGATCTGTTTATATCATCGACATTTATAGAAAAACTAATACATATGAAACTATATTTGAGAATCATTTAATAACTTGTTTAATATGCTGGGCTTTATCAACCCTAAGTTAAAATATATATATTTAACAGCTCTAACCTGTTTTCTGCTTTCCCCCCTGTCCCTTCTTCTCATTGGTCCCTCAGGTGTGAGCTGTGATGCATGTTTAAAAGGCAACTTCAGAGGTCGACGCTACAAATGTTTAATTTGCTACGACTACGATCTGTGCGCATCGTGCTACGAGAGCGGTGCGACCACAACCAGACACACCACAGAGCATCCCATGCAGTGTATATTAACCCGAGTCGACTTTGGTGAGTACACTTGATATGCCCACGTGTCTGTATGGGATGTCTGTCATCCAATGTTAAGATATTTTATGTTGTGATCGATAAAGTTAGTTTGTGCCTATCCAGCTACAGACATATGTTGATGACCAATTGACAACCTGTCAAGAAAATGCAGATGTGAAGCAAAATATAGGAACATGTGCTGCATCTCTACAGTTCAGCTCTACAATTAAGTACAAACCAAACACCCAGTTTCTCTCCACTGATTCACAGTCACTTGTGAGTCAAATATAATCAACACTGAACAATGAGAAAAGGTTTCCCTTCATTTTAAGACAGTGGGCTGATCATTGGAGTAGTGCAGTGGGCAGTGGACCAGTTTAAAGACTGTTGTGGCAGAATGACGTTAACAAAGGGACCTCGAATGGCACTCGGTAGAGCGCATACCTCTGCCAAGGCTGAACAATCCTACCCATGATTGTCTCGGTCCTGTAGCAAAAATGTAAAAGAAAAAATGAAATATTCTTGTAACTTAAATCATTTAATTGTTTGCATAAAACAAAGTTAAAGAATGGGGAATGAAAGGTCAATATCTGCCTGTTAATTTGCAATGGGTTCTTCTCAGACCCAGGCCTCATCCCTCCGCCAAGTTTTGTGGAACTTGGTTTTGCAGTTTTTGCATAATCCTGTTGACAAATACACACACAAACAAACCAACAGAGGCAGGTTTAAACATAACCTGCTTGGCAGAGGTAATGAGTGGCTTCCTAAAGAAATGGTTTGGCACTTTACATTTTACCTTTTTTTTTTTTCTTCAAATATGTTTCTTTATATTACTTTTCAATAATATGTAAATAAACGCTGCTCACATGTCAGTCATGTTGATTCTTGTCATGTCATAAATATGTTAAGCCCCTAATACTTTGGAGGACTCAGTGGCTTTAATAAATCAGTCCCAGTCGAGGTTATCTTCTGTTGGCACCGGTGTGTGTTTTCTGACCGGACTTTTGCCTTCAACTGGCTGAGCAGTGGTTGATTTGAACTGGACAGCCTGAGGAGGATTTGGGATTGTGCCTCTGGGCTTGTTTCATCGCTCCATGAATGTAGTGACAGGGATGAGTTCACTTGCTATTAATATTTAATCTGTGTGGTGTGGTATGATCTCTGAGCATTTTGATTGTGTACAAATAGTCTTGTTTGTGAATGGTTGTGTTTGTAAGCCTTGGTACTGTGTGATATGTCGTTGTTTAACCTTTCACACATTGGACATGCAGTTTTCCAGTGTGTTAGATAATACAAAAAACGTTGCTGAAAACACAACAGAAGGTGCAAACTCACAAGGAAAGTCCTTGTTTTCACAGTTGTGGGTTTATGTATTTTTCAGTTCGCGGATCTTAGTATTTACACGCACACACATCACGGTTTGATGTTGGAACTGAAACAATTCTATTGTTATAATGTTGAGATAAACTGCCACGAGAATATTAAGTGAAGCTGCCTGAATTAAACCAGTTCAAATGTGTTCTCCTTCAAATGGGCTTTAACACGACAATGTTAATTGATGTTATGTTAATGTTGAATAAGCCAGACATTCTACAGAGTATTTTTCCAATTGATGACTTCTCTAACACGCTTAAAGCATAGAAATATCTCTGGATGGAAAATAGGAAGCAAACACGTAGAAGGCACCAAAGACGATGACAATGAGATTCAAGAGATTTTGGTGACAAGAACTAATACCGGTTGGTGTGCTGTAAACAAAAAGATGCGATTATCCACAGCTGAATTCATAGATTATGTCCTGCTTCCTGCAGAGCCTACCCAGGCTTCACCCCATCCTGAATCCCTCAGAAATGTTCCTGTGGTTGTGAACACGTCTCACCCGGATAATCTCCTGCTGCTTTGTTCAAATGTGAAAGGCAAACTCCAGAGAGTGTCCAGACCCAATTGTTTGAACATTATCCGAAGCTCATGTATGAAAACGTCCATGATTCTGTGGCAGCTTTGATGACCGTTGATTGTATGTCGGAGAATCATTTGAAATCCCTGCACCTGTAATTGTCATGCAGATGACACTTGCTGTTGAATTAAGACTAAATGCCCCTGGATTCTCCTCAGACTTGTACTACGGAGGGGAAGCGTTTTCAGTGGAGCAGCCCCAGGCCTTCACATGTCCCTACTGCGGCAGAATGGGCTACACGGAGATCTCCCTGCAGGAGCACGTGGCTGCAGAGCACACAGAGACCTCCACAGAAGTGGTAAGTTGATGCTGGAGCCTCACACGCAGCCCCTGATGGAGCCTCCACACCTGGAAACATTTACACTTGTGTTTGGGACTCTCCTCGCATGCCTCCGATTAAAAAAACAAACAGAAAAATGCTTTTCAGTGAAATGATTTAATATCCACTTCTGTGGTCATTAAGTCGTTGTCAGTAATAACTCATGTTAAATAACCTGAAGCTATGTAGTAAAGGTGTTTTCAGTGAGTCATAATTCACGAGTAAAAGACAAGTCCATTAATCTCTGAGGGTGAATAATAACTCGTCTCCTACCGCAGCAGAAAAATCCTAGTTTCAGCCTTTTTAAATGAATAATCCCATGATGCTTTATTCCTAAACTGTCAAACACATAAGATCAATCTGTGCCTCCGACGTCACTTCACATCAGTCGGAGCTTAGACACACTCGTCACAGAGCCGCAGCTTTTCATGTTTAACCACAGACTTTGTTTTGCAGAATGCAGACACATGACTGTTTGCTCCAAACGACACATCACAGACTGGCCAATGTTGAATGTGCAGTGGAGTGTGTTGATAATGACTTGCACGCTCTCTCTCTCTCTCTCCCTGTCCTCTAGATCTGCCCCATATGTGCAGCGCTGCCAGGCGGCGACCCGAATCATGTGACGGATGACTTTGCTGCTCATCTCACACTTGAACACAGAGCACCCAGAGACTTGATATCCTTTCAAAGCAGTAGTCCCACCACCGCAGATACCATCCTCACCTGGTTGGGAATGATTAACCTGAATTTGTGTTTCAGCCTGTTGCACGAAGAGAAACAAAGAGAACAAGAGAGTTTCTTTTGTGGAAACTATTCTGATAATTGCGATTATGCTACATGAAAGAACCGAAGCTGTTTGAGTTCTCAATGTTGTGTTCATTCCCCAAGTGACCACAGTGGGCGAACATAAAAGAGGGAAATTATCAAGATATGTGGCGTAACGATTTCTTGGCTGTTCTGGTGCTTTGAATTAATATGTGACTCAAGCTACTGTGACATAATCCAGTAAGTGGGCCTCAGTCAGATTGATGGGATAGTTACCTGCTGTTTGTGGAGGCCAAGTGCACTCAGCTGCAGGTTTTCCTTCAAACCTGCTTGTGTTGTTTGTTCTCTCGTCCATTTTGGAGTGGGTCTCCCAAAGTAAGCCATGAGAAGTAGTGGTAAATTAAGTCAAAGATTAAATCTGATGTTCAGTGTTTGAAGTGTTCAGATTGTAAATGCAGGAAGATACTGTTTTGAACCTTTTTATAGGGTTGTTATTTGGTATTGACAGATCCCATAGAGTGTCAATGTCAGGAGAAAAATCTGAATTGTTGTGTTTGCATTGTTTTTCCTCTCCTGCCACCTGGCCTTCTAATATCACTGCTGCGAGGTGACGCACACTTCTTCCAAATGCAGAAGGCACTAACAGTTGGGGGCACAAAAAGTAGTTATGTGCCAAGGAAAGTGAAGGCGGCAAACAATGTAAACCGTGAAGACAAATAAAACAGGATTGGGTTTATTATAGCAATCACACATTTGCATGTGATTCAGCAGAGTTTATGCAGGTATTTACCCAAATGTTTGTGAGTGAGCTTCCGTCTACAGATTTCTGGAAAAAGAGAGAGGAAAACTTTTTCAAGAGGGGTTCGCTAATGTAGTGGATTACATTTATCAAGGGTTGAAATGACATTACATGCTTTTTTCTGTTGGGAACCAGCTCAAATACTCTGGACGAGGACTAATGAACGATTGATATGAATGTACACTGGATATTTAAATACATGTGATGGAGAAGAAAAATTGTTAAATGGCTTTGAGTTCATGGTGACACAAGAGCATCATGCAAATATGTTAGAAGCTGCTTCTGAAGTCCTGAGTGAATTCAGTGATTTTAATATGTTTCAAAAATTCACAATATATCAGCTTGTTGCTGCTGTGGGGCCGTTTCACTGCTTTCACTGTTTCTTTGGACAAAGCGTTATTTAACAAATCATGTAAACAATTGAAATTGTGATTAGTATGGTAGTAGCTTGATGTCCCTGATATGTTCCTTAACGGCTGCTCCACGATGAATCCAGTGGCGTGCGGCACGTGAGGAGGATGTTTCACCCAGGGCGCGGGCTGGGGGGTCCACGGGCCCGCAGGTCTAACATGCACTTCACCAGCAGCACCACAGGGGGGCTCTCCACTAGTCAGAGCTCCTCACAGAGCTCCAACTACAGCAGAGAGGCCATGGACCCCATAGCAGGTCAGTCACACACACACAGACACACACACAGTCAGAAGAAAAGACATGGTAACATGGTGAACTACATGCTGACGTGTGTAGTACACATTTCCTCTGGGGCAGAACAATAAGCTGTGAAGCCTGATGTAGGTCAGGCAAAAACCTGAATCCTTCTTGGTGTCGGCACAGACAGATTTGGTAACGAGCCCAGGATCAAATCATGAAAGATACAGTCACAATACTGGTGTGTATGTGTATTTGAGATAGAAGTTGAAGATGGGTGCAGGCACTTCCCCAGCGTGTGACGTCGCCACATTCAAATGATTGAGCAGCGTTTCTGTGAGAAGCTAACATGTGGACACAGTTAGTATTTTTCTAGCACCTTGTATATGGTCCAGTTCAGTGTGAACTTTAACATGCTGAGGATGCCACAGTAACATGTGGGCAGACTTGTTGATGTGGCACTTTCTTGTTTATACTGTTCCCAATTTCAATCCGCTTCAGTTCATGGCGTTCACCATGTCAGCTCCAGCTGGGCTGTAATGAGGGTCCTGGTTCAGACCGCCTCACAGACGGGCTCAACCTCCTCCTGAATGACCTGTGATACCTGCAGGGGGGGGGGGGGTGGATTCAGCTGATCCGACCACTTTTAGACTGAAAACCTCACTGATCTTATCATTCTGCACATACTGCACTGTACATACTGTCTCTTGTGCTCTGACAGTTCTGTGACTTGGGAATTGCAAGTTTTAAACATTCAATGAGAACAATTTTAAACATTATCTTCATTAATTGATTAAAAAAGGGTTTTCTTCAGAACTGCCTGGTTAACTGGGCGACCTACTCTATGATCATATCTGACATCTCCTCTCCATCCTGTTCCTCCAGAGCTTCTGTCCCAGTTGTCGGGGGTGCGGCGTTCGGCGGGCGGCCAGCTGAGCTCGGGCCCCTCAGCCTCTCAGCTCCAGCAGCTTCAGATGCAGCTCCAGTTGGAGCGCCAGCAGGCCCAGGCGGCGCGTCAGACGCTGGAGACGGCCCGGAACGCCAACCGAGGCGGAGGCAGAGCCAATGCAATCCTCAATACGAATTCAGCCGCCACGAACTCCAACTCAAGCACCAACCACAACAGCAACCCCAGTCCCAACCCGGGTCCGCCTGAGTCGAACGCACAGCACACTGCACATAGCTCCCAGTTTCTACTCAGCAGGTGAGACTATCGCTTTGGATTTCTGAATCTACTTCAAATGTGTCTGTGATTTATTTAGATGTTTGACCTATACTGTACTTTAATCTGTTCTTCTCAATCTGCTCCGTCATGATCATTTACCTGCTTCCTCTCGGTTTTCACACGTTGAATCTTCCTCCCACAGGCTGAGCGAACCCCGGCTGTCTGAGGCCGAGCGGCAGGCGTGCGAGGCCCAGTGGGCCGACAGGAGCCTGTTTGTGGCGGAGCTGCTGTTGTCCACGCTGCTGCCCGATGAGGACGCGTCGGCCTCCGAGGACGAGGACAACTGTCACGGCACGTTGCGGAACTTCGCTGACTTCGAGGCCATGGGCTGTGTTGAGGTCATGACCTTGGACGTGGCACTGGAGAACCTCAACCTTAAGGAGTCGACCCCAACTACCAAGACAACGAAAACCACGCCTAAAACAGCCCCCACGAAGAAAGAGCCGCCCGCCCCGCCCCTTTGATGACATGGCCACTCCCTCCCCTCAAACCACCATTGAAACTGGCTGACTGCGGAGTCGGTCCAACTGCCAATGGATGACAAAAAAAGACTGCAGTTTTTTTTTTTGGGCTTTGTTTTATTATTATTTTTTTCTCAGTGATTGTCATTTCAGCTCTGTCGCTCCCCACTCGACCCCCATGTTTATTAAGTTGTGTACGTTGAATAAAAGTAGTGAGACGAGAGAATGTGAAAGCAGGCAAGCGTGGTGGGTGTGTGAGAAAGGGAAAAAAAATAACTATATAAATATATTATAGAAAAATCTATATGAAAGTTGATAATCAATTCTGCATAACCCATGTTTCCTCTGGCAGATGAGCAAACGTAGTTAGCCGTTTCAAGAGACAAACACGTCACACACACTCACACCCAGGGAGAGAAGGCAGACTGAAACCTTTCCGGTAAAAAAAACGCTGCTGTGTATTTATAGTTATGAATTAAAGAAGTGCTTGGATGGATTACCACAACTTAAGCATGAGCTTAAATCACCATGTGCCCATTTTGAACTGCACAGTCACCAGACGGGGTCGTTCTCTTTCGTTCAGACACCAGAGAAACTGTAAATTAACTGTGCCGAGGGCCGCATCACGGGCATTTCTGCACCAACACATACACACCCACACACAGACACACAAACAGACTGAGGACCGCATTCGGGTTGCATTCACGTCCAGTCTCAACCCCTCCCCCTTATGTGACATCACTTGTTTTGGGTCATGTGACCTTGCTTTATATCGACTGTGGGCACTTTGGTTTTGAATCGCATATCCAGTGTCCACCAGTGTACACTACAGATGCTCTACGTAGAGTCAACACACAACTCGGAGGCGGACGGAGATGAGACGACGTCTTCACCGAGACCATTTTCAGTCCTTTTCTAACTTGGAGGAAACACAGACACCCTGGTCTACGTACGTTTTTTTGTTTTGTTTTGTTTCCCCCCCTCTTTCTGTCTCTCTCTCTCTCTCTCTCTGACGGAAGACCAGATGCTACTTTCTCAAGCTTCCCGTGATCTGAAATTAATCTTCTCTCCATTACTCTTGAATGCAAAGATTACTCATAATGTGACTTGAAGGAGAGAATCCTGTATTTCTCTTTCCATTCATTTCTCAGTCAAAAAAAATAAATAAAAAAAAGGATCTTTGTATGCCTCCACTGCTACCTGAAGAAATGCAATGTATGTTTTTGGCTGAGCAGACAGGCCAAATGACAGGGTAAACCTTTCAGTTTGGAGGACAATAAAAATGTTTTGGACGGAAATGAACTAACCCAAATCCTGCTCTCCGGTTTGTATTTTTACTTTTCGTTGTTTTTTACCTCTCTCCGTTGGTACCCTACTAGCAAGCGTGTGTGGGATCTGGTTAAAAAAAATAAGGAACGATCTTACACGTCAATCTCAGTCTTCATAGCAGCCGGTATATTTGAATACAATAAAATAAAAAAACAATAGAATAAAATAAAAAATATTGAGGTAGAAAGAATAAAAACAGAAACACAAGATAAATAGGTAGATAAGGTTCAGTGGCAAGATGATGGTAATAGTACTGATGATATGATGGTAATGTTATTGTTAAACAGTATATAAAAATAGTACAGTATATATAGTATATAATATAACATAAAATATGTTTATATATGATAGTAATTATACCAATATAATAGCAGCATATAGTAATAATGGCAGCAACAGTATATATAATAGTAAATATAATATGTACACATGTATAAATATGTGTATATAGACTTATATATACAAAGAGTATGATATAATATGATATGATATATAGTAGAGGTATAAATATAAGTATTTGACTATACAATAGATAATATAATATACTATGAGTGTAAGAATATGTAGACAGAATATGCATGTCGGTGTAACAGGAGAACTTGTTATGCAGATGACACCCGACTGTACTGAAGCCTGAAGATTATATTCAACTTCAGGAACATCCTAAAGATGTTAAACTTTCTGTGTACAGTTGATGACCACTCAGAGGAAGAGAGAAGACTCATACAGTGAATCTATGTGCATCACTTTCTTTATCACATAAAGAAAGTGTGGATGGGGGGGGGGGGGGGGGGGGGGGGAGAGAGTCTTGCCCGATGACACTTGGGACACAGAAAGGTGGGGACTTTTAAAAAATAATTGTAATTGGTGTACGGTCAGGTAATCGACTTATAGTTCCAGCCGACATGCTCACACCGTACTTACCTCAGTGTTAAAGAGAAGCTGAAGTCACAGTTAAGTGGTGGGTGAAGTGGAACATCAGGCCTCATCCATGATCCGACTGTTCTCAACGTGCAGGAGCCACACACGCTCACAGCTGGAGGACTTACAGAAGAATAACACCAGGAGCACTAATGAAGAATCCAAGATCAACAGACGCTTTTCACAAAGGGTCTTTCCCTGAAACTCTGCAGCGACCATCATGAAAAAGGAAACCATTCATCCCATGAGTGTAAATGGTGTCACTTGTTACATGTCAGCATCACACCGACGTCTCTCAGCCTTATTGTACAGACTCTTTATGTTCGAGCCGGTTAAAACACGGCCTCGGCTCTGGGAACTTAAAGTTCAATCTGCGCCAAGTCGCTGAATTACTATCTCGGCTGAAACCCCGTAAATTAAAGGCGACTTGAAAAGATCGGACAGATTCTTTCAGTCTTTAAAGAGCTCGGCTGCCGTGGGAAACCAAACACATGCACAGTGGGAGGAAACCAGCAGAGACACGAACCACGACACGAGATGTTTCAGGGCACAAATCACAAATCACAGCAGAGCAGCTACAAAACCAATTAAATCTCTGTAAAGGGTTAAAATCACATCTATATATTTCAGTTATGAGGCTGGTAAGATTAGCAAACTAAAAAACAGATCATTCTTATATATTAAATTCTTACTGAGATAAGTCTATAGAGCCATGGAGGAGTGTTTAACAGTATAGTGAAGAAAAGGGTTGAAGTACAGCCTGGTTGATAAAATGATTTTGGAGGTGAATACTAAGTTTGACATCAGAATTTATAAAAAATCTGTAATTACCTATTATATATTATAAACATTAGATTTTTTTAAAGATTTAAAATCAAAACAATGGACTGGGCTCTACAACACAACACACATCAGAGTGGTGACACTGTTTCATATCTAAGCTGCACTTTTAATGCTACTGTCAGCTCGGTATTATGACGCTCTGATACAATAAATCTACAGTTTAATAATATTGACTGATTTATGTCAACTTTATTAAATTCAGTAACAAAGTGTCTTTGACCTTTGAACCCCTATTCTCTTTATATTGATGTGAACCTACTCAAACCACAGCTTCAATCTCATATCCAGTATTTAATTGAATTGAATTTACAAAAAAATCACCCAAAAGCCTTAATAGTTTATTTCTGTATTCTTTATACCTTACCTGTTCCCATCACTGTAGAACTGGACACCTCATGAACATATGGAGAAAACACACAACCAAGTGGAGTGGAAGAAAAAAGTTCATAAAGAAAATGAGTTAAATAAATCTTATTGAAATGTATCATGTCTGTCAAAAACTCTCTTTACTTGAATCAACCATAACTAATATGCTACAGATTTTGTGGATGGTAATAGAAATGATTTTAATAATAAAAATTATAAAGTACACATCAGCACTATTCTGAGGCTTCTTATTCAAAAGAAAAGTTTATTCTTTAGATAAACGAACCAAAAAGTAAAATTGTCACTAATCTTTTTCATCACGTGAATGTGAAGGGGTTTCAGACTTTTGTTGTGTATGTGGTCATGTGACTTTATGACATCATCTTGCTGCTCCTGTAGTGCACATGGTGAAGTATGTGATAATTCAAACTTTACAAACAGGCATCTCATCTTCAACCAAAACATCACGGCAAAATCAAGACACAACTCGGTGCACTTTAGGTTTTCTTTGTAATTTTAATTCCCATAATTTAGTTTAAATGCAGACATCGTTTTCTCACTAAAATCTTAAATAAAACATTACAGTACGATATATGCAAATCAGAAGAGCTTTAAGATTTTGAAGAAGCAGGCTACAGTTTCTTTAGATTTTTTTTTTTTTATTCATCTATTATTATCATTATTTTTCTTGTACTTTTTGAAGGACCGGACAGTTAAACAGCAGTAAACAGTAAAAAGACAACACGGAGCTGTAAAGCCTGCAGGCCAGCCAAGGAGCACATTCTATTACACAACAGACCAGAAAACGAAGAGACAGCCACATCCAGATGGAGGTCTGAGCTGACGGCCCTCCGCCTCCGTCAGGTGGTGCTAGCTCCACACAAACAGGAGGGGGCGCTATTACACCGGAGCAGGTGGAGCTACATGACCACAGAGCGAGAGCCATGTCATTTTGCGCCTTCACGAGAGAAGAGCTTGTATTGCACATTCAGGGAGAAAGAAAATGGCACATTCTGTTTCTCTAGTTTTTTCCTCTACAAGAAAAGTTGACGAAAAACAGTTATAAATGCAGAAGAAGCACAGAAACTCCCTCAATGGCAATCGCACCACACCACTGGTTGATTTATACTGATCGGTTGAAACTGGTCTAAAATGCTGTCCCTCGCTTACGGGGAGGGAAAGTGTCAGACTACGCCATCTAGTGGCTGTGTGCATGTCAAACCAATTGTTTTTTTAAATATCACAAATTCAGACCTAAAGTTAAATTTACTTTTAGTTTTTCAGTACGAACTAAATTGTATCGAGGTATTTAAAGGTCTTGAAAACATCGTGTCCGTGAACAATTTTCCGATCAAGCTAACACACGCTTAGTTTTTTTTGTGAAATATTTACGTGTTTATGTTTTTGTCTCTGCTGGACAAAGTGAGAAACAGTAACCTGTTTGAAATTAATTTTAAGCCAACTTGGTGACGCTTGACGCTGCCACCAGAGGGCGAGTTTCACTTTCCCCTCCCCATCTTGGGCAGTGCATCCCTTTTGGCCTATCAGGGCTGAGAATGCAGGGAAGAACAAAAGATGATGGTGATACAGAGGAGACCTGCGGAGCGTGGTGAAGACGTGGTTTTATAAAAACATTGAGAGATGTTTACTGAGGGTTTTCTTTTCAAATTACATTTGGACATTTGAAAATTGAACAACAGCTGCTAGTATATGTTCAACTGCTAAGACTCATGGGAGTTGTAGGCTAGTCGTTACCATCTAGCGGAACAGAAGCTAACCTGGAGGGTCATGTAGGATTTTAGAAATTTTAACTTACTGATCATTAAATGTGGCCATGAGCTTTCTTAATCTAATCAGGGGTAAATTTTCCACAATTTGAAATTTACATTTAAAATTTGTTCTTCAAATATAGCTTGGCTCTGTGCCTTTGTGAGCTTCCTCACATTTAATACCACGTATTTGTGCATCGTGAAATTGTTTCAAAACGCTCCGATGTGGGCCCCCCCCCGCTCCGTGCGGCCCCCTCTGAAACACACGGCCTGTCATAGTAAAGAGCTTCAAAAGTCATAATCTGCCAAAACAAGGAGACAAATGTCCTCACGGTCCAGTTTTCCTTCACGGTTTCAGATTTCTCAGCTACACAGATTCGGATTCGATAGTTCTCGCCCTTCAGCGAGCAGCCGTCCTGCTCCCGCAGCTCGGATCCAAGCAGGTACAGGGAAACAAAATTACAAAGCGTTTTTCATCTAAAAATTCAAAAATAAAAATGGTAATTTTAAAATCTGATCTACTGGCAACCGACACGTCAAATCTACATGTTACAAGAACACACCGGGCTCGGAGGGAGTGTGTGGCACCCTGTACTAAGACCATCTGTCACCAGCTGTGAGCCAGTCCCTGTTCAGAGGATTCCCCCATCGACCCCACAGTGTGTCCTCCAAAGTGTCTGGAAGCTCGCTCAGGTTAAAACTCAGATATGGTAGAAAAATATATAGTCTTGATGAAATTTCTCTAGTTCATTACTGAATTGCACCCACACATGTAGTGTTAACACATTGTAGTAGCAGTGTAAAGTGACAGGGATCATGACGAGCGCTACTACTACCACAAAGAACGGAAAACAGGTCATCGTGTGCACACTTGCTCTTTGCTCTCTTCCCCTCGAGACACTTCAGGTTATTTTTTTTTTTTTTTTACTTGCACTTAAAAGGTCATGGTTAATAGTTTGTCTTTCATTGGCATCATTAGGCAACAGTTTTTTTTTTTTATATCTTCTTCTTCAGATACTCTACAATATGGTTACGATGTAAACACCACAGTACTTAATTATTTTGACCGTATCTGCACAAAGTTAAAACACAAAGTTACAAGGCAAGTGGTTACTTAAGCATAGATTTGTTCATGACAGAGAAAAACAAAAAAAACAAAAAATGAAATTAGGAAACACACCACAAGAACTAAAAGAACTTGCAACACCTGGCATCGAGTTTGTTCAAATAATAAAAAAAAAAAAAAAAACGCTTTAGACTTTGTTCATCTTAAAAAGCTGGTGATGATCAGTACTACCCCCCCCCCCCCCTCTCCCCCCCGGTACCATCCTATTCAAACATCACGATCCTCAGACAAAAGGTCGTGTGATGTTTTCGTGACAGGGTTCTTCTCCACGCGTCTACGCTTCTATAACACAGCACCGGCCCGTTTGGAGGAGCTGCAGGTGTGGCTGGGGTTGAATCCCAGTTTTCCTCAACCCTCTGTCTAACTGGCTGAGACCTAATACAACAGTTTGCCTTGTTTTTGTGTGTGTGTGTGAATGTGTGTTCGATATGACACAGCAAGGCGTTAACGTCTGGAGGCATCTTGAGCACCTCAGATTTGAGGCTCGGGGGGGACGTGGGGGGGGGGGGACGACACATGACGGACAGATCTTGGCAGGGAGCCTTCAACGTGAGGATCGGACTCCATTAACTGATATTCATGTTTTGTAAATCAAAAGGCAAACGGATTCAGATATGTGAACATTTCAGTTGATATTTGCCTCATTTTGTTATATTTTAATATTTTGGCTTCTGCTGCACTTAGACCTTTATATTATTCTACTTTAAATTGGCGACACATGGCTTCCTTTGGCTTGGTGCTGCTGACACAGAGCGACCGCCCTCTGAAACCCAACTACACCTTTTCTCAAGGGCTTTTAAAAAAAAAAAGAACTTTCTCTCAATACGGATGAATTAACCCGATGAGATAAAAATCTAACGTAAACGGCATTTCTCCACTTTGAGGACGGATTCGGTTTGATTCATTTAAAATTTAAATCCCTCTTCCGCCAACCACGGGGGAAAAAAAAAACAGCAGCCTGTCAAGTGTGTGTTCATGAGTGTGTGTGTGTGTTAGTGTGTGTGTGTGTGTACTCTACTGTGCCTGTCTGGGATGAAACATACTCGACGATGAATATGACATCATGAAGAGGTGAAAAGCCCCCAAACCCCCACCCTACCACATTAAATACAAACCATGATCCCCAATTCAGCCCCCAAACTCTTTTAAGGACAGTATTTACAGTTCAAATTACAGTATAATACATCATTAAAAAATACGAGATCCATCTCTAAAACCATACAGGAGCTTTTGAACCATAACCAAAAAAAAAAAAATCAACTCTGTAGCAAATCAGGTTTCTATGGTATGGTGGAAAATAAGAAAGCAGAGCGACAGTCCCCCCCCCCCCTCTCTCTCTGAGACGTCCTGTCCGTTTGGCCCCAGTTGTACCTGGCGAGCGTGTTAACAGTGAGATGACGGATGGGTTGGTTGACCACGCACATCTTTTCATTTCATTTCATTTTTAAATTTGAATTTTAAAGCAAGCTGCAATACAAATAAATCACACTCCATCCAAATAACAACAATATGTACAGATTTCTTTTTTCCTGGCGTTTTGGAATAGTAAGAACTTGACTGCCTAAGCTACCTCGTGGGGGGGGGGGGGCATGTTTGTCAGTTGTGCAGAATGAGCTGGTTTTGATCATTTTTAGTCGTTTGCAGTCTAGTGTTTTTAAAGAAAGAGACAGAAAGAGAACACCGCTTCCCCAGTAACTATAATTTCCTGTAATAATTCCTATTAAAAGTTACTGGAAAACTTCTGTACAGCAGATCGAATGGTTCGGCCGACGCGACGGTAGCTTGCACCCGTAGAAGAGAATAAATTAAAAAGCGATCAGAAACTCAAACGAGTCGCAGAGATCTCTGGACTCTGGAGCCAGGAAGCAGGTGAACCAACCCTCCTCACATCCACAGTACAACCAAGTCCATGTGTTAACCTCTGCAGCTCCCTCCCTCTCTCTCTCTCTCTCTCTCTCTCCCTCTCGCCCTCTTCCTCTTTTCTCTGTACCCCTGACACTCCAGCTATGATTTTTTTAGTCTCCCTCTCTCTCTCTGATTCTTTCCTCCGGTGTTATCCCTCCCGGCCGTGCGCCCTCAGACGTAGGGCAGGATGCCGTAGACGAACAGGGCCATGACGGCGGCGCTGAACAGGCCGGCCACCGGCACCGTGACGAACCACGCCAGGAAGATGTTCCTGAAGAGGCGCCAGTCCACCGCCTTCTTGGAGCGGATCCAACCCACGGCCACGACCGATCCCACCTGGAGGCCGGAGCCAGAGGAGAGAGAGACAATCAGCAGCAGGAATGTTTAAAGGGTCAAGATACTGAGGAGCTGAAGGTGTGTCCAGGTTTTCCTTATGATGGAGTATTTAAAAACAAACGGTCATTTTGTGTTTGGATGATGATTTTTTTCAGTAAATTTCCAGGTATCATACTCTCCTTTAGACGCATTAATGTGTTATTGTTTTAATCAATCGTTAAAAAGCGACAGGGAAGCAACTTCAAATCGATCCAGGTTAAGTTTAGCTAAAGATTTTGTCACGATAACATAAGAAAAACTATTATTTGTTCATTTTCCCAGTATAAATCATATCTATTCAATTTATTTTCATTGATAGTGACACGGCTACAGTACATAGCACATTCCACCACTTATAAGAGCTGAACAAACGCTGATAACACACAAATTTAGCATCTAACCAGAAAAGCCTGTACGCAGCCTTCAGCTCTTCAAAACCAGCTCAGTTCAAAATGTTTGTGTTAGTCAGAGCAAGCAAATTATTAAAGTTACCTACATTTAATTCGTATGGAAGTCTGAAACTGGCAGGTTTAGCTTTTTTTTTTGTCAAATACATCTGCAAATCTCAGACTTCCAATATAATGCATTGTTCACTCACCTTCATACGAATCAAAACACAACAGATTGAGAATACATTTTGGAGACACACATTTCAGACACACATTTCAGACTCTTCAATGTGCAGCGACTGGTTTCAGCTCTGTTGACACTGCAGGTGGGCGGGAATCAAACTGTTTGTCTGCTCTTACACGGCCACAGAGACACGAAGCGCCTCCCGTCACACTCACAGCTACATGAGGGAGGTCAGGTCGACACACGTCCTGTTTGAGGGGGTCGGGCCAGTTTTTACTAAAGAAAAAATGAATACAGGAGGAGATTTGATCCAAATTGGCTTTAAAAAAAATTCAAATTTCTCAGATTCTCCTTTGTTTGGATAAACCAACGTTTCTCTACAAGCGGACTCTGTGTGGGAGAAAATCCAGATTTCGTGGCCGTGATGTTTGTTTACAACCATTCGTAGTATTTCAGCTATGCAGCAACAGATCCTAGACCCGTGTGACCTCCGTGTTTGTGCTGCCGAGCGCCTGCAGAGCTTTTTGAAACAATGAGTCACTGTACACCATCACACTCCACAGCGCCAGGCCCGGGCATCAATTCAGTTTAACCTCCGCAGAAGTAACAACAACAAAAAACAAAAAATCCATAAAGGAAAAAGGTCAACTGACTGAACAGAGACCAAACTGAATGGATGCCCTCTGCTTCTCACACACAATCACACACTCACTCTCTCACTCTCTCTCTCACGGCCGTCTGGGAGTCGTTCACAGACGTTGTTGGACTCTTAACATTTCAATTTCAAGCTCAGTAACATCTATAAATTACAGATTTGTTTGTTTTTTTTCTCCAACAACGTCCGTGCGACCTCCACAATCATTGAATCGATCAAATCACCAACACGACTAAACGGTGACACCTCTAATCAGTAGATTTAGCATCTGGGCAGAGGCGGGTGATCATCAGAGGTTTTAGGGGGAAATCGTGAGGAATGAAATAAAGATATGGATGGCGATGTTGATGTTTAGATGAATTGATCATCAGCAATTTAATACCGGTTTTGAGTCTTGTGCAGTTTCCCCATCAGCAGAGACATGGATCTAAATATAAATACATTTTTTAAAAGGGTCAATTTCTTTTATTATTTTCACTAATGCATCTAAAGTAACTTTAAATTGAGCTCTGCCCTCCATCGTCCCAGTACAAGCTACATGTGTGAAGGTAAAACTGGAGGCTGTAGAATTATAGGAATAATATTATGTTTATATAATTTAAAGTCAAGTTCGACCTATTTGAAGAAAAATCTACCAATTATGAGGCGATTCATTAAATTAACAAAAAATTTAGATAGATTAGGGCAACAGGAAAAAAAAGGAAATTAAAAAAATCTGATAAAGTGTCTCAGGATGATAAATTCTCACAAGTCTCTACTTTAAAAAAATATATAGTTCAATAGCTTCGATGTATCCGATGAGCTTGCACATTATTTTCCTTATTGTTCTTCTTTTAAAATTTAAACTCTTCCTTCATGAGATTTGGCCGCTGGAGGAAAACTGCACGAGAGGTCAAAACGTCAACTGCAGGAGTTGTGATTGGCTGTGGCGATTGACAGCTACAGGTGAAGCATTGATGAGGTGGAGCTTCACTACCAATGACTCCAATACCTTGCAGTGGGTGGAGCTTATTGGGATGCCCACATTTGATGCAACAAGCACTGATAGCGCACTCATTACTTCAATGCAAAATCCGCTGTGAAGACAGATGAGTGGAGAGACAAGGAAAGAAAGATGGAGAGGGAGAGGTAAATTAAAGTGGAAAACAAGTGAGACGGGGGGGGGCGGGGGGGAGAGGAGGGAGGTGGGTCGGGGGGGTTTTGGGGGTCTGCTTGCAGGCGAGGACGGGAGGGTGGAGGACCCACACACCAAACCATGCCACTGGTGAGAGGGGGCAACATGAAAGAGAGCTGGGGGAAATGAAACCTGCATGAAACCGGTTCCTGTGAAGAACCAGGGGGGAGGGGCTGCACACTGCTGTCGGGGGGGCAGGCGGTCGGAACCAGGTCTGATTGTTTCAACGCAGTAAAAAGACCCGATGGAGGACTGGTGTGATTGTCAGATGCAGGGAATCAAAGGACAAGTTTGGTTTGTGACATTCAAGGTCTTATAATAATAATAATAATATTATTACACAAGATAACTGCCGAGGTCTGGAAATAAAGGGAAGACGTTCTTCAAACAAACACATTTCTTCATAGTTAAGAAAAGCTTTTAATGTTTGATTATGATGTGTTATATTTATAGTCATTTGTTTTAATCTGTTTTCTGTTTATTTTGTGTCTTTGATTGTTAAAAGCTCTACACAAATCAAATTTATTATTATTATTATACAAGTTTCATCATTAAGGGACTAATCTCAGTTATTATTCCTTTAGTTTCTTTCTTTAAAGATAATGGTAGATACATGTGAACAGAGACTTTATTAGATTATGTTCCAATTAACAAACAAAGGACTCTGTTTCTAGGGTAATAAATCATCTGTTAACAAAATTGTGGATTATTATTTTTTGTTTGTTTAGTATTTTCACTGCTCAGTAGTGCCTGCAAACTGACGCAGTGCAAACAGTTGGACAAAAAACAATGTTGTTCTGTGTGGATTTTAAAGCTGAAATGTCACCATGTTTCCAGATCTCAGTATTTATGTTGGTACAATGTCATCATAACTATCATAATTATGGCCAAAATGTCAATAATAAAATGAAATTTGTTGTTTCTGATGAATCTTATCAGGGTGGAAAAAAGGAATGAACGCAGATCGGCTTTCGACCTTTTCTAATAATGTGAATATAAATAATCCACAGCCGTAATCTGACTGACAACCTGACTTCTTTATATTTCTAATAGAAGTGGTTTGTGTGTGATGCGGCCCTGCAGCCCCGGGAGGCAGCGTGAGCTCCCTGTCCCCTGGAGACGCCTGTGGGGGGGGGGGGAAAGTGAGAGACCGGCCCCGGAGGTCCACTCAGTCATACCTTGCAGTGTGTGGTACTGACAGGGATTCCGATATTGGAAGCGAACACGACTGTGAGTGCGGAAGCCAGTTCAATAGTGAATCCACTGTGGAGGAGGAGAGGAGGAGAGGTGGGGTGGGGGGGGCAAAGAAACATTCTTCATTGTAATGTCAGGGAACCGGCTGCTGACGGCACGGTGAACACTGCAGCATCAGGATTAAACAGATCTTTAAAGTCTACTTAAACACACACACTGGATAAAACATGGGTATCACACATCATCTCACCCTGAAACACACACACACACACACACACACACACACACAGACACATCAGGATTTCACACAGATACGTTTCACAGACAGGTGGTTATGTGTGTTTCCGTTTTGCCGGGTCCTGACTTGGAGACACTTTGTCCCGTTTGCAGAACATTATTCACACACAGACCCGTGGGCGCTGTGGAAGAGACCCCCCCCCCAGATTAATGAAGAGAAACCAGATGAATGAGAAAGCAAAAAAAAAAAGGGAAAGCGATTCATGAGCGAGCACTTCCTTCTTTGCAGTTACACACCAAATAAATAACACAACAGTCAGGAGAGGTCCTGGGAACAGACATCGACTGGGGTCTGATCGGGTGAGATCAGCAGCAACAGGTCACTCCAGTCCCCAGTGAGGCGCTCGCCAGCAGCAAGGGACAACGTCTTTCACTGTGAAGTTGACTCGATCAGATCGAGATTATGACCTGGACACTTCACTTAGGTGTGAGTGGAGACACATTTCAGACAGCAAATTTAAAAATCTAAATTTTTACATTTTGTATAGTGTGTTATTTTCCTGGAGTGTCCCCAGTTCGGGATAAACTACATCGAGCCTCTCCATCTATCTACGCTGAATGATTTAATGTAAAATGATGAATTTGACCTCGGGTGAGTCTTTAAACTTGAAATAAATATAATGAATCATGACAATTATCAACTGATTTTAACATTTTTGTCTTGATATCATTTTTTCAAGCAACACTCAGCGTTGGCAGCTTGTCCTCTAAACAAAAACTGTGCTGGTGCACTAGTTAGCTGTATGAATCTGTGATGTAAAAGCACAATATAAATGCCATTCACCATTTAGCAGTTCTTAAACCTTTTTTTCTAGCGCACACACACATACACACACACACACTTATAGTCTTTCTATAGTTGTGAGGACCCTCGTTGACATAAAGCCTTCCCAAGCACCTCCCCTAACCTTAACCTTCAAAACTAAATGCCTAAACTAAACCTGATTCAAACCCTCAAACAACCACTTGAATTTGAATGATGGTATTTAAACAAAATAACACACACACACACACACACACACACAATCTTCTTTGTCAGCGTGATGCATTGAAACAGACACCAGAGGAGCCTTTACAACAGTGGAGCAGAACAAATTTGTCTTTGAGTCCTGGCGAAAAAAAGCTAAGCTGGTGTTGGAAAGAGATAAATTAAGAATGAAAAGAGGAGGAGGGACAGAAAAAGAGGAGAAATGAAGAAAGAGGGGAAAAGTAATAAAGTGTGTAAGGAAAGATTTAGAGGTGAGAGGCCTTTGCAAAAAAAAAAGATGTAGTAGGGAGAGAAAAGCAGGAAAGAATGAAGAAGAGGAGGGTTAACCACAAAATAGAGATTTACAGGAGAGAGTAGGAAGGAATATATTTGAAAAAAGGAGGAGAGCCGACTGGAACAGAAAAGTGCAGCCGGGTGTTACAGCTTGTGGTCGGAGACAAGAGGCCAGGATCCTCAGTGTGGCTCCTCCCCTCCCTCCCTCGCCCCTCCCACGCCCCTCCCTCGCCCTCCAACTGTACTTCTCTTCATCCAGAACACTAAACAACTTTCTGTAACCCTGCGTGATGCCCCTGTCCCCCCCCCCCCCCCACACACACACTCAGCTTTGTACAACTATCCTCATTATGACCTTAAGAAATGAAGTTCTCCCTCATTAGGACCAGGCTTTGGTCCCCATGAGGTCTACTGGTCCTGACAAGGTCAGTGTTTATGCTGGAGAAGGTCCGTCAGAGGCAACAAAAACAACTACACACACACAAAATATTTTCTGGAGCAAATTAGACGTTAACATGCAAACATGCTCGCGCACAAACATTCACCGCACAACGACCTACAGGCACAGCAGAGCCCGGCCTCCTTGAGCTGACATGATACAGACTAACATCCCCGAAGTACACACACACACACACACACACACTCACACTCACTCACACACACCCCTCAGCTACTGCGTGGGAAGACAAGAGGACAGTGAGAGAGACGAGAGAGAGAGAGAGAGGGAGAGAGAGAGAGAGAGATAAAGATATTGATTAGAAGGATGGAGGAGAGGCAGTAAGTGGCTAAGGATGCGTGATGTTCATTGCTGAGGTCGTTGGATGAATCGAGCCCTGGGGCCTTATGTGTTATGGTCCAAACCAGACTACTAATTTATTCATGATTATTATGTAATGAGTCAAAGGGCAGGAGGAGAAAATAGAGTGTGTACTATTTCTGTTTCACTGCCAATGCTAAGAGGCACGGCACCGACTGCTGCTGTAGATTCCTGAACGTGTTCCAAGAGCAGTAAAAAGAAGGAGAGAAGTTTAAAGTTCACGCAAGTGGTGTTTTGATGAAATGATTATTTATCAATAAATGATCTATACATCTGGGGGAAGAAAAATCAATACAAAAAAAAAAAACGTAAATAAATATAACATATTAACATGATTATAATTAACTATGTACTCCTTTGCAGACACAACCAAATTGAATAAATTGCAAATACATGATTGTACTTGCAGGTTGTTGGTGTGGTAAAAAAGCTTTTAGCCTGAAGCAGCAGCAGCAGCAGTGTTTGGGAAGTAGAAAATAGTTCAACTCCAGACGAATGTCCTTGATTAGTCCGACAAGTTCACTGTACCTGGGAATACAGAGCACTCCAGGCCACAGAGCTGTCACTCCCAAATATATCGTGCTGCCTTGGATTAAGGCCCTTCACTGTGAGCATAGTGGGAACGTCTGAGTGTGTTGAATGGCAATTGCCTGTTCAATGGCGTTTAACAGCCGTATATAAAGTGTGTGTGTGTGTGTGTGTGTGTGTGTGTGTGTGTGTGTGTGTGTGTTCTAACACGGCTGGGTGCACGTAAGTACTTACCGAGGAAGCTGCAGCTCAGGACGGACTCGTGTGTGTCAGCGAGTCCAGACTCTTTGGAGCGAGTCAAACTGAGCATGTTGAAAAAGTTCACCTCTGCCACAGATACTCATTCCAACACAGTCACACACACATAACCACACACACATAACCAAACACCCCCCCCCCCCTTCCACCCGCTACCCCACATGGCGGCGTTCTCACCTTGAGGGGGTGATGGGAGTCAGGTCCTTCCCCATCGTCTGGATGACGCGGCGGCCCCACACCCACAGCCCGGCGCAGATGCCCACGCCCCCGTACAGCAGCAGCCAGATGGGCGTGGCAGCATCCTGCATCACGCCGCCCTGGTCGTAGATCATCCACAGCGCCACCAGGGGCCCGATGGCATTACTGCAACGTGAGGAAGTAGATTACGACTGAAATCAGGTGTCTTTGCTTCACTGAGAATAAATGACTGTTAGAGCAGAACAGTGAAGCTGATTTCTCTGTATTTTATGGAAACAAGCTTTAACAGGTATTAATGAAATAAACTGGAACCAGTACAGTGGGCATACACAATGCTATCTGTCATGTAAGCAGCAGGGGGCAGCACCTGACATCGTTGCCTCCGTGGGCGAAGGACCCGAAGCAGGCGGTGAGGATCTGCAGGAAGTGGAAAAGCTGGAACACCTCAGGTTTGTCCTTCTCCTCGTGATCCTCCTCGGCCAGGTCGTCCAGAGGCATAGGAGCCGGGGCCCCCCCCTCCTCCTCCACCCCCTCCAGCTCCGTGGCCAGCTTCATCTCCACCCCGCCCTCCTCGGCCTCGATCTCGGCCTCGGCCACGGCGTTGCAGTACGACGAGTAGCTGTCGTAGCGAATCCTCTTCTTGGTGTAGGACACGCTGTTGCTCCTGCCGCCCCCCCCCTCACCCACCAGCTTCTCACTGTCGTCACGCGACTCTGCGCGTACGAGCGGCTGGACGGGCATGCCGCATATGGCCGCCGTGTAGCAGGTGTAGCTGTTGTTGCGGCGCAGCAGGCGGTAGTTGTTGTCGGGCGGCCCGGCGTTGGTGCCCGAGCGGTCGCTGTCGTCCATGCGGCCCAGGTGGATCTTGTGAAGCAGGTCCTTGTAGAGACCAGAGTCCTTGTGCACCGTGTGGTACACCTGGCCATCGCTGCGCATGTGGCCATCGAAGCTGAAGCTGCCGTTAGAGACGGGCGACTTGAGGCAGCCGTTGGTCATCGAGTGGGTCCGACCTGAGGGAGAGGACAGGGAAAACAGTGTGTTTGAGGATAATGGAAGCTTGAGGCCAAAAGCAACACAGTGCAGTAACTTCTAAATCAGATTAAAAGCTGCTCCTTAAAGAGGAGGCACGTCACAAATAAGTATAAGCGCTTATTTCTACAGATTTCTTCTTCTAACAGAGAAAATTGATTTTTAGATATAACATGAAATCCAGTTAATGGATGAATGTATGCAAGTAGCTCTGGTACATTTGTTCTGAGCTCTTCATAAATGTTAAGTGATGGAAGACGGATGTGCACATTGGTCTGGAAAATATTTAATTGCGCAATTCAACAATTTCACTAATTGAGAACAATTCGTTGATCTTGATGGAGAAATAAAAATGGGGCATACCTTAGTGAGCTGATATTTATGAGTCGGTGATTTGGTGCAGAGGCAAATAAACATCAAGATCCAGTGAATTTTAATGTGGTTTCTTGGCTGTTGGGCCTTTCACAGGTTTCACTGGACTGAGTGACATTCTACTTGTAATTGATTTTTCTTGTCAAGTCAGAGAACTTATTGATTGATAGCATAAAAAAAGAAACCACCAGAATCAAGCCCCTGCCGAAGGGGACTTTTTAAATCACCAATAATTATAAAGTTTTCTTTAGGCCTATTTTGCGTTTCTCCTTAATATCCTGACCACAGTTTTACTCAGTCACTGATTTCGTTTTGAGTAGATTTACTGATTTATAGATTCATCTCAAATACCATACGCCCTGCCGTTTGGCAGGACGGTGCCTCCGTTAGCCAGGTTGTTGAGCTCTCCACTGGAGGTGCGGGTCCCTCGGTCACTGCTGCCGCCGGTGAGCGGCAACACGGCCTCATCGGTTCCCTTGGCTCCTGGAAGCTCCTTGAAGACGGGACTCTCCTCCTCCTCCTCCGGTATCTTGTCCAGGCTCTCGTCTGAAATCCTGGACAGAGCCTGCTCCTTCTTTAGACGACCTGGAGGAGATGGAGCGACGGAGGGTTTAATGACCAGAGCAGGTCCAGAAAACTAAATGAAATCCTCTTTACTTTGTTTACAGATACTTGTATACAAACTATGAGGAAAAAGAAAATAACAATATTTACACTTCATCTCCACAACACGACAATCTCTCATGTTCTAATATGTCTGAGGGATCATTTTTCAGAATGACAGTCAAAGTCAATTATGAGAGTTAATAACTGAAGGACAAATATTTAAAAAGTGAATCAATAGAATATTCTTTTTTCGGTTTTGACTCTTTGTTGTTTTCTCTGAACTAACACCAAGAATTTCCAGAAAACTCTGCAGCAGCATTCCACAAAGACCAGTATGTAAACATCAGCTGATGAAAAACTAATCCCAGCGCCGACAGACTCGATGCCCCCCCGACTCGATGCCCCCCCCCCGACTCCTCTAAACAGCCGGCAGTATAAACCCACTAACAAACTCCAGTCGCCGCTCGGTTCATTTCGATGGAAGCAGTTCAGGAGCGATAATGTCTCCTCTAATCCTCGCAGACTTTCACGGTCACGACACGTTGAGCAACAGGTCGAGTCGGCATCAGTCGTGTGAAGGAACGCCCGAGGAGAGAAACCTATTTTAAGCCCCATCATGGATATTATCACCTCAATTAAAGCGCTACTTTATTTTGTAAAAATTGTATATAAAATTACAAATTAACCCTGATTTTTGTTTCCATAGTCGTGTGAAGCATCTCAAGCAAACTCTTCTTCTTGTTCTTATTATCCTCCAGTCTCTCAGATGTTCCAGCCACTGCTCTTTCCACTGTTTGATTGAATGTGTCATGTGCTCGGCCCGGTCGTCTGCTCTGCTGCCGGCTCCTTTTTCCCATTAGAGAAGCGACTCCTAACTTTAACTTTGATCTGAGAGCTTTCCCCACCACAGGCTATCATCTTAACCCCTCGGATCCGGTCAAGGAGAAACATGCCCCCAAAAAAAATTCAAGTGTCTCCGCAGAGCAACTGGAGTTCACAGGGTTTCTCCTTGGTGGCTTTAGTGGCTTTGGCAAAGGCCAAAGAGAAAACACATCCGTTGGCATCCGATGTTTGGTGTCAGAGCACAGAGTGAGCAAGCAGAGGCTGAGGCTCTGTTGTTCGTCCTGGGTCAGAGGGCCGGGCTTTCAGATGGCGTGAGAAAGACTGGAGACACACACTGACACACACAGCAGGACACACACACACACACACACACACACACACACTAACAGATACCTACTTGCTATTTTCCTCCTCATCCAGGGACACACGATGAACCAGACGATCGCTGCACACACCAACGACCCGGCTAACGTTATGAGAAAGATGGACCACACCGGCAGCATCTCCAGCCCCAGCACTGTAATTAATGAACACACACATACACACATTGGTACAAGAACATAACTTACACAGGCAACACATCTGGCATGTAGTTTTGAAATGTTAAAAATCTACTTATACTCTCGTCACACCCTCGGAGGGAATGTTGTGCGAGCCGACGGTATTGGCAACATCAGTGAGACCGAGATGATAATTTGATCATACACTGGTGTCAGAGTTATGTCTCTTAGGAGCAATTACACCCCCCCCCCCCCCACACTTACACGGCGCTCCGGTGTACATGATGGAAAACGTGTTGATCCCGATGGTGGTGGCGTAGAAGAGAGGCAGCGCTCGCAGGCCGTTGGGGACAGAGTCCTCCTGCAGGGGACACACACACACAAATGGATTTTTAATGCAGTCGCTGATGTGATGATAAAGGAGCTAAAAATATATGCCTCACAACAACAGGAATACATAAACACACACATACACATATAGAGTACTGATAAAAACACAATTTAAAGTCGCACAACCAGACTGAGAAATAGATTTTACCTTCAGTCCATAAGATTCAATACATGTTGAAATCTACCCTGACAATTGTAGAAACATTCAAAACACGTACACACATTGTTGACCACAGATATATCTGTTCTTACTCAGTCTTTCTAATGAGTTCTTATTTTATAATTGTGTATTTATTTTCTAAACACATTTATATATATTGTACTAATATTGTTATTGCTCGGCCTTACATTACTTAACTACTTTATTTTGGAATCTACAGAGTCTCCCTGCAAAAGTTTCCCACACGATAATACGGTGTAGAACCGGTGTAACGACAAAACATCTGGAATTCACTATTGAGGCTAAAAGTTCAATTCAGGTCAGTTCACATTTGTGGAAATCAAACCTACACATGCAACAAGAACTTCTCACACAACGTCTGCTTTTACTACGACAAGGAGCTTGATGCAACACGACCCAAGATCAAGTTGTGTTCTGACTTATCTGAAGCAGATAACCTGCGGAGACAGAGATGAACTCGTGGTGAGTTTGACCCAGTGAAGCAGCGGCTGCCGTCTAAATAACAACCCGGCCTGTGAGTCACTCAAACATGAACCTGCAGCCGTGACCTCAGGATGAACCTCAATACTTTTCTCTTCCTCCTCCGTCGGAATCACCGGTTATGTAACAACAGATCTGCAGGTATTGCCAAACCCACAGGATATTATCTGAGCAGAGTTCTCTGGACGAGCTTGTGTGTGTGTGCGTCTGTGTCTTAATACTGAGATTCAAACCCGAGGACAAGAAACTCTACTGTATTTGCAGGAAATGAGAATCTTAGTGCTCAGAGTTTAGAGCCTGAAACTTTTAGGAGGTTAGCGTGCGACGTGCGTGCTGGTGAGTGAGTGATACTGCACAGCGGGGGGGAGGGAGGGGGGGGGCACCTTGTTGAGGATGAAGTGTCTGATGAGCAGGAAGAGGCCTCCAGACATGAGCCCAGAGAGCAGGGGGGAGATGAACCATGACGACACTGAGGGGAGGAAGGAGAGAACAGATAAGCACAAAAATACATAATGCTTGAGTACATATTATTCATTCCCACTTTTTACAGGACTCTTCATCTTCTCTACTTCAATCGTGCCAATCCGTAGTTTCCTACACTTCCCACAATGCATTTCAAAGTTTCAAACCCTCTAGAAAACATACAGAGTTTTAGATTCAGCTGCGTCAGTAGCAATAGCAGGAGTAACTCTCCCTAAGCCTGAGAAGAAATGATTTGTTCCTCTTCTTCTTCACTGGTACTTTAAGATGCGTTTCCCAGTTGCATTGCATGCTGGTCTATTGAGTATCCTACAGGGGAGAAATTGTAAACTCTGCTCCATTTAAAAATGACCACTTGGGTCGTTAAATGGTCCCGGGAGTCATCTTCCAGATTCTGATGATGACTGTTTATGCCTCAGAGTTCAGGAACTTTTCTGGAGTCAAACTAATCTGTAGCTGTGGTGGAAATAACTCAGTTTGTTGTTATTTAGTCTGGTTTCAATGGGAAAGTGGCGGCTACACCAGTCATAGTAATGTTATGTACAAACAGTGCACTGTATGTGTCAATGCCATGGATTTAAACGAGCAGACAAACAGTATAAATACACACAAACTGGTCTCAAACCAGCCGAGTTCATTACCGATCTTGACGAGCTGCATCCACTGGACGCCTCTGGTGCCGATGGCCACCATGGAGAAGCCGATGGTGGCGCCAACAATGCAGTGAGTCCCAGAGATGGGCAGTTTGAGGAAGGAGGCGATTAGCTGCCAGACCGCCGACCCTGAGATCAAAACACAGACACACACACTGATCTCACACCGTTCTGACTCATTGGATTAAAGGAGGTTGAAGCTGTAAAGAGTAAAACAATGTGAATCGTTTCCTCATTTCTATGCTCAGTTATGTTATGTGATAGTTTTGTGTTTGTGCTTCTACTCACGGAATCAAAGAGTTTTGAAAAACAAGAGAGCGAGACAGTTTAAGTGAAGGTTTGAGCAGCGTTTGATGAGGAACATTTTTATTCTGAGATATCCAGACGCTTTCAGTTTTTGAGTCATCTGAAAATGTCGGCTTTTATATTTAAGAAGTCTTTATGTTATTTTATATCTCAATCTTTTTGTACGAGTACTGCGTATCACTGCCATGCTGTAGCCTGTAGCGACAAATGATATTAACCTGAATCTAAATTGCCTAAATGAGATGCAGTAATCGCAAGAATTCAAACACGAGGGACTAAGACTAGAAGAATAGTTTCAGATGCAATGAGAAGCTGCTGCAAAACATAATTTGAGGACAAGTGATAACAACAGGTTATTTTATCAAGATTTATAAATGTATTTGTCCAAATACAAAAACCCATCAGGTCTGTGAACACTAGCTTTTCAGGATGGTAAATGTATTTCCGTTATTCTTTGTGAACAGAGTCCATTATTTGAAAAATAAAACAAAACAATCTTGTTTGGGATCAAGATAAACTGTTCAGTGTTTCCCCAACATTCACTTGTGTCGGCGGCTGCACGTGATCCTGCAGCCACGCGGGAATCTCCCCCCCCGTGCATAATATCGCCCTCTTCAGTGCTGTTTCCCAGCACTCTCTCCCATTAACATGGCTTTGTCTCAACAGGAGCCCCATTGTTGTTCTTTGTTCAGCGTCACTCACTTACTGAGGTAATCTAAAGCTTATGTGTAAATCTACAACTGATACTCAACAATCGCTGCTTGTGCTTCTCTGTAAATGTGTTTTAATATGAAGGCACATCCAGTGCTGCTCCATTACCAAAAAATGGATTTCATTCAGTATATATGCAAATAGATTTTAAACACTTTTTTCAAATTTACTAATTCATTTTACACCATTTCTTATATATCAAGTTAAAAAGTGGTTTTAAAAAAAACAAGAGTTTTTATGTTCTTTTGTCAGCTGGAGATCAAACTTCAATAGTTTTTGTTTTACATGAGCTGAGTCTCCTCTCTGTTTACCAGACCTATGGACATCCAGTCCTGCAGAGCTCCAGCAGCATGGACTCTGATCCCAGCTGCACACACCACCTCACAGCCGTTTGGAAGGACTGTGAGAGCAACACACCGTTTTCCTTTCAAATGTGTCGAGCAGATAATGAAGGTTTAATGCATTCAACAGTAATCTGCATTCGAGGCCTTATCAAGTCATTTATCAAGTAGAAGGGGAATCTTGGTTTTCAGCCTTTCATAGATTAAGAATCAGTATAAATTTAAATATTTGAAGGTTGATGTCACCTTGGAGTTTGGGAGACTGTGAAAGTAATTTTCACTATTATTTAACTTCTTCGTGGAGCTAATAGTTCATTGAGAAGCAGTTGAAACGTCCTCCTGGTTCTATCGAGGGTCGGGACATGAGCTCATGTAACTTATTTATCCAACAGCATCAGCGGCCGGCCATCCTGGAGCAATGTCACCCTGAACACACGCTTTTATTTTTAGAGCTTCGGCTGGCAATTATTTTTATTATCAGATTACTCAGCTGTGATTCCCCTTTTTCTGATATGGAATGTGAAACCTCTCTGACTTCTTATATCTGTAAATTGAATACCTTTCAGCCTTTAGACAATTGAATGATCCTTACAGCTTCATTCAGATATAAAAAGACATTTCCAGAAGGCAACTCACTGGATCTATAAGCGACTTACCGACCATGGCGCTGACCTCTCCGGCCATGAGCACCGGCACCGTCTCGTTGTACAGGCTCACGTCTATGATGCCCTTCCGGATCGTCTCGCCCACCTTGGCTCCCAGCAGCATCGAGCCCAGTGTCTCGAAGATGGACGCCAGGATGCAGGCCTGCTTCAGCGTGACCACACCGGACCCCACCGCCGTGCCGAAGGAATTGGCCACATCATTGGCGCCCACCGAAAAGGCCAGGACGAAGGCAATGATGAAGCCGAGGATCACCATCCACAGGTACGAATCCATATCCATCTTGAAAGGATTTCAGCGGGAAAAAATCCAAGCGGAGAAAAAAAAAAGATAGCTGAGATATTCTCAGAAAAAAGAAAGTGCTCCGTGCGTTTGTAGCGGAGGACTTGGAAAGCCGGCTCCGTTTCTTCGTCCCCTGGGTGTAAAGAGTTCGAGGGGAGAAGCACAGCCGCTAACTAAGCGTTTGGAGCTCAGTCCAAAGATTGGAGACTAGTGATGGTGGGTGCAGGGAGCATTCCATAGCTTAGTGGGAGGCAGCCTGTCTGCACGTTCCTTCACCTGAGAGAGAAACGAGATGAGGAGACACAGAAACAGATTAGTGTCATAAGCCATGGTTACTCCTTTTCAGCGGCGGCTGCCATCTGACAACACCTCACTGAGACTTCCTCAGAAAAACCCAAAACAAGGCAGGGGAGGGACTGAGAGGGAGAGAAAGGGGGGGGGGGGGGGGGGGGGAGCTTATGAGAGCAAAAGACATAAAAGAGGGTTCAGGATGGATGATGACGACGACGAGGCTGAACTGGCTTCGATGGAACAAGGAGAGCACAGCAGGGGGGAGAGCTGCAGACGTCTCACATAGTCGCAATAGGAAATCACAGTTTGCTCTTTGAAGAAATCAAATCAGAGCGTGCAGATGGTTTGCTGTCAGCGCCGGGACTAAAAAAAGAACCACAGTATCCAGAGCGAGACACGAGCAACACTCCCAACATCACAGGAGACGGCTCTGATGTCTGATAACACATTATCCCTCTAGGACAGGACAGCTGACATTAAAACCTGCGTTCACTTCACAGGTTTGGGTTGAAACTTCAATTTTATTATCTACTTAACGACCCAAACCACTTCATGTCAAACCCCACGATGCTCAAAGTGATAAACAGAATGATCGGGGATGGAAAACTCTTACATCACCAAACTGCAGCTTCATGTGGTGCCATCAAGCTGATCCAACAACGATACAGAGCAAGAGACAGTTGAACTGACAACCTGGAGAAAGTTGCAGTTGCCCTTCTCATCTTTGCTCTTTCAGCCCCAGCATGAGAGCTCCAGTGCTCACTGGGCGACAGTCAAAGGTTCACATGAGTTTTGTAACATTTGAGAACGAGTTCAAACAAAATCAAAAGCTTTACTGCAGTAAGAAAAAAAAGAGTCTTGACTGCAATGCAGTATGAAGATCAGCAGTTACTGTGGCTGCAGTTCACTCAGCTGCACTTCTGGGGCTGAACAAAGTTAACTGATGATATGAATATATTCTCCTCCCTTTATACAATTTTAAATGAGACATATTTCTAATGCTCATAGTCAGGTTAATCATTTTAATTAGGGTTGTTACTTAAACAGGTTTTCATGCTCTAACATTTAGAAATTACATCACTTCCCTCAGACTGGCCATCGCTGAAGCTCCTCTTTTCAGCCCCTGTCTGAAACACTTGGTTTTAGCTTCTGTCACTTTAAGACACCCCCCCCTCTCCAGATTAAGCCACTCTGTTGTGATTGGTTGACCATTCCCGGCACGTGCAGAAAATGTCGGCCTCAGCTCTCACTACACCCGTCTTTTAGCAGGGGTCACGCCAGACTACTAGATGGGCGTGTGTTATGCAAATGGAAAGCATCTTGAGGTCACGGTCGTGTTAGATAGAATAATTCATTTCAGAGACTGATGAAAGTAGAATCTGGAGGAGTGACATTCTCAGTTAATTGATCTTAACATCATGTGTCAGGTGGTTTGTGTCGCAAAAGTAGTTACTGGACGTAACTCTAGTTCTATGAGAACCGGCGTAGGGAGCAGAGGTAGAGGCTTGGCTGGATAAACCGACTGTGAAGGCCGTTAGAGGGCAGAGCGACAAATGGAACAAGTGGGCCGACTTTTTGGGAAACAAACAAACTGAAAAATCCTTGGCAGGGGATTGGATGAACCAGCTCTTCTCTGGATGAACAACGAGTGATGCTACAGCAGCAAAAACAGGAAAATCTTTGCTATCAGAGGTTCTAACAAACATATGTTCAACTCATTTGTAGATTCTATTGAAATTGAAGTTGATCACATCAGATTCACTTCGACATCAGACAAACTTCCTCGTCCCTGTAGAGATCCACACGACTTATTTACATGACAACAGTGACACTATGCCACCAACACTAATGTTCCTGACAAACCTCTACAGCACTTATAACTCTGTGTGGGTTCTTTCTCCTCTTTCTCTTCAGCCTCTGCCACACAATCAAAGTCGTTTCATGGTTAATGGCAGCACATCTCCATGTACGGTGAAGCCAGTTGTTAACGGGGACCGTTAGAAGTAAACAGCTGGAAGACCAGACTAGTACATTCTCTCGGCATGAACTGACTGTGTGCTCCTCGTCGTGGGGGGGCAGGCGACTCCTTTCTAAATAGCCTGCGGCCCGTTATGGCTCCCTCCTCCCATCCAAAAGCTCCATCTGGAACAGCTGAGGTCGCGTCCTGCCATCCTTTCATCCTCTGATGAACCGCCAGGCTCACATTAAACATGCTTATAATCTGTCGCTCCATAAACCACGGCCAGATAACTCAATTATTACAATTAGAGTATCATTAATGGGTTTTAAAAAAGGTTTTAAAGAGAATCTAAAATGTTTGCTTCCTCACAAAACCTCTGCCTCCAACCCAAAAGATCACAGACCAGTTTATCTGTAATCTGGAAGGAGAGTGAGCCCGGAGGATGTCACATGTCTAAAGTACTAAGTATAAAGGATGTGATACTTCATGGATCCCTGAGGAGAAACTCTCTTTTCACCTGCTCCCCTCCAGAAAGAGATCAGAGTGAAGGATCTGTGCCCCAGGACTTAATGACTCAGTCTCACACACGGAAGTTTGAGACTTTTTGGATGAAAAGACGATAAACTGAAGATAAGTCGAGAAAATTCCTATGAAACAGGTCATCCTGGTACTATCCTGGTTATGATTTTATCACTGTCAAGTTCCCTCATTCGTTTAATGTCGTGTACAGTTTCAATTTCAGTGTTTTATCGTCGCTGTGCGATGACAACAAGTCGCAATAACACGACTCTGCAGAGTGTTTTTAATTTGAAAGGACGGATACAGGAAGTGGAGTCGTGTGATGACACCTGGCCTGAGGCAAACGAGAAGCTCCAGCCGCAAATTCAGGCAACAGCAGAGAGAAAGAAAGGTCGATTAAAGAAGCTGACTTCAGGTTAAAGTGACTTTTACCTACTGATATTTAACTCCAGGAGACGGCCACTTAAGCACCACCCCTCTGCTCAGAACAACAAGACAGTAGCCGGCTCTGAACAAGATGCTGAGGACGTGTTGAACCTGTGGAACACCACAAACACACAGTCAAACATGGCCGCCCGCCCACCAATCCCAACCAGAGCCTCCACAGAGGGAACGGTCTGTGCAGCGGTCGAACACGTCACCGGAGAGAGAGGTTTGTGCTTCCTGCAACTTTGTTTTAGAGTGTGTGTGTGTGTGGGGGGAGGAGAAGACGAGAGCGAGCGACTCCAGTGAGTGCGTGCTCACGTGTGTCAGGCCTTTTTTAAATCAGGTCCACAACTTTCTAAAGAGGGGAACTCACCATGACAGCTGCAGCTGACACACGGTTACTTTATAGACCATGTCCCACTCTAACACATCGACACTAGTTCACATAAAAACTATTTTCTCCAGTGAGTCCTCTTCTACTTGACCTTCAGTGAACGGTTTACTGAGATGAATGTTAAAAAAAAATGATAAATAAATGTCATTCAGCTTTGAAAGCTTTCTCAGGCTCATAAGATGGAGAAGGCACAATACATATAAATAATTTTGCATGAAACCTGATGCAAAATCATAGAAACATGCAAACTACATAGAAAGGCTCTGTTTGGTTGAGCTTAAATCCAGGCTCAGATTACAGGCCACAGATTCATGGGCTCAACATCTTTCCTCCTTGATTTAGACAAATCTCGGCTCCACCTTCAAGTTGTTCAGCTGTTTACTCAGCTCCGATGAAAGATTCATCCCGACCTTGAAACTGTCAAGAGTTTGGTCCCTCAGCAAAACATAGTCTACATAAAATTAACTGTAAACTGAAAACCTGTCTGAAGGTCATCTTCTCACTTTACATGTCCTACATCTCAATCTGCTTTAGCCTCAAAGAACAGAACAGAGTAGATTCAAGGCTCCCAGGAGCAGAGGCAGCAGAACCATAATGCACATTCGCCGGCAGTCATCGTTGCTCTGTGCAACACGGGTGAGTCAGTAGAGCGTGATTATGAATCTGTTGTACTGGTCACTGGTCTATGGACAAATAAATGAGGAGATGAACGGTAATGCGGAATTTAATTTGCAAGCCAAGGTTATTTGACCATAGAAGAACGTGTCAATGCTAATGGGGGGCGGGACAGTGTAGGACTGGATAAGTTAGATAAGTATAAAGAAATTAAATAACACACAGAAGTTATTATAATTTACGTTTTGGTTGTTAACTAGAACAAAGACGAGAGAGGGATTAAATAAAGCGGTTTGTCTACATGTTTGTTACATGATGAGTGTACATGGATCAGTGTGTAACCTCCGGCTTCCTCCTCAGCTCAGGTGGATCATTCTGCACCGAGTGACGGCTGCTGTCCAAGGTGCTGAACCTGAGACCATCGTCTGAGGTGATCGCTGGTGTTCACACTTTAATATCATTTTTGACAACGAGGAGATTTCCAAGAGGAGTTTATATACCAAGTATATACGGCAATACTTCAACTAGCATCATCCACTGGGAACACACACAAACACACGCAGTTACTTTTGATTTGAATGTTTAAAATCAGACAATTCTTGCTTTGAAAATCTAATTTATTAATGCATGTTGGGATTTGGTGCTTTTTCAAGTAGAAGTTCAAGTCTGTAGACATTAGAATGACACTGATACAACCACCAAGGCCCCACAGGCCTGTTAAGTTCAATCAAGCTGCACCTCATTTCACACACTCGTACACATCAGTCCCCTGAATGTGCCCGATTCTTTTTCTTTTTCATTTTTCTAAGTTTAGATCCATGAATTATCACAATGGGTAAAATGTTGTAAAAACGCCCTTTGTCACAATGTTAACGATCCACACCTAAATTCAACATGTTCATCTGACCCATGCTGCATCCTTCCACTACGGTTTGTTATAACCTGTCCAGTAGTTTTTGTGGTATCCTGCTAACCGACAAACACATGCATGTAGACACATAACCTTGGCAGAGGTAATAATGTGGCTGCTATTTCCCAGAAAATCCATCCTCCATGAAGCAACATCAAGACGTGTCCTCTAGGACTCCAGAAGATGAGAGTACGTACAGAAATGTAAAATATTTGGTTTAGGTTTTCGTCATTAGAAAAGGGTGTTTGATAATTCCACTTTATCTCTGATGTTAATTAAAAACAGACATCAGTCTCTGAGGGCAGCTGTGGCCCAGGAGGCCGCTGCTCACCAATCATTTGCTGTTCAATCCCTGGCTCCTCCCGTCCACATATAGAAGCGTCCTTGAGTAAAACCCTGACCCCTAAATTGCCCCAAGCTGACAAGACAGCTACTTGCGTTGCAGCCCGGGCAGTGTGTGTGTGTGTGTGTGTGTGTGTGTGTGTGTGTGTGTGTGTGTGTTTGTGTGTTTGTGAGAGAGAGCAGAAATGTAAAGTGTATCCTCAGCTAAAGTAGAAACGCTCTGTGTAAGCGACGTCCATTTATCTTCTCATATTCAGCTTTGAATAAAACTGCTTCCCCATCTAAAAAAAGAAAAACCCTGAATGAAAAAGGTGGAAGTGACACAGAGTCCGAGGAGAATTATTACTGTCGGACACATTTTCTTCCTACGAGAGTAACAAGTACACACAATGAGGACAATGACACACACCAGGGAGAAACAGCTGACTGAACTGGGTCTCCATGTCGTCCCCGCTCTCCTGATTCCTCAAGTGCAGTCGAGAGTTTAAAAATCTTTCTCTGAGCACAAACCTCTGCAGGAGTTTCGTGCCAGGAAACCGGAACCGTGCAAATCCCCTTTATTCTCTGACTGTTGTTGCCGTTCAACGCTCATCAATCTGCCCGAGGTGCCGCTGCACCACAGCCGAAGCTGCAGGAAAACACTGTGTCACGAGCTGCTGTCTGCATCGACACGCAGCTGCACTCACCACGCAGTGATTCATCCCCCCCCCCCCCCCCCCTCCTCCCCATCAGACAACCCAGTTACTTGCTGAAAGGATGACAAGTAGAACATGCATGCAGCGTCAGGTAATGACTCACAGCAGCATCCTGCCCCTGCGCCGGCTAATTGTTACACCTGAAGCATCCGCAACTGCAGCCAGAGCCTTCAAGGACACGGGAGGCTCACACACAGCAAGCGGCTCGCTGAGTGGGGAGAGGGAGACGTGGGTAAAACGAGACAAACCCCGGCAGAGTAGAGGAGCTTTAAAAGCCTGGAAATCAACTCCACTCACCTCCATGTCTCCACACATCAGCAGGAGGTGGCAGAGTAGTGGAGATTAGAGAATGTCAAAGACAAAATGTCAGCGTTGGAGAGAAACGGAGAGAAATGGTGGGCTGAATGAAAGTGAAGGAAAATTTGGAGAATGAAATGGGGGAGTGAGCCTGTGATTGACGGGGAAATAAAATGACGAGGAGCGAGTGGAGGAGAACAGCTGATGACAGGAGAGAGAGGAGAGAGAAAGGAGGGAGCTGGAGAGGCTTAGAGGGAAATCAGCAGGTTGTGGTGGTGTTGCAGGAGAGGGAGAGAGAGAGAGAAAGAGAGAAAGAGAGAGAGAGAGAGAGAGAGAGAGAGCTTACAAGAGAGCAACAGTGAGAGAGAGAGAGAGGCACACACTCACACACAGCGTATCCAGCTGAGTCTAGACTGCCTCTTAAAGAAAAGCATCCGCATTCACAGCACACGTCAGCCAATGACAAACATCGAAGAGGACGGGGCGCACGTCTGATTGGCTGCATGTTTGCAAAGAGGACGGACGGGCCGGGGGGAGGCGGCCAATGACAGCGCAGGAAGACAGCGGAGGAAGGGGAGACGAGGGGGGTACCGGTGTGTGGATGTGTTTTACAGAGCGGAGAGAGAGCGTGCCGACGGATCAAGGGCATTCCGTTACTCCGGTGAGAAGACAATGCCAGTCGGTTACAGGTCAATATGATCGGGCAGCGGTTTACAGATCCACACGTGAACAAGTGTGAGCAGCAGTGTGATGAGCTGGTGGAGAAATCCGCCATGGAGGATTGTGTAACCCCAAAGAATTCAGGATGATGGAATGAGCACGGTCAGAACAACTCACACCATCTACACACTCCATGTTAACCGTTCTCTCTCTCTCTCTCTCTCTCTCTCTCTCTCTCTCAGCGAGCTGTCATGTGACGGACAGAGGCTCTGGTGGACACGGTGAGGAGCGAGGACCCGAGTCACTGCAGCCTCATCACGGTCAACAAACGAGTCAAGAGTCCTCGTCTCTTCTGCCGTCTCCTCACCGGACGATGCCGCAGGACGCACAGAGGGGAAAGTGGTCCGAACAAATGAACACAGACCCAATTCACAAATCTTCTATTGAGAAAACCCACAACGAATCATTTGAAAAATATATATATTTCTCAAACTTCACCAGATAATTGGCTCAAGCACAAACTTTCACATTCTTGCTCCACTTCCACACAAGCTTCGCCGATTTAAACCACACTCTTGAAAAACCCTCATTACTCACCACTGGAGCTGTGGGAATGTCTGGTGCAGTTCAGGTCCTGCTCGTTCTCACATACTGTGCCAGGGACCAGAGCAGTGCGTGTGATAGAGTCATGTGTCCAGCTCTGTCTGCTCTCCTGTTTGTTTGAGTCCCTGTGGCTTTTTCCTCCTCTGGCGTCTCTCACTCATTCTCTCCCTGTCTGTCCCCCACTGGCCCTGCCTGCTAAAAAGCCTATCTGCGTCAGCTGCACCTGCTGCCTCCGACTCTGGGCTCCGCAGCAGGGAGGCGCTGTCTCCTCGAACCCCAACACACACACACACACACACACACACACACACACACACACACACACACACACACACACACACACACACACACACACACACACACACACACACACACACACACACACACACACACACACACACACACACACACACACACACACACACACACACACACACACTGTACAGTGTTGAGATCAGTCAGGCTCCATGTGCAGGAAGGGGGTTGTTTAAGAATGACAACAACGGTGCAGATGACTGCAAAGACATGTCGCTCTCAACACGATCTTCAAAGGCTCCACACATATACACACACACACACACGACACATACACACACACAAATCCTCTCACTCATTCTATTTTCTCTCGCTCTGGGTCTGCACTGCAGCACTAAGTCAGGGTGTCAGGCAGCAACTCGCAGTGGTAATCCTTCAGAAAAGTCCTGACGGCCATTACAAGCTCACAGAAAACTCCTGTCAAGAATTCATCACGGCCTTGAGTCTAATTAATAGTTTTCTCTGGACATCTTGTCTGATTTACTCCGGTGGAGTGATGATCCTCAGGATCAGTGAAGTCACAGGCCAGTGGTGAAACACCTCACAGCACAAACCCAACCTGACACGATATCGACCTCCTCGTGCTCAGGCTGCAGCGATCCATCGGCCCTGATCGTTATCAGCTGATCTGTGTTTCTTAATGGTTCCCTCGTGGGGCTCATTAGAGGCCGATCAGAAGAGCTGATTGGACGAGACAGAACTCGAGAGGCAACTTTTCTTGGTGCAGCCGAGTCTGGCAGTTCTTATCAGTTGTATGAAAAAGACAAGAACTTTAGCAATTTGCATTTTCTTAAAGCTAGCGAGCAATAAAGCGAAGGGAATGTTGAACCACCGAATCTCAGCTAGCTCACTGTCACAGATGCTTTTCAGTGACGGCTACAGAGAGGACAGAGAGAAGGCAAAAGAAAGACACACACTCATGTCCTGCTTAGATCCACGTTACATTCTGCAAACATCTCTGAGGTGTACGTCTGCAGCAGTTACACAAACACACTTGTCGGACATCCGAGCCTGAACTCGTCTTCTGGAGAAACAGAGACTGACCATGAGGGAGACTCTTTGAAAACCGTAAATCTGAGCATGAAAAATCAGAGGTAAGAAAACTTCATCCATGCATTCTTCTCATTCTTCTGCGTTTGTGTGTGTGTGTGTGTGTCACTTTGACTGAACTGATAAAAAGGAGCTTATGTGTTTTCCTTTAGTTTATGATGGTTATAATGTCCTGAAGGATTCAAATAAATAAGCTTCCAAAAAGGAGTTTAAATCATTACAACAAACTAAAAGTAAATCTGCAGTACTCTATGAATTCAAGAGCTCTGTATTATCTATGAGCGGCATAAAAATAATACGATTATATTGAAGTAACTTCAGGGGAAACATTTAAGTATTTCATATTCAGATATCTGAAAATGAAACAGGCGATCGGGAGCTCTCTCACTTGGCATTGTCTCGATTTCAATTTTACATTCATAATTATTCTGAGTTTGTTTATTGTGTTCTTGGAGATAAATCCCCATCGACCTTCACGTGACATCACTTGAGGACAAGTATCAAACTTCACGCAGATTCCCCCCCCCCCGAGGTCACAACCTCTTTTAGACGCCGCGCACAGCGAGAGGCTTTTCTCCCCCGAGACCCGGACCCACACTTTGAATTCTAAAATGGCAGCAAAAATATTCTCGCTATGAAATTTTTTTTCTTCAAATTACTAGTTTACCAGTTTGTTTCCCACTGAATACAAACAATATCTCATTTCCATGTCCATAATGAGTCACATTCATGTTTTGACTTTACCATTTTCTGGTCTTCTGTCCTGCTCCAGTGGATTTAAGAGGCGAGCTATGTTCTGAAATCCAGTTCCGAAGGATGACTACCAGACGGTCAGAGTCAGGCTCTATAGACTGAGCGACTATCTGAGTAGAAACCCTGAAGCAGGCCAAGTTACAACAGCAAACAATCGAGCCCCCCCTCTGGCTTTCAGTGTTGAGTGAGCCTTATGTTTAAATACTCTTTTAAGGTCAGCTCTCTCTGGTTTCAGAACAGACTGTGCGAGGGTTTGACTCCCTCACCCTGAAATGGCAAAGTGACTGAGGCGACTCCTCCCTGACTGGACGTCTGTTTTAAAGTCATTGACACTTTACTGTCCGTAAACTGGACACAGAAGAGTTGTAGGGACATTTAACTGTCATTAAACTGGACATAGTGGAGTTGTAGGGACATTTAACTGTCATTAAACTGGACATAGTGGAGTTGTAGGGACATTTAACTGTCATTAAACTGGACATAGTGGAGCTGTAGGGACACTTTACTGTCTATTAACTGAACATATTAAAGTTGTAAGGACACTTTTCTCTGGTAATTTCTAAATGAACTAACTTCGAGCAAAACAACGAGAGAAATAATACAAATAAAAAACATCAAAAGTTGCAGAAACAACAATTGATTGAACATTTCAAAGTGGAAATAGTCTTTTCTTTCAAGTAAACCAAAGGGATTTGAATTTGTTCTCTAGAAACATCCCGCTGAGCGCACACACAATCACACACACACACACACAATGGAAAAATAAACACTCAGGCCTAAATAGCAGCCCCACAAAGGATGTGACGCTCTGGATGATGCCTGAAGACTGTCAGAAACTATTAGTCACCTCTGAGAATAAACCACGCTCCCCCCGGGGATCTTAATTGACCAATCCCAATGTGCCACAACGAACGGATATAGAGCAAAACCACTTTATCACCTGCAGGGGGGAGGTGGGGGGTGGGGTGGGGTAGGGGGCTGTTGGCGAGGCTTCCCATCACATGACCGCTGTCACATAACGCCCGGTACCAACCAACAATGTGGCTTTCTAAGGTTGCGATCCTGCTTTCGTCGCTTTCGGCCATCTGCGTCCATGTTGCTGAGAGTCGTCTTACCCTTGACCCCTCTCTCTCTCTGTCTCCCTCTCCTCTCCTCTCTCACCCCCCCCCCCCCCACACTCAGCACTCAGCCAGACAGTTCCAGTTCTCTTCCACGAATAAGTCAAAAGGTGCCCGACAGCAAACTGAGTCCCTCTCGCCCCTGTGCGTCCTCCGCCTCGCTCCCCAGACTTACCCTTCCAGTCTCCCCTGCTCTGGTTCGCGGAAACCCAGAAATGTTGATCTGGCTCAGTGTTCAGAGAGCACAGCCAGAATCTCCAACCTACCTTCCCTCCTTTCTCCACTGCAGAGACTGGTAATCTACTGCTGGCACGCTCTGTGGTTTTTAACTGTGTTACTGGGGCACAGTGGGAGCCGGTATTAGTGTGTGCTGAAAATGCGGCGCAGAAAAACAACTGTGCACCGACATGATTAATGATGTTTTAGGCCACGTCCACAGTAATGGGGATAAATTCATCTGGAGTCGGTTTAGGTCTTCCCTGAATATACGGCCGACCGATCGATGAGATCTTACTCAGCGTTCTAGAAAAGGCCGTTTTGCAAACGCTGACATGTAACTCTCCTGGGATTTCATGCACCTGAGTGTCACATGATTCATTTGAGAAGTTTGAAAAACTAGAAAAACTGGGTCTTAAAACGCCAGAAACAGTAAATCTCTGTTCTAGACGCCTGTGTATCCAAGAGGATCGTTTTTAGTTCTTCAGTGTGAAGCTGTGGATTTAATTTTAACTTTTCAGCTACACAGCACAGATGTGGGTATAATAATTATTCATCACCTTTTTAAACTGTCATGTTTTATTGTCTCTGCATCAATAAAAGTAGTTTAAATGTGATTTTTGTGAAACTTATTCATAGGACAAAGCCTCTATTGTAAAAAATAGAACAGGTCCAAACAAAGTAATCTAGCTAATTACCAGGGAGATTACATTGAACACTGTACTGTGTACTGATACTTCATTTATGATGATGACAGGTGTTTCAGTCCTTATGAAGTCCTGTATGAAGACATTTAAAAACAGAGCATCTGCATTGATGTGGACATGGACTGTGTGATACGACTAAATCTCCCTCCCCGACACAGGTCACCTCATATCAGATGATGACAGATGTCCCAATATGGCAGATGTTCTTTGATTTCACTGAATTTCACTATTTTTTTTTATAATGTATCAAATGTATAATGACAAATAATAATTATAAGCCTAAAATGTGATTATAGACCAAAGATAGAATCATTTAACTTATTTTAGGTACAAGCTTCTCGTTTGAGTCCTTCTTGAGTTCAGAATGACGCTGCTCTGTGTCACACTCGCTCTCATTCTACCTACCGGCCTACATCTGTTCCAGAGTCATCCAGATGACGACAGACACGACACTACAGACTGAGATTCGCCACACAACAGAGCACAATACAAAACAATAGATGGTTTTAATCGTCACATCGCACAACTGTGGGACTTCCCCAGCCACAGCGTGAAGTGTTCGGGGACAGATCTCAGGAAAACGGAGCCAATTCATTGGATCAGAAAACAAGCGCGTACTCCAACTGAAGATGTTAATCGACTATGGTACAGTATGGAAATGTGTGTGTGTGTCTACTCTCTGTGTAGTGTGACCTTGGATGGCTGTGTCCTCAGATGTGCAAGAGAGAGAAGGAGAGAGAGAGGCAGACAAAGAGAGAGAGAGCGAGAGAACGCTCCCTCCTAAGCTGGATCTAGTGGCCTGTGCCCTCCTGCTCTTAATCCTGGCTTCCAGCACATGACCCAGCTAACAGTATTATGAAGTGCTTTGATTAGACCTGCTGCTGTGCGCACGTCGTGGAGGGACGTGGGGTCCTGTGCTCGGCCACCTCTCTGCAGGAATGCTAGGCCCCTGCAAAGGCGCGCACACGCGCGCACACACACACACACACACACACACACACACACACACACACACACACACACACACACACACACACACACACACACACACACACACACACACACACACACACACACACACACACACACACACACACACACACACACACACACACACACACACACACACACACACACAGCATTAAGAGCGTTTAACCTCGGCGTCCACGGCCTACACACAGCGGAAGAAAAGGCACGAGGCTCACTGGATTAGGCCTGCGAGTCACTGAGTCAGCAGATTAGCCCACCACTGTTATTCTAGGTGAAAACTAAGAGTAACGCTGGAGAACGTGCTGCTGGGTTCAGCCGTGGATGATAGTTTTGAGAATGGGAATTTCACGTGAAGACTGGGGCATCAGGCCGTAATCACATCAAGGGTTCTCGCCTGGGGAAACTTATTTAATTGATGGAAAAATAAACTCAACTAAGTAATTATCATTTAGACGCATTAAATATCTTAAAAATTTGGGGCTTGGCATTGAAAGTGAATCAACTATCGGAATTGCACGGAATTCGAGTTGATATTCCCACAATAAACTTATCATTTTGTTTATTTTCTACTATATTGACATGAAGTTTATCCTCCATACATTTCGGGGTAAAAACAGCTGAGGAATCCAGCGCAGTACGGCTTCACTGCGGGAGATGAACTTTATGTCGTGTTCCCTTTGGAGAAAATATTTATGTCCTTTATGTTTGATCAACAATCAATCGCCAAGAACAACACACAGAACACAACATGACAATCTTCAAAGTTGAAATGCGCTCCAGTCAATTGAGGGAATTAAGAGTCTAGATTTAATGTTGACTTTTTATGCCACTGAGGATATTGTACTATTCAATTGCTGCAACTAAAAAAACTCCACTATCTTTATTCTATCTCGAGGGCCATGGAAAGCGATCACGGTTATTTTAAGGACGCATTATCAAGGCAACACTGTAGGAATATTGGCACAGAACTGCTGTCCACACACAGATGATCCGCTTGTGCACAAAGTGAAAAACGGGCAAAACCTGGACAGTCCGAGAGCAGGGTCCTGACAAGAAACAACCACATGCAAATAAATGATTGCAACAAACCAAATCAATCTGGAACCCGAAAACGACTGTCACCTGATTGAAAATCCATGCCGTTACTACTGCTACTACACCCTCCGAAGCATGAATGAGTTAATCTTAAAACCACACGGTGCCCGCTGTGACCGGTGTTACGTGTCACATGATTACAGGAGGTGTTGCACGCCAACCGACACCGCTACTCAACCTTCCAGGATTCCTTCTGCTCGCTTCTGCATTTGTGGACCAACGTTGCAAATCACCGGATGGCACAAGTACAGCAAAACTATCGAGTAAAGTTGATTGGGAAGAATAAATAGTGAATATGGCTCCTCTAGTTTTGTCCTGACTGCCCACAGAACACCACCATTTCAGCCTGTTAGACTTTTTTCCATGGAGCTGTTGCACCGCCCCGAGAGGTCAGACATTGTGGGACAGAATCGTTTGTGTGACTTCTTTTTGTCGCAGCATGCTCGATGCTGAAAGAAACTCATTGTGACAATTGGTCTGCTGGTGTTCCGGTGATGGGGCAGAGGGGGAGTTGGCCGGGGTCACCTCTAATCCTGTTGGGGGAAACAAGGAATTTCCTTGAGACTTTTTTTTTCCCACCCATCGCCTCACATCAGGACACCCTCTTGCACAACCAAGCACAAACCCCCATTTCCCTCATGTACCAGTAGGATATTAAAATGCACAGACTACAGTATTTCCACTGCCATAGACACCATTTAGAGTCTGAACACCCCCATGTCCTGCATCTGCCACAGCACGAAATCCTGCTGTCTTTCAGTTTGTCCCACGGGAAGTTACAGGCTGCAGGTGCTTTGCTGATTTACGACTGCCCCTTTATATACGTGTGTTTTTTATGTCTTCCCTGTCATGACTTAGTTAAGGCATCAAAGACAGTGTTTTTATAAGACTCATTAAATAAGTTCTCATTAATTCTAAAGCTCAATTTTCCTCTCCACTGCCACACGTCTATGTAATCTACCTTCCGTCCATCGCATAATTCCAGAAGTCTCTCTGAGGCTCATATATCTCGAGAACTGTTCCTCATATCGACTTCACACCTGGCATGTGTATGTGAATGACCAAGGGAAGGATGGTGTTGAATTTGGACAGACACTAGATGCAGGTTTACAACAGACTGTAGTTAGAACGTAATAAAATCATGAAGCAGCACTAGAACAAACTGTAAAAGCTTTGACGTTGAGGATTTGAGCAGTTTTTCCAACCAATGATGTGATTTCTATAAATTTACCAACAGCCTTGAGATTGTGGTTTAGATCAACAAGATGACATACCCTTCATTAATGTTTGTCTATAGTATTAGATACAATTCCCCTGGCTGTGAACTTTATAACTAAGCACACAATATCAATTGTTTTCAAATCTAACATGAGGCACAATAGGAAGGGGGAACCACAAAAAGCATAAAAGTGCCACTTTAAATGTTCATTTCACAGCTAGTTCAGACTTATAATAAGTTTAGCCCAAAGCAAAAGGGAATAAAATTGAGAAACCTTTGAAAGTTACACACAGAAGTGTCTGTGTGCATGTTGACAGGTTTTGTGACTACACTTCACACCGAAGCTCCAGGAGGACTTCTCAGCTTTACTGGGTGGTCAGGGGGAGGGGGGGGGGGGGTCACTTACTGTAAAGCCATCACGGGGACAGAATGTTTGAAACATTGTGAAGATGTCATCACCTGTTCAGTACAGGGAACCCTGGAGGTTTTCAGAGATACCCAATCCTTGCCTCTCTAAGTTTACCAGCCTGACGTTATCCAGAACAAGGATCTTGGCCTGAGGAGATATCTCCGCTCCCGCTCTGGGGTTTCAAGTATTCCTGGTGTCGCACTTTGTTCCACAATTAATCCGTTTGGACTTTCATAGAGTTAAAGAGGAGCAATTATACAATTTACCAATTATATGAAGTTCCACTCGGTTTGAAAACCCTGATTAAATCTCTTTCGAATCCTCTGGTCCCAGCTTGTTAGGGCTTAAGTGCATGAGTCATGATTCATCATATCAGATCACAATAGGATTCTCTCAACACTATACTATAACACACACACACACACGCACACACAAACACACATATATAGTGAGTGAAGGAACCATTGATTTAAAAGTCCTGCATCCAGCTGTACAGAATGTTTTTAACTTCCACAATCATTAATCAACATGTTCTCATAATGTGAGATGTGACTTTAACACACTGATCAGAAGTTTTAGGATCCATATTGCTTCATGATTGTATCTAAAGCTCGATTAGACCATCTTCTCTACCTGTCTGTGTGTATTTGCTGTTGCTATGGAGCTATTAAAAAAAAATAACACTGTGTTGACACAGCAATGTCATAAATGATGTTCTACCATCCCAGAAACCACGTGTCCCGACAGGGTGAGGACGTGCAGACAAGTCTCCTCCAGCCCGTTCACCAAATTAGGTAATGTCACCAATCGGCACAGCCAGAGGAACATGGGTTATCAATACCAGTAAAAATGTGAAGCGTGCCAGCAGAGATGTTACAGTTTTACAGGTTTTGATTTCTGATTGTTTTCTAAGGGAAGCCATCAGAGGATATGTCACTGCACTAATCCATTAAAGTGACATTTCAGAGGAGAGAACTCACAGCGAACTGCAGAGAAAATTGGATTTCTAAATGGTTTGTTTTGTAAATCAGAGGATGTTTGCTGCTTGGACACCATCCGATCTTCTGACATCCTGTCGGCAGCCGCCATGGATGTAGGTCAAGCAACAGTGTGTGTTTATTTTGATTGTGTCAATAAAATGGGCCAACTTCATTGCACCGTAATCATCATCTGCCCATCATCTTCACACTTTGTTCTACTGCCGAGGACTCGGGGAAGTGCAGAGTGGACTGTGATGGTTTTTATGGATGAGCAGCTCGAGAGGAAGCTTCAGACGTTTCCTCTACATGTGCGAGGGCTTGTGTAGCACACGGCTAATTTACAGCGCACACATACCAGGGTTCTAGGCGACGCAGAACTCAGCAGTTAGCTACATCATGTCGGACGTTTCACAGCTCTCGTTGTGTAACTGCTTTACTTTGCCTTTCAGTCATAAACCAAGTCACCTAACGGCTCGTCTCATAAACTGTGTGCACAGACTTCTAATGCCCGAGCCGGCACATTTACACATGGATCTTTATGCCCCCTGTGGACCCTCGGTGGGGAGGGGGGGGGCTCAGTGCCTACGTGCATTTGGTGGGTAATCACGCATGCACACACACTTCACCGACACGGACCAAACAAACAACCAGCCCCTGACAACATGGCACTGCACCGGGGTGATAGATTACAGATTTGTGTGCGACAATTTGAAAGTCAAATAAACAGGTGGCAGCACATACCTTCATTTCACTCTTATCTGGAACCGAATCATTTGCATTCAATTAAGCAACGTGCCATTGTTCCACCAGGCTAATCCTCACCCTGCAAGGTGGCCTCTGGGCAGATACCACCACGCTTCATTTGAAAAACTGCCCCCCCACCTTCCCGGTTCGCAGCTCTCCGAGGTGTCACATATCCACCGCTCGCTCTTGTTACTAAAGGCAGCAGGGAGGAGGAATGATTTGGCTAGAAATAGCAGTGTCACATGAGTGTGTGTGCGGTGACTAGTCAGCCAGCTGCTCATCCTTACATGGAGCCGGGACCCGTCCGCACAATCAAATGCAAATAGGCGGTAACATTATCAACACAACAGCACAGACCGGCGCAGACAGGCCCATCACTTATCTCCGAGCCCCGTCACACCCTTCACTACATTCGGGTGTAGAAATATGAAAACGCCCGGGTTCAGATGGACACGTGAGCTCGCACCTGTTCAAACATCGAGCGCTCGACAAACCCCTGAGCGCCGTGAAGAGAACGACAAACACAAGCTTTGTTTGGAAGGTTGTGACTGTACAATTAACTGAGGAAACACTTACATGTAACGTTGTGTTCACACTGAAATTCAATTAAATCTGTACAAAATGGGAAAGAGAGGAGGGACGGGTGGAGAGGAGGAGAGAGAGAGAGAGAGAGACCAGAGAGAGAGAGAGAGAGAGAGAGAGAGAGAGAGAGAGACCAGGGAGAGTTGTGTAACCATCATATTTAAGCTCCACCTGACTAATGAATATAATAAGTGATAATTATAGATGTAAAAGGTGTTATTAATGACAGCAGCACCATGTAATAATAATAATACAAAGAGAGAGACTATAAGCTTTATTAAAAAAGCTGTGTCCATCACTCTCCATAAAAGTGCACATTTTAACAGATCATTCACACGTGCCTCTAACATCCAGTCCAAACATTTACCTCCCACTAAAACCACAGCGACAGAGGAAATCCATAATGCAGTTATTAAATAATAATGGTTTCTTTTATATTGCACGGCCCACACACAGCAGGGGAGTCTTCGGAGGCAGCTTGTAGTTAACAAGGCCACAGAATCGTTTCCATCAGTCACAATAATGACAAAGTGTGTCATCGACTTAACATCATCCCAAATGCCAAGAATAACTTCTCCCATGATTCGGTCTGTGTTTCCTCCCGGGCTTTGCCAAATCTAACATTTTCCAAAACCTCGAGCTGACCCCAGGAGTCTGTGGCAAAAAAAATCATGAGTCATTAAAGCTTAAGCTCCGTGCGGCTGGACAAATGAACATGAATGAGGAGAACGGGAAAAATAACGTCCACTCTGTCTTCCATAAATAAATACAGCCACAATGCCTCACAGTGCAGCAGTAAAGCCGGCCATTAGCATAGTTAACACCGGGGCCAGAACCCAGACAAGAGAGTCTCTGTGTGACAGCGCTTTGATACAGACCCCGTGGCCACAGAAGGCCACCAGAGACACTAGAGAACAGCTCTCAGGCCCGAGTGGAGAGCACAGACAAGGCCAGAACCACACAGCGGGTCAGCGAAAGCCATTCATCGGGCAGAAGCAGTCACATGCTAAATGGGGTAATACATGACTAATTGTTTACAAGCAAGGTGGTACGAGTTTCCTTGTTCGTGGGAGGAGGTCTTAGCTTGAAGAATAGAGGGTTTTTCTCGTGTGAGTCACACTCCTCAACTTAAGAGAGGGTCTCCTCCTTCAGAGCAACAAAGACGGGAAAACCGATAGGAAGCTTATAGGAGGCGGATTCAAGAACTGAGTCAGAGACGTTTCTGAAGAAACCAGAACTAATACCATAATCATTCTGTGGAAAACTAATAAAGGGATGGTTCACCCAAACATTAAAACACACTCTTTATCTAGCATATGAAGCATAGTGGTGAGTAGATAATGTGTATTTACATTTTTTAGGTGAACTATCCCTTTAAAGCTTGACTTTTTTGTAAAAAGAATGCAGGCCTACGTGACATCGGTGACAGACGAGCATTATGGGATGGCGGTGTTTTTAAATCACTTGCATGCTCGCCACAGGAGGTCCCTGAAACCAGCTGCACATACATACATGCATACAAACCTCAAGTATTTAAAATGCAGCCTCGGGTCATTTGCGTCTAGACGACTTAGATCTGGTTCAGTCTTGTCCCAGACCGAACCAGTGGTTGTGTAGCAGTCCAATTAAGAGATGAAGTGGTTTGCATGATCCCAAACTGTAATGGTGCCCTGACCCTGAAGCGACACTGGGATTAAATCATCGAGAGACTCACGGAACAGTGACGTTCCAAAAAGAAGAAAAGGCTTTTCCTGAAGTTTCTCCATCACTGCTAATGGCTCTAATTTCCCTCAACAACCCTGTCGTGCCGAGCTCTCCAGTTCTGTTTTTGTCCAGCGTGCCAGTTGTGACCTTTTGCTGGCAAAAAAATGAAAACACATGTTCATCAGCTCAACTTGATGCACACATGCTAAGCCAGGTTTTCAGCAATAATGTGGATTAAGCAGCCCCCCCACCCACAAAGCAAAAAGATTGCCACTCTTTCAGTGCTATCATGTGATGTTGCCATGGTTCGAAGGAGGGCTCAGACATAACAGTGTGATTGTGCTCTGTGATGGTGGGCCGATCAGAGAGACAGACTGTTCCCTCGCTGTGACGCTGCCGGCCCCGGTGCCAACTGCCCTTCCACCCACAGAGGCACTGGACGCACCCACTGGCAGAAGGGGCCACCCTGCACGGGGCCCCGACCACAGCAGACTCCAGCGCCTTTTCCATGCGCAGTCATTCTCCTCCTTCCTTCTTCTGCCTGACGATGCTCCACGACACTGCAACGTGAACTCACTTAAGTAACTCAGTACTAAAAGTAACTTTTTAATTCATCCGATTTTTCAGTTGAAATATGTCCCGAAGCTTTTTCTGCGACCCGGACTCATCGAAGAGCTCGGCAGTGCTGCGACGCGAGTTATTCGGCAAATAAATTATACTGATTCTTGTGGCTCGGGAAAAGAAAGATGGAATCAACATCAACCGATTATAATCTGGTGCTAATTTTACTTCATAAAAAAAAATAAAGATTGAGAGAGGAGAACTTGCTTTGTTGGGAAATTATTTCGCTGACAAAAACCCTGAAAGATCAGTGAGAGTAAACCAGAACAGTCAAGTTTGGGGCAACTGAACAACAACGTCACGGTCACACAAAAAATGAAAGCAGGCAAAAATGATTATCACAACCTATAATTATAAATTGGAATTATACAATTTGTCAAACATTGAACCTCTGCAGTGACATCGTGTATCAGAGCCTCTGCATTAATCTCGCCCCTCCACTATGTGTCTAATGTAAATAGATTAAATTACTTGAAAAAAGATATAGGGAAGGCTGTGCAGTAATGTGGTGTGACCTGCCCCATGCATGGAGGACATTCTTGTCACGGAGCGAGAAGGCCAATTTAACATTGACCTGGAACTGGAGGCGGAGTCACAGCAGAAAGTTCTTTGAAACTGCAAACCGGAGATACACGTGATTCAAGAAGGAAAGCGTGATGCCCTCCCGGCCCCACCTCACTCCTCCCTCCCTCCCTCCCTCCCGGCCTAAAAACTGGTCTGACACAGCTTTGTCAGCACCTTGTTTAACATGAAAACATTACACAATACAAACATGCTTCTTCCATCCATGCAAAAGTCCCCCCCCCCCCCCCCACCCTCCTCTGCTGCTGACAGCCAGCTTCGACACCGAACTTCCAAAACACGAGCTTAAGCCGTCTGATTTAACTGCCGTTTACACATGCACCGCTCTCCGTGTGTGTGTGTTTGTGTGTGTGTGTGTGTCTGTGTGTGTGTGCATGTGTTATGAAGCGTTTGAGGGTTTGCATAAAGAGAGAGACAACACCGTGGTCCAAGCATTGGTTCTGTACCTTGTCACATCAGAACTGGGAATTTACTGTGAATCCCTCTTGCCTCTGTTGTGTTTTTATATTTTCTCGATGGGATTAAACTTTGGTCAAAGTACAAAGTCAAAACCCTAAATGAACTTTTCTGAGACCTCATCCACATTCCTTAATAGCGATAAAGAAAGTTGAATTAGAGGCAAGTGAGCTTTCCTGTGTGAGGAAACACAGCATCGCTGCAGAGAGCCACGTGCTGCGGTTCAACGCCGGCCTTCACCTGACATGTTTCTTGGAAAGCGGTTTTCCCCTTCGCGAGTCAGACGGCTTCAATTTTTCAACAGCAGCAGATTAAAACCGGGGAGGTTGCAAGAACTTTTGTTTAAATCCCTGCATGACCGTATTAAAGCCTGTGGCGTAAGCTCAGGGGGCATTTCTTCAACTGGACGAGAGTTACTGTGAGTGAGTGCAGGGTGGGAGAAGCTGCAAGTAAAGTCTGGCGCCATTTCATTATAAGTTATGGACGCTTAGACAAACCTTTTAAGACAAAGGACAGATGGAGATATTGTTCTTATCGTAGGCAAAACAACAGAATCCCCAGAGTGTGCACACAGAGCATAAAGGTGTGTGGAAAGAGGGAAGTCATTAATCTTATCACAGTATATGCTTCCATATCAGCGTTAGAGACTTTATGGCTAAATGCAGGAATCAGTGCGTCTGGTGGTTTTCCAGTTTTACGAGCCTCGGCTGCAGCAAAGCTCTGTCGTTTGAGTTTCTCCAAAAAATTTTTATGGTGGAATACGACTAGAAGAAATGTGAGGGGGTGACAAACGCCAGCATTCTTTATGTTTCTCACTCCTTCTTATCACTGTATGGAAACCAATCATTAACACACACACCCCATTCTGGCCACTAGAATGTTATGTGCTCCGACTGCCTATGAAGCCGTTAGGATTAGAGATATTTAGTGTGTGGTATGCGAATTACAAACAACAAGGTACAAAGCCTGTGTTTGAAACATTCTAGGGGAAATAACAGGTAAAGAGTTGAAATGAGGCAGATCTCTATAAGCTAATCTTACTTTTTGTTGTTTTCAGATTGTTTTCCAAGGTTTATCAAGCAACGTTATCCTGCTTCATACTTCTAGTCAACAGGATTTGGTCCACGTATTTGACTTCCACATAGGAAGAATTCAGGAGGAGTGTGTGTGGGTCAGACGTGGGCAAACAGGAAGGTTAAATGCAAATTGTGGGATCCTATAGGTCAAAATTTGAAATCTTACCAGGGCGCTGGCAGGAAAAGTTCCAGAAACTGTCCGCAGCAACTGCCTCAGACATTTGCATTCTCAGATACAGGCCCTCTGAGTCAGGAAAATGTCCAGACTTCAGTGCGTGTCTGAAAGCCGCTCTAGAGGAAATATATTTCACCTCTTATCACAATTTTTGTTTTTTACAGCTATAGTTAACAGTCGGTTCCCAAGTTAGATTTTAAATAAAACACACAATGCCCTCACACAGTATATTACATAATAATATTAATTAAACATGCCCACAGTGTGTAAAGTAATTAATCTGTCACCAAGTGTTTGCTCATTGCGTGAACTTTTGGGTTGCTCCCTGATATTGTAAAGGTCTTACTATGTAAAGTGCCTTGAGATAATGCATTTTGTAGAGTTGAGTTAAAGGAACAGTAGAGGCTGGATTCCTCCACAGAGTACCCTCACTTTTTAAACTTCCAGGACACATTGCTATTTATATTTGCACACAGTCTACTTCAGTAACATTTTCTCTACAGGACTATAATTAGCTACTTTTACTTGTCAGTAAAGGGTCTGAATCCTTGTTTTGCAGGGTGCTGCTGTTGTTGTTGTTGTTGTTGTTGTTCTCCTCCTGACAGCAGTGTGTGTTCACTGTGATAACGTTCCCAGTGTTTGTGATTGTTCCTGTTGGGAAACAGTTATCCGTCCCGGTGACAAAGTAGAGAGGCTCACCCTGGAAAGGCTGCTGGGACCTCAGCAGCAGGAACATAGTGTTACCTCACAGTCATTACCCGGCTTGTGATCACATACAGGCACAAACTGAATGTGGGAACATTTCGGGTTTTACTCCACAGGTAAAAACCAGGCTAGACACGATAAAACCCTGGGGCCTCGCTGGGAGACCTGGGAGGTGACCCGAGGCCCATATGATACAGTCTCACCCATACTTGTTGTTATTATTGGGCAATGGGGCGGTAGTGGCTGACTGTGCACATTGCGCATGTCCACTTGTCGACCCGCCTTGTCGTCAAACAGTGTGTGTGTGTGTGTGTGTGTGTGTGTGTGTGTGCGCAGGGGAAGCTCAGCAGAGTGAAAAGAACTCGCGTGATACAAAGCAGAATGATTAGACTGTTGCATGAGAGCAGCTCTTTGAATCAACGCGCACGACTTGGTGGCTCCCCGCTCGTTCCCACACCGATCACGGCACCGTGCGTCTGAATCCGCGCTATTGTGGTGGAGTCGCACACGTGCAGCGGCTCCATTCACTCGTTCGCGTGCGTGCGTGCGGTGGCGACAACAACGCACCGATGTGGATAACGTCTGTCCAAACACACACACACACACACACAGACAGACAGACAGACAGACAGACGCGAGCACGAGTGTGGGGAGACCGTGCGTGGATTTACGCGCCGCAGCAGCTGATTCCCGCACACACACGCGTTTCTCCTTCTCACCTACCGAGGCCCCGCGGCTCCCGCACGCATATCGCGCACGCTCACTACAAAGAAATGCGCAGGGAAAGTGGCTCAACGGGACGGAGAGCCATCGACGCGTGGAGAGACGCGGGGGCAGCGACGTCTCCTCTCGCCAGACAAAATGTACTTACCGACGAAATAGGACACCACGAGGGGGGAAATGTGCTGCTGCTGCGTCCGCGCCTCCTCGCCTCTACCGCCGCCTGGATTCCCCCAGAACCGCGTTCCTTCCTCCGTCGGGCCGCGTCGATAAATGTCACAGGCTCCGGCGGGTCGGCTCGTCTCGTCGTCTTCTCCCCAGCAAGCGGTGGACACCTCGACTCGGCAGGACTTCACGCGACCGTGTTGCGCTGAACGACGCCGCCTGCTGCTGCTGCTGCTCTCATCCGGGCGTTTCGGGTGGGGGGGGGGATTGAGCCGCCGAACAGCACTGCTCGGGATGACAGCTTCGAGATGGGGAGGGAGGGAGGGAGGAGAGGAGGAGGGGGGAGTAGCGTGAGATAGAGAGAGAGAGGACTGGTCAATCTGTGGAGGGGCTAAATGGCAACATACCTGCATTGATTCATGTGCTCAGGTCGATTAATGAATAAACCAGTGGAGAGAAAATGCTTTTACGCACGGACACGGTGGGATTCTTATCATTTGGAATATATTGGACTCAAGCGCACAATCACATCCTGTAGAATATTTACATCTGATGCAAAATAGCAACATTTTATTTACATTTTCTTACTGTTATTTGCTTTTAAATTGCGTTGCTCGCTCACTTAATGTGAAATTGTAGGATTTTACAAGGGGGGGCTATAAAAAATCCAAGATGAGTAACAGAAAAGTAACTGGCTGTAACCTTGACTTATGAACATATTGTCCTGTTTCCTTCCAATAGCAACTGCGCTAATTGTGGATTATTTGTCACGATTAATGCGTAAAGGGAAAGGACCCGTGCCGTGCCGAGCCGAGCTGAGGAATCGCTCTGTGCGTTCCTTTAATTTTTTTCTGTGGAAGTTTTCCCTGGGCTTGTGCACTTTGAGGTGAAAAAACAAACAAACGGTGTGTTGCGTGAGAAGGTTTGAATCAGTGGGTCGATGCTAATGTTGAATCCGTCTTAATATCACCGTCTATTATGGCTGAGGCCACGTGCGCCAGGCATAAACACAAGGCAATGTGTTACGTAACCGGCGGAGCCAGTCAACAGGAATGGGAGGGATCGAGAGAAGGAGGAGGAGGAAGGGAGGGGGGGGGGGGGTCGTTTGGAGGGTAATTAAACCCAACCTCGACTCCATGATGTACATTTAAAGCCTTTACACTGGAGAGCAATGGAAGACACGTTGAATAATGAGTCATTTGGACAAACTGTTCCCAGTCTCATCTTGGACTTTTCCCTTCGGTGGACTTTAAGTTCAATTGACAAAAATTTATAGTTTGAATTATGACAGTTAGAAGTTAATGATAGAAACATCGGCCAGTGTGTGTGTGTGTGTGTGTGTGTGTGTGTGTGTGTGTGTGTGTGTGTGTGTGTGTGTGTGTGTGTGTGTGTGTGTGTGTGTGTGATCTAAATAATAATGTCCCTCTCATGTGTATAAAACCTGGGTCTTGTTGAGACATGACTCCGTTCCATTCAGCCGGTGGTGGAGTGGAACAACTGACTCTCCCTGACTCCACACAGAGTTTCACCCACGCCTCGCCGGGCCCATACCTTCTTATTCCACACTGGACTTACATGTATATGTCGTAAACATTTCCTCAGCCTACACAAGGCCACAGTGGGAACATTTCGCAGACCCATGGAAGATGTTATCCTATAGAATGAGATGTGTTGCCATAAGCAAGGAGAAGGCCTCAGAGATTCAAATCACTGTGGCTCATCAAAAACTGCCCAACCTGGTTCTGGGAGAGGAGAGGGTTCAAGAGTTTCAGTCGGATTATCAAAATGAACTATAGTGGCCTCCAGTCGAACTCGTACCTCTACCAAGGCCCAACATTACCATTAAATTCATTAGATTTATGAATGAAAGCTTTTATTTCATTGTATAAGATAATACAATACAGTTCTGCGTGCTACTTTTGATTGGTGTGAGATAAAAATAATAATAATACAGGTTAAGAGACAGTTTAAAACAGACACAAACAATAACATAGGTGGTTAAATGGTTGTTGTGAACCAAATTGCACACACTCACAGATACGAGTCACGTGAATACGCCTGATTTGTTTTCATCAAAATCCATGAATTATTCCCTTTGACATCTGAGACAATACTCAACAAATCTGGCAATTTTAAGATTAAGATACATTTATTTATCCCACAGACTGCACACTCATGCAATTGTAGGGAAATTTAACCTCTGCTTTTAACCCATCTGGTGCAGGACACACAGAGCAGTGAGCAGCCATGTACGGCACACGGGGAGCAGATGTTGGCGGAGTAAGTTGCCTTGCTCAGGGGCACTAGACAGGGTAGGGAGAATCCACATGAATTTTTGGACAGATCAATCCAGGTTCGTCTTTTTGTTGTTTCTCCGTGGAGTCGAACCAGAGTCGAACCAGAGACCTTTTCTGCCTATTGTCCAAGTTTCTGCCACTAGTCCACCGCCTCTCAAAAAGATAAAGACAGTGACACCAATTCCTGGATTCAACCCTTTGTCTGGATTCAACTCAAAAGTTAATTTCTCATTTCTTGGCTCAAGTTCCATTGAAGTTCATTCAGTAAGTTTAATTCTGCAGAGAAAGGCTCGACAAACCATTATGACAAGGGTAACAACATAACCTCCTTGGGGTAATGACTAAGGATTGCTTGAGGTTGGTTGGATCAAATTCTTGATAAAGATAGAAAAATACCACAACCACGATCTTCTGACCACAGCTGTTCGCTCAAGTGTAAAGATGCATAAAAAGCAGGAAGTGATTCACCGCATTGAAAATCATAAAAAATCTTTGTATTTTTTCACAGTGGCACTTGTCAGCCAACACTGATGGGTCAACATCTTGTGCCTCAGATGTACTTTCTGCTCTCTCACAGTCACCTAACAAATATCACAGCTTCATCACAGTAACAGGAAACGGATCCTCTTTGTTCTTGCTTTCCTGGAGTCTTCTCATACCACGTCAAACCCTGCGTGTCAACCGTACTATTCACTGTACCGCGTAATCTGTGTGTTGCCAAACAGACCACACATGTAAAAGCCATAAATTAAGAAAGGGTTAGTGAAGCTTTTGTCAACAAGGATAATACATACGTCCTCTAATGGCCTCGTGTCCAGGCAAGCCCTGTAGGGTGTGGTGTTTACCACATTTTTCTGAATACACTCCCACCATTCAAACCTTTTGTACAAATGTGCCCCTAATCTTTACAACTTCTCAAGATCAACAACTTGATTTCACGCTGTCGTGATATCAACAGGGAAAAATACAACATCATAGTTCAGACTCATCCATGACTACTTGAATCTTCATATCGGTTTCCATCAGACCTTTATGATGCATTCAGTTTTTCTTTTCTTACATCTCTTTCTTTAATGCCTCCTTTTCTTAGGCCCCTATCTTTTGTTCTTGAGCTGTCTAACACCAACATGCTAGAATCTAATAACATCCCTACTCTGTTATGTCTTTACCATTGAGTCACCTGCTGTATATTCTGTACAGTAACCTTCATACAATGTTAACTGTAAAAACAGCCTCACATGAATCGAATCCTGGTTCTTTGTCTTTCAATTTTCCAATAAATCAGTAGTGTGGATGTTCTCTAGGGAAATAATGAGACGCCCCTCATCCTCTCTCTCTGATCACATGTCTTTACACATGTTTAAGATCAACATCCGGTCAGATGTTTTACACATGTGTGATTTGTATATTTTATTCTGATTGGACACTAGAAGCTCATTTACTGGTTTTAGCTTTTAGACTCTATAGACACAATTCAGATGATGCACCATATAATCTGCTGCCATCTTGAGGCGGAACAAGGCACAGCAGTGACACTCACCGCTCCATACTGTAATAAGGATAAAGCTGGAATTGGTTTTAATCTGAAATTATGTGGATGTGAAATTTGAACCTAATTCAGAAAAAATTCACTGTCACCATCATTTCTACAGCAATATGCATATTTATATTTGGATAAAGCCTGTTTACCAGCCCTTTTTAATTCATTAGTAAAACAATAGTGGTGAATGGAATTTAGTTGACCTATTACCTTCAAACAGTCATGCAGTGGGGTCTATATTTGCTGTGAAAGCAGTGTATTTACTTTCATGGCCACAGTTACTCTTTGAGGTTATTCCCGGGTCGGCCACGGGGCAGAAACATGTTCATACCCCCCTTGACCCACATAACATATGGGAGTTTCATCATTTCCCACCCACTGGCCACCCAGTGCTCTGGAGCTGAAATGATCTGTTGATAAGGCAAATACTTGATTAACTGGAAATGTATCGGTGACAATTTAAAATAAATGATCATTTATTAAGCTAAAATTCAAACTCCTCAGTGGTACGTGCTTATTAATTGTGGAGATTTATATTTCTTATGCTCTTGTGCTTGGCTGTTTTGTGTGATACTGGAGGAATACTTTCCCCTCGGGATCAACACAGTTTCTATCCATCCATCCATCTCTACATTACATGTAATTTAATGGATGCTTTTACCCAAAGTGACTTACAATTAGTGCATTCAACATCTATAGGGGCCATGTAGGGGATCAGGATCTTGCCCAGATGGGGAAGACTGAGGATCGAACTGCCAGCCTTCTGGTTGGAGGACGACCACTATACCTCTCAGCCATAGCCACCCCATCTCTCTATCTAATAACAGTATGTATCTCTGTATTTATCTCTCTATCCATCCAACTATCTATATATCTATGTATAGTACAGTATGTATGTATCTTTCTATCGATCCATACATCCATCTATCCCTCTATGTATTTTCATATCTTTCTTTCTCTCTATCCAGTCCTCTATCTATATACCTATGTGCAGTACAGTGTTGTATGTATCTATGTCTCTCTCTATCAATCCATACACCCATCCCTCTATGTATGCATGTATATAAACATATATATATATATGTATCCCTCTATCATCCATCCATCTATGTATCTCTCTCTCTCTCTCAATCCCTCTATCTATCTATGTCTGTATCAATCTATCCATCCATCCATACATCCATCCATCCATCTATGTATCTCTCTCTCTCTCTCTCTCTACATCCATCTATCTATCTATGTCTGTATCAATCTATCCATCCATCCATACATCCATCCATCCATCTGCATGCTATCCCTAACCCTCCCTCTCACGCGCACACACACACGCGCGCAACGTACACACGCTCCACGACGCACGCACACCAACATGGCGGCCTCTGTCTCCCCGCTACGCTCCTCCTTCAGGATTTGTAGCCCGCTAACGTTACACCATCCCCGCTGCCGGGCCAAGCTACGGACGCACAGAAAATGCGAGAGCCAGCGGAGACACGTGCACCAGTCTGCGAGCAGGTAAACGGCAGCGCGGCGGAACCACCGCAGGATTTCACCCGGTTTTACGCGTTTAATGTGCAGCGGGATGAATGAGCCGCGGCGCCGCAGCCTCGCGGGAGAAGGCGTGTGGAGCCCGTCACGTGTCCGCGCACGGTGATTGACAGCGGGCTTCACCGTTCACACGGCGGAGAGGGCAGGCTCCGCGGATGTAGCCCCGAGCTGAGAGGCGAGAGACCGGGAGTGAGTGAGCCGGGAACAAGCGCCAAACTCCGGCCACGATTGCATAACGCGCCGCAGTTTCGCCGGGTGTAGCATTTCGGTGTAGCACCGCATTAGCTGCTAGTGCTAGGGGACGTTAGCTGCGGCGGACATGACGTGAACGAACGATCAAATGACACGTAGATAAAACACGCGTCACAGTGAACGCCTTCATTTCAAATGTGTAAATAATAATAATGATAATAATAATAATAATAATAATTCTTTCATTCACGAATCAAGAGCGTTAATTCGTCACTATGGTTACTGGTTTGTGGAGCCACGTCAGTAGCAGAGATCACGTTACCCGAGGGGAGCTCGCTCATTGGTCAGATCGTCGCGCATGCGCACTGCGACACTAAGATCGAAGTATTCAAGGCTTTTTATTGTTTCATCCTCAGGTACAAGATATTATTATTATATATATACAGTTGTACATATATATATAGTTGGAAAACAACTAAATCAGTAGTATCTGCAAATAACTATATACAGAAGAGAAACCGTAATTTAGTGAAACAATTCTGTTCACCAATAGTGCAAACTAAATAGATTTGTTTTGTGTGTGTGTGTGTGTGTGTGTGTGTGTGTGTGTGTGTGTGTGTGTGTGTGTGTGTGTGTGTGTGTGTGTGTGTGTGTGTGTGTGTGTGTGTGTGTGTGTGTGTTGATCATAGGTGTGAGTCAGTCTTTGGGGCAAAACAATTGGAGGCTCAGTCGACCTCTTCTCGCAGTTCCAGATGTTTCAGTTACCACGGCTAGCCTAATATCTCAGGAGGCCCCAGGGATAAAAATTAGTTTGTTGGCCTCTGGTGATCATGAATTGTTACTTAATGATTTTCTCTCCTCAAGTAACCAATAATTTATTTTAAATGAATGTGCCGAGGCTGTTTTTCAACCCGCGAGGTGCTATGATCTGTCTGTATGATTTACGGGTCCCAGGCATGCTGCTGTGGTGATTTCGGGGACGGAGTTGGCTCGTCAGCTCCACAGAGAAATCCAGCATGATGTGGAAGAGCTGGTAGCTCAGGGCAACATGAGACCCCACCTAGGAGTGGTCCTAGTGGGGGACGACCCGGCCAGTCGTACCTATGTCAGGAACAAGACCCGGGCCGCCAGCATCCTGGGTCAGATATGAGCATCGCACGCATCCCTGAACACTGTATGACATGCATGAACATATAAATGCACATACACATGGATGGACACGGTTTTATGGGCCAAAGTATTTACTAGATACTTCTACACAGCTGTAAATGAACATGCACATGGCCCCAGTTGTGAACTTGTATCATTTGTACGTGCGCTCCAGGTATTTCCAGTGACACAGTGGTGAAGCCGAGGTCCGTGTCCCAAGAGGAGCTGCTGGAGCTGATTGACAAGATGAACCGTGACTGGAGGGTCAGCGGCCTGTTAGTGCAGCTGCCACTTCCCGGTAAACACTTGTCACAGCTGACATCCATGTTACCTAATGTTTACTGCAGTTCAATTCGGGGTGTTCTTATATAAATATACATACATATATGTTTGTGCATGTATAGTAACATTTGACTTCAATAACAGGTCTCAAATGTATTTCCTTTGACCTGAATCCTGGTTTAGATGTCACATTGAGCACAAGCCTGTTATGAAACATGTGTCACTGAATAATAGAGAACTGTATGCTACTGGACCTGAACTGTTTATTCACGAGCATTAACGCACACATCAAATACATAATACATACAAGGATATTGTATACATACATACATCAAATTTTATGAGATTCTAATTTAAGTAATAATTTAGTTATTTAATTTTCCAGTTTAAAAAAAAAAGGGTTACATCATCCAAGCAAGACTTCTTCTAAACAATTTATTTTTGTTTTGAATTGTATACTTTCAGTAAGAAATAAGTCTGTATCAGGCCATTTGATATTAACATTGAACTCATCCCCTGTACTATGTGTTTAGAGCTGCATGTTCAACAGTTAGTCTTTATTTGATGTGTTTTATTAAATGTGTTGCTGAGTATCTGTCTGACTCCTTCCCCCCGGCTCAGAACACATCAATGAACGAGCAGTGTGTAATGCCATTGCTCCAGAGAAGGACGTGGATGGTTTCCATATTGTGAATATTGGGAAACTGTGTCTGGACCAGAGATCCATGGTGCCTGCCACCCCTGCAGCAGTCTGGGAGATCATCAAAAGAGCAGGTGAACCGTCAAATCCACTTCAGCTCCATTACTCACAACCAAGTTTCAAATTCTGATTTGAATATTGTTGTTTTGTCCTGGTTTTAATGGTATGTTGGTCTTTATTTTTACTTTGCTGCAAACAACTCATCCTCTAGAGTGCATTAAAGATCTTAATGATCTATATAGCTCATCTCAGGAATTGTTATTTATTATTATATTATTTTGTGCAAACTTCTAAGTTTTGTCCATGCTATTACGTTATCGTCTCTCGAGGCAATGGGAAAAGCAGCCACTAGGTAGTGCATAGAAATAAAATTATCTTGACCAAATGAATGATGTAAATACTCTGCCTAATAAGAACATAGGATGAATTATCCTAATATTTCCACTGTACTTGAGTAACCTCACAAAATGTAATGAATCAAATTTGGCTAAATTAAGTGTTTGTAAGCTTAAATAAGGCAGAGACGTCTTCATATTTGTTCAAGTTGCATTAACAAAACATGTATGATCAAGAAAAATATCAATTTGACTCACTTGTTAAGATAGAACAATTCGTTCTGCCTGATGATTGAGATGTAGATTGAGCTGGCTCTACTTGTAGATGCTGTAGGCTGTAATAAATGTATGATATTTTAAAATAGGCTGCCAGGGAAAGTAAACCCTTTGTTGTCTTACTGATGAAACCCAAAAGAGGGTGCTGTTGATCAGCTGTTAGAGAATCTCTTTCAGGTCCATACCACACAGGCACAGAGCAGCTTAGCATGCTCTCTACAATGGTGTTTGCAGAATATGATGAGGATGAAGAAGGAATAGTCCTTTTTCTCTCTCTCTCTCTTTTTGGACAAGAGGGAGCAGACATAGCTTTGGTCATCACATTGAGATCCTGTGGATATTCACAAGAAAATAAAAAATCCCCTTATCCGCTGTTCATCAAACAGTTAAGAATGTTTTCAAGGTTCAAGGTATGCTTGAGATAAAAATTAGAGCGGGGTAAAACAATATAGAACATGAACATATATTCACATCTTTTATGCATTGTTTATTCAATAAAATAAAACGTTTCATAATGGCAGCGATAATGAAGATATGTCTGAAAAGCTCATTGGAGGGTTTTTAATGGCAAACCAACAAATCTTCATGTGAGATATCCCACCACAACTGAAAACGTCAATGGTGTCAAATAACACACAACCACCAGTGCGGCCTGTTGCTTTGTTTGTCGGGCTGTTTTCCTTTTGTACCTGAACTTACTAAATGTGAATCTGATTGGACATGTTGACTAAACCCTATACACAAAGAATTACACAATTAAAGAGAGAAACTAATAAAATCTAAAAAGGACATTCTGTTTGATACAGTATTATCCTTACACTAAACATCACCGTAAAGACCTCTGTCTTACCTGGCAGTGACATTTATAACACTGTAACACACCACATGTGTAACGTTGTGGCGCCAGGCTGTGGTGCAGCTGACAGACAAACCTCCCTCCCACATGCCTCTATGATCAGGCAAAGGTGAACTACTGCCCCGGCTCTCTGTGCGAGTTCATTGGTTCATTTTCTGTTGATAGAATGATATTGCTGCATCCACGTTCAAGTTCTCTTTATCTCAGTTTGCAAATACTGTGCATCTGACATCAATTATTTGAAATATTTTCCTTGAAAATGTGTTTGTGCAGGAATTGAGACAGTGGGAAAGAATGTGGTGGTCGCTGGTCGCTCCAAAAATGTCGGAATGCCGATTGCAATGCTGCTGCACACTGATCGCAACCATGAACGGCCTGGAGGTAAGTAGGTGTGTGCGTGCGTGCGTGTGTGTGTGAGTGTGTGTGTGTTCATCTGTGTGCACACAGATGAGCCAGCATCTTTGTACGTAAATGATGTTGCACCATCTTGGCTTACCCCCAGGGATGATGACGCTTTGTTAGGCTGTGATCAATAACTGAAGACGGGAATGACTCCTTGCCTGAAAGAACAAAACAATAAATGCTGATGCACATCCTTTAAAAAGAAAAGAAAAAAACAAGGGAGCGTGAAGGAAAAGCACAGGGCGAGATTTTTGGCATTGTGCACCCCTACAGGAAATATCGACTATCCTTATAAGGGTGCAGGAAGTAGGGACGGGGTTTTGAAAGGCACAGCATGGAATTTACTGCTGCGATGAAGCAACAAGATAAACTTGACCTGGTAAAGTATTGCAGGTCAGATTAACACCAAAAAAATTGTAACTTTCACCTGCATGCAAATATGCAAACACTTTTCTCTTTGTATCCATTCAGGGAAACATTAAGCCCAGTTAAGTCAGAACTTGTGAGCAGTCGGTGCAACCGGCTCACGGCCTCTGTCTTTACGTCTAAATTGAGTGTAGCACAATTGAGATGCAAGTATACTGATCCACTGACCTGCTGCCAGTTTGATGTTTGGGTGTTTTCACACACATCATGGACCATGAATGTGTGTTGCCCTTGAAATATAATGCATGGACTAATGAGCTGCTGACAAGAGTCACACAAATCAAACATAGTATTGACATGTTTTTGTTTAATTCTGATAGCAGAGAGAAAAAACCGTGATGTGTTAGTCTATGGCTGGAACAGTATCACAGACCACTGGGTCAACAGTAAACCTTATTTTGTCAAGGATTAAAAGGAACATGTCTGAAATACATAAATAAAAATCCATATTATTGAAACATTCATTTGGCCCCTTTGAAGCAATCAGTGAAGTAGAATGTTTTACAAAAGGAAACAAGTAAATGAATCTGCACCAACAGTGACGTTGAAACAAGCACCTGGTTTTACTTTTGATAATACACCCTAAACATGTCTTAATCCCCCCCAAAACTTATCTCACACACACACGCACACACACATGCATTTATACTTCTATCTTAGTGAGGCACTCATTGGCATAATGCATTCCCTAGCCCCTCACCCTCACCCTAACCTTAACCATCCAAACTAAAGTCCTCACCCTCAAACAGCCCTTTGAAGAAGTGAGGACCGGCCCCACATGTCCTCACTTTCCAAAAATGTCACTCTGTAGGGTCTATGCTTAAAAGGGTCCTCGCAAAGGTATAAGTACAGGAACACACACACACACAGACCACCAGGTATGTGGTGCAACTGGGATGTGCTGCGACTCGTCCTCCCTCCCCCTCATTCTTATCTTGAAGCCCTCCCTGCGTGATCCCTCTGAGCCTCTACACATTGTCACAGTTCAGTTATCACTCCACAGGATGTCCTAACACATATGACACAAAGATTTGGATTGCTATTGTAAACGTTGTTACCTCACCACCCCCTACTTGGCACTTCCTGTCATAGAAAAAGATACGTTTTTGTAGCACAGGGAATCCTGACTTGGCTGTTGATACTTGAAGATGTTTCATGCTGAGGTCAGTGGAGTGAGATTAGTCCTGGAAAATGCACACATCTGCCCGGCTTGATAAATCAAATATGTAAAAGTATGGAAACTGGATTAACTTGTACATATAGGAAAGATAAGAGGACTTTTTAAAAATTTTTACAATGCCACTGCTCCCCTGAAGGTCGATATTATATTTCATATGAAGTGCAGTAAGGTTTTCTGACGTCAGCAGGAGTTGTCTTTGTTTTTGAGCGGGCACGCCTCAGAAAACCCTGATGAAAGTGTCATTGTTTGTCAGGATAGCTCACTGTCAGCTGTCCTCAGAGGGACTGCTGCTTCATTAAGTCATTCTAATGGAGACCTTTTTACTTTTATTCCCTGATTATCCAGGGTAACTATAACTCCCTTTTTCTACTGCTTTAAACACCAGACATGAAATTGAATCCATCCACATGGTTTCTACTGCATTTCTCAAAACCTCGGCTCCGAAAAGAAAAAAGACTGTCTTCAAGGTGTAAGAGAAAACCTTTTTTGGATTTATATGAGCTGACCGAGATCAATAAACGTTTTGTTTCCGATCAGGAGATGCCACAGTGACCATTGTCCACAGATGTACACCGAGGGAGCGGCTGAAGGAGCTAACCAGCCTGGCTGACATCATTATTGCAGCTGCAGGTAAATATGACATTGACGTGACTAATGACTGTCATTACACTTTTATACTGACAGTTACTCTGAATGACTCAGAATCAGATATGTCTCTAATGAATCAAATCATTCACATATTAGTCACCTTTTGGGTGGCAACTAATAATTATTGTAGGTATTGATAATGATTAATTTCTATATCAATCATTCCGACTATAAAATCTTAGACAATTGTGTCAAAATCTCCATCATTACAGTTTTCTTCGTGTGTCAAAGATGATTTCTTCAACTCTCTTGTTTAACCCTTAAATATATTCAGTTCACAACGTTAGAAACGGGGTGTCATTCTGCAGAGACAGTATTTAAGTCTCCAGGTCGTCAGTCAGAGACAACTGCTCGAAGAAATTCAGGAAAACCACTTTCGGTTAATTAGCATTCTCAGGCAGAGCAGCAGAAAAATGGATCTCAATTCCTTCTTATAACAGAAAATGCATAAGCGTCCATTTTCTTATAACTTAAAACATGGCTCAAGAAAAAACCAGTCATGTGACCTTTTGAAAGTGTGTTCTGATATGGAGACTGCAGGAGTCGGCCTACGTTGGCCATTTCGACAGCGAATGAGATGGTCTTGCATTCGGAGGATTTCCTTTTTGTGTTACCAGCTTATTGTAGGCTACTTACTACTAGGCAACCCAGATAGCTAGCTTGTTAGCTTTATCACTAGCATGGCAATGAATCCTGGGATAGGTTTGGCCTGAGGAGGATCCCACGTTGCTCGGTAATAGAAAGTTATATTTGTCGGCTGCATTTGAAGCAGCCAACAAATGGGACAGTTACACCGCACTGCTGTGGCTTCATCAGCCGTCAAATGCAGCCTCTGAGGAAAGTGGCCCCTGAGTTAACGTGGGGCCAATCGATCAAACAGTTGCAGATTGATTTAATTTTCTGAATTTTTTGTTTGACTAAATAATTGTTGTAATTTTCGTTTATTGACACGGATGATAAACCTTTAGTTAATTAATTAATTATGTTGTTGCTGAAGCGGCTCTTTCTCAAAGTCCACACTCCTTAATCTCCTGTCAGATGCCTTTTTCATCATGTTGAGCTGCACACACAGGGTGGGTGGGGGGGGGGATTATGTGAACTGATAACGCAAGAGGGAGTAAAGATTGTGAAAGTGCTAACCAGCCCTTACTTGAAGTGATCTCGTTGGAGTCTCAATAATCACCTCTGAAGTGTCGCGGATATTTACCCGCTCTGCTCCGCTGGGGTGGAGGATTGTGGAACAATGGTGAACCGTTTGCCGCTGGAATGCGAGAACATCAATCAATTCAGGGCAACAATATCCCTTTAAAAGCTCTTGAGTCACAAAATGCCTGAAGGAGTGCCATGTTGTCTGCTGCGGCGAATGCATCAAATTAAAGCAGGGACAGTTCGTTCACTTCCTTTTCATCCGATATTTACATGTACGTTTTGTATACTAGGATTTGCACACTAACACGCTGCTGTATAATTAAATGAACCTCCAGTAGTTTCAGTGTCCCTTGGGAAAAATCGAGGGTGTGTTGTGGATTGAAATGTTGTGGAACCTGCAGTTAATGTGTCACTGTGATGTCTGTCTGTCTGTCTGCTGCGTATCGGCTGTGGTATTTTCTACCGTTAAACCACAGCCTTAATCCTTATTTGGCTCAGATTCGATCCCAATGTGGAGCACCTACAGTTTTAGAATAATAACTTGACACGTTTCGGAAGCAGACTTCAAAGTGGCGCGGTTGTTAGGATAAATATATATTACCTAATTATATGCTTCCTCACAGACTCTCAGCTGAGGCGTCATCTTATTCTGCTCTGAAACCTTTTTAAGTATCAGGTGATAACTGGTAACTGTCATGGGAACCAGTGGTTAAAAATAAACAATTATCAGCACTGCAGCTTTCTGTTAAGAGACACTCGTATAGCTTTAAAATGTATCGGCTCTTTAGTTTGATCTTGATAAGGTTCATTTACGTTTTGATGGGGGTCTGAGGTTAGATCTATTTAAGCTAAAGTTCAACATGAAGGTGAGGGTGGAAGGCTCCAGGATTTGTTCCTGTATAACTGGATGTGGTACATATACTGGAAGAGGAAACCAAAGAGCTTGCTTCCTTGTTCCTGATGATAGGGGCGGAGACTCAAACTTTCTCTATGCCGCTCCCTATTTGTTTGGAGTCTTATTTTGATAGTTTGCCAAGTCAAACACATTTTTCCACATTCTGAAGTTTTAGGTTTCACGTTGTCTGAGACAATTCAACATGTAACACAACAAGAAACCGTGCTTCAATAAAGAATTTAATTAAACATCTTTGAGCACATGCACAGAGGCTCAGTTACCAACTGCCAAGCAGCCATTTGCCTCAGGGCCGCAGACAGCCAGGTGTCTCCACAACCCGACGGTTCACTGTCCTGACAGTTTTTCTTAATTGGATTAATTATAACTTAAAATATGCAACAAATGTAGCTTTACACACACACATAGTACAATGTCAGCAGACATGATAAGGGCCTTAGAGTGTTCCCTGCATTTGCTTGAGACCTTCGTTCAGTGTTAAATCACAAAACCAGGGGTCATGTAATCCTCTAGGAATAATATTCCCATGTCCTGTCTCTGTAAACTCTTCATGTTGTAGGTGTTCCCAGACTGATCACAGCAGATATGGTGAAAGAGGGCGCAGCGGTCATCGACGTCGGCATAAATCGGATCCAGGACCCAAAGACGGGAAAACTCCGGCTCATTGGTGACGTGGACTTTGAGGGTGAATAATCCAAACTTCATTTGAGTAATAAACTCTAGTTAGGGGGCAAAGCATAAACACTGCCAGGGCTATATAGATTTACGAAACTGGTATATATCATTTTATAATAAAACATGCTTACCTCATCTGTTTGCCTTGCAGGAGTGAAGGAGAAGGCAGGAATCATCACTCCTGTTCCAGGGGGTGTGGGTCCCATGACGGTCGCCATGCTGATGAAGAACACTGTGACTGCTGCCAGAAACGCACTGATGCATTAAACACTGACACACTATAAAGCCATTTTAATGAATGCTATATGATACAATATGTATATGCATACAGAGCGGTATTACCTTTAGGTTTACACACACACACACACACACACACGCACTTTGCCAAACATCTAGCACACTTTATTTAAAACTCCATGAGCTCAAGACTTCATACCTGCTGGGAAATTTACTTGATATGTACTTTGTTTATATTGTGAATTTGTTCATTTATTTATTTAAGTTATTTATTTCAGAGTTCACTTTTTGTGACTTTAGATTCATATTTTTTCTACCGACTTCGTTTTGGTTAATTTTTGAACATTCCAGATTCACTGGAAAAGGAGTATTAAATAATAAAAGACAATGCGGTGCAAATATTACAATCTCCCTTTCTTTCTGTGAGCTATTGGTTCCATCCCAAAACAACAGCTGTGTGTTGTTTTAGGATAAACTTAACAAATTATAATTTATCCCATGAATCTTCTGCCATCTTGCGCTGATGACGTCATTTGCAGCCAGAGTCCGCGGAGTCGTGATAATGGAGATGAGCCATCTTGATTCGGTCTCAGCTGGCAATCATGACGATTCATCGCATTAAACAACTAATTAAAAAAAACGTATCAGAAACACAAACAGTTACACAAACTAATGTTTATAGTTCTTGTGCGTCAATAACTACCTCAAATAACAGAAACCATCTTCAATAAAAAAGTATTTAGCATGTACTTTATAGTTTGGTCCAAGCCCCATTCATTTAACACGGAGGTCGGGTTTGAATTGTGTACTGCAGCCAGCCACCAGGGGGCGATCAAGTCACTTTGGCTTTACTCTTGCAGAGCGGTCATGACGTCTATGCTGCCAACCAGCAGCAAAGAATTGTCTATACATCTCACCTATGATGCTCTTCCTTATCGTCATACTAATTACAAGCCTGAAAAGATGAAAACAACTTGGCAGTTGCCCCCCCCTTCTGAGGAAATTGAGGCTTTCCCAACACCTGTAACTTTCAATGAAGCAACCTCACAAGACGGCAAAGGAGGCATTTTACTGAAACTCAACCTGCCAGGGGCATGCGTGGGTTTTAGAAACTTCCAACGAAGAAACTCAACGCACAAAGCCTCTGGGTAATCACATACCCCCACCAGCATCACCTCCACCGCCGTCAGCCCGCAGACTCTGTCCCTACATGCTGGGAGTTGTTCGGAATAAAGGAAATGAGGCAGATGGTTTTTTGGAGGGAAATGCTTCTCATTTTTCATGAAATCCTCGGTTCGTTGATTGGCTGTTTGAATGGGTTGTCTGGTTCGCGGCACGGTATATAAGCTCGGCACAAAGCAGCTGTGGATCACACTGCTCTGTCATCAGACATCACACCAACAGAAGATGTTCACACAAAGACCGACCAACCTGGAGAGAGGTAAGTGTCAAGGAAGGCACCATTATTTGTTCATATACTTTGACTCTTGTCTGTGATTCCAACAAACAGTTGAAATGTGTTTTTGTGATGCAGTTTTTCTGAGATTTGTTTTTTAAAAGAGAATTTTCCACCATTTGGTAAAAAATAACAAAAAGAAGAATTTTGACTAGAAGATAAAAAATTTTGCAGCACGAGGGAGGAAATTGAACTCTGATAACCCTTCAACTCTCATAATTAAACTTCCTATTTTCTGTCATTTTCCTCCCTTCTCTCAGTCATCCTCTCGGCGGTGGCAGTGCTGCTCCTCCTGACCACAACAGGACAAACTGCGATTCTGACCGACAACCTCCAGACAACAGCAGCTTCTCTTCTTTCAAATACAACCACACAGCTCAACACCAGTGAGTCTTTTTTTTTTATCATTGTGAAGATATATGACTTTATTAAACCTGTATGGAAAATATGTCAAAATTAAAATCAACAGATCAATAAAAATATATTCCTCGCTCAAATTGCTAATTTTCTACTGTTTCATCATTCATCCTTTTATAGTTCTGATTTATCAAACTTACTTTGCATGTTTTTTTCTTTTCATATACCCCTATATGTGCTTTTGTATTTATGTATTTTGTATTTATTTTATTTCTACAAAGAACATGGAACTGCAATGTATGAAAGGTGCTAAATATATATATAAAAAAAACGATAAATATAATAATTGTTATTTGTACTATTCGTTTCCTGTAGCACTTAATTGCCTATTACCACAAACAGGCTCTCCACAATGTTGTGTTACAATGTGATGATTGATTGTGATGCATCTCTTCCTGTGTGCAGGCAGCGTGGAGCATCCAAAGGTTCTGCGAACATTCAAATCATGTGACAGTAAGGATGAGAAATACTGTGAGAACGGCGGCGAGTGCATGTACCCCCAAGACAGCGACGAACCTTTTTGCATGTAAGAAGAAAACAAATACACACATATACACGCACACACACATTTATGAAGTAGAGGTGCAGTGTGTATCCTGTTTTTATTTGTTGACAGTAAACTAGAGTGCCGGCACATGTTGGTTCGTGTTCACCTGTGGAATGCACTCACCTTCCTCTCTGTCTTGTTGCAGCTGCTCGTCCTCGTACAGCGGCCCTCGCTGCCACTTCTTCAGTGACACAACTCACACGCTCCCCGAGTTTGAGCAGATGATCGGCATCATCTTCGGGGTCGCCGTGCTCTTCTTGATCCTGGCCATCGTGATTTACTGCTTTATCAACAGGAGGTGGGTTTCTACTGTCCAAGTGTGTGTTTGTTTCTTTATCTTATTAGGAACAGGGGGATGTGATAATATGGAAATTAAACCACAAAATGCTTGAAATAAGGTCTTTAATTTGATTATCCTTGCGAAACTGACAACTTTTTAATTTGGTACCAAACATTTCCCTGATTCAAAATCATTTCTCAATGTCTTGCATATTTAGATTTAGTGAAAAATTTACTCTCAATGCTTAAAACTCAGTTTCCCTCTTTTTTTTGGGGGGGGGGGGGGGGGGGGGATTCTCAGTGTTTTCACACTTATTAACAGTTGTGTGTTACTTTCAAAGACGTCTTGAAGTTCTAATAGAGATGTTTGTTTGTTTTCTCCAGGTGTATGAAATCAGCCCCACTTATAAAATCTGCACCCTCAGAAACATCAGTGTGAGCCCTGACAGTCACTGTTCCTCCTCCTCCTTCTCATCTTCATCATCTTCATCACTCCTTCAGCGCAGACACACAAAGCAGTTGTGATTCCCTAAAAGATTTTTTGTACTTTATTTAACTGTTCTATTTGACAAGCATAAAGAAAAGATCTATTTATTTCGTCAAACTAAGTGATGTCAGACCTGGTTGAGACTTTTTTTATTTCTCAAACAGGGTCAGATATTATTCATTCTATTGTCCTTAAAAACTGAGTGTGAAAAATGATGTGTATTTATTGTACTACAGAATTTAACTTATTGAACGTACTGTTAATTTAAATGTTTGTCATAGATTTACGGAAAATAATATTTATATGTTGCCGGATTGACTATGGTTAAAGGGTGAATAAACACCTTGTCGGAAACTTATTGATGAAGTTTATTTTAACATTGTTTTCAAATCCGGAGCCTTGCGACAGGAGACATTGTTTCTATGTTGGAAATCACTTGTAAAATGTAATATTAATGTCCCTGATGTGACACAGGTTGCACGTCAGTCAACATGAACCGAAAAAATAAACATGCAATCAAATGGCAAATGTGTTTTCTGTTAATCATGAAGTGTTTATATAAATATTGTATAGTGATCAATTATAACAATGCAGAGGAAACTAAAACACAGTCCTTTATCATTTACAATTTTTACTATAAAGAATCTTAATAGAAGATTATAGGAATATTACAGTTAGTTTAGCTCAGCATTTACCTGGTCATTTTACTAGAACTAGAGTACATTTACTAAATACCTTACTAAAGATAGTTTTTCTATTTCGTGCTACTTTACATTCAATTTCACCACTGCAGATTAAGTTAAAGTATTATACTTAACACTGCACTACTTTTATAAGTGGGTAAAATTCTGACATTCTGCTGTACGATAAATACTTTTGATACTTCTGTGCTTTTATAAATGAAGGTTTGGTAATGTAGGGTTTTCATAATGTGAAATAACTAGACTACTTCTCATTCATATTCTTCCTCCACCAGTGTTTATCTGCTGCAGTACAAAAATATTCCCTGGAATAATCGGAGTTTCCATCGGCGATGATGTGATGACAGAGACACAAACAGCCCCTCCTTGAATTTTTGAGCTGCCTGCAGGTTTTGTGTTTTTATTTGGGTCTTTGAAGTGGGAACCACACCCAAAACGCAGGATGGGGCCCATCAGTTTGTTTTGTTTTTTTCTGTATCTGCCAGCTTGTATCTGCCTCTTCCACCTAACAGTAAATTTGCTCAATGGCCTGAAGCGTCTCTAACCCACACTGGATCCCAGTGTCCCTGAACGCAGCACTGAGCCTCCTCCTGTCACAGACCTGTGTTCAGAATCATGGGGAACAGTAAAACCTCTGCGCTGCTCTCTCTCATCGGTAAGTTGTGTTTTTAATGTTTAACTGAGAGAAAACATGGTCACATGTTTAGTTTGACTCTGTTGTGATAAGACTTGGTCAACTAAATAGATATTAAAGCAACTGAATTACTGAAAAGTAACTAAGTACATTCTGCTATAGAGTAAACTACTCAACTGTAAACTGTATAAAGTACCTAAAAGTACTCTGTATTATTTATAGGTCTAGTTAAAGTTCTATCTTTAAATAGACTGAAACAATCTAGTCTAACCTAGTATAAGTACTCACAGAGTCCATGGTTTTAGGTATATTACTTAGTTTTTTTACAATAACCCTTTAAGTACATTTGGTGCTTGTACTCCTACGAGATATTTTGAACGTTTTTTTACTTCTATTGAATCATCTTTCTCTTTATGGTCACATTATACTTGACCTTGAATAAAGGAGCCTGAGTACTAAAACATTATACTATTACTCAAATGCATTTAACTCTAACCCATTAGATTTAGCTGACAAAATACTCAAGTAACAAATACACAATTAATAAACATACTCAGGAAACACAACAGAAGGGTTATCAGTAAAATGTATTTGGGAAAAAGGTACTTAGTTACTTTCATGCTCATAACTCACAAAAAGCCAGCGTCAGATGAAAATATCTCTGGAATGAGATTCGATCTTTACGTCTAATCTGGAATATAGAATGGAAGCATGAACATACATAAGGGAATAAAGTTTTACAGTATAGTTTAAATATCCATCAGTATAACACAGAACCGGATCTCTTGTACATTTTGCTGCTGATACTTTGATGAAATTAACATTTGAATATTTCTCTTCTGTGAGTATTGTACACAGGTTTTGTGATTTTCCTCCTCTACCTCGGTGTGGCAGTTATAACTAGTTTCAGAAATCCACCTAAGTAGAAGGTTTGGAGTCAGATGAAGAACTCAGGCACATACCTGTGTTAATGAGGTGACGCCCAGAGCCTGAGGTTGGAGGATGTTGGCAATTTAACCTTGAATGGAAAATGTATTATGTGAAAGGACATTAATCTCATATTATTTGTTGTTCAGGTTACTTCCTATAAGAGGAATTTAACAAACATATGGAGGAAACAATATACTGTATATTTGATCCTATATTATAAACTTACAGTTGCCCACAGTGGAGGTAGTTAGTAAAGTAAAAGTACTCCATTACAAGTTCTACATGTAACATTTCCACTCAGGTAAAAGAAGTATAATCCAGAAAAGGAAGTCTCCATTCTACATAAAAGTGGCTAATGTGAAAAATAGAGATACAGATATATACAATATACTTTATTTCCCATATTCCTGTGTTACAGCAGCAAGGTATAAGGCATATTTGTATTATATTGCATTTTATTTCACTTATTTATATTTTAATAACAGAAAATAGAAATATTGAAGTGAAGTACAAGTACCTCAGTATTGTACTGTAGTTTATGGTGTTGTTTGTAATTTCATGCAGCTGCATTTTCCTTCCCGGTCGATTCCTGAGTTTTTGTGATGAATATATTACCCATCATGACAACAGCCTAACAAAACTAATTTTCCTGCTATCGATCACGTGGCCCATATTAAGGCGGTCTGTTGTTTCTGCACCTTAACCATTTGAGAACATGTCTCATCCGAATGAGTCAGTGGTCATTGAGAGTAAATGGGCCGTAGATCCGTGAATCATTTGTGGATCATAAAAGTTGCTTTGTCACCACTTTTAGCTTCACATGTGCACCGTTAGAAACACCTAACAACCACCGGGCGTCCTCTCTCTGAAAACACAGGACAAAATATCTCTGCAGCCATAACAACAGACAGGAACAGAAACCCAGAGGCCAGGCTTTCAACCCGAGCATGACCCCATTCATGAGCAGCCATAACTAGATTCATCTTGCATCCACATTCATGTGTTTTTGTGTCCTGCCTGCAGGAATGTGGGCGTCTACAAACGCTGCATGTTATACAGTCGTGCAGGCTCGTACATGCGTGTGGGCCACACCACTTCACATCCCAGTTGAGATAGCTCCAAAAATAAACTGGCAGGGAATGGGACATTTCGCAGCTTTTTTTTTGTTGTCTCTTGACCAAACAAAATCAACAAACACAAAACATTTTGGTTTCTGTGGAAAAAATTATCATGTTTTAATTGCATATTCAAAGCTGGGTTTTTTTCCCGAGATGTCTGTTTGTTTTTCAAACCCAGGACAGAATATTTTTTCGCTGTTTACTTAATTTGACTTTTCTTGGGAAACCTAAAATTAGCCAAAATAAACTACTATGAAAAATTACTTTTTCTTAAACTGATCACATTTCATCAATAAAGCATTTATGAGACAGGGGCTCGACACCATACGTAGACACCATATAGTGCTTTTCAACAACACAGGGTTGGTAAACCTCAGTGTCCACACAAAACTAACATTATATCCAATATAATTAAGAAGACAGATATTCTCTGTTCAACAGGTTCTCTGTTCCTGCTGTTTTGGCCGCATGTTCTTACCAAGAGCGTCTCACCCAGACTGCAAACTGGAGACAGCACTTCTCTATCTGCAGGTATTCACCCCAGCAGCTGTTGTGATGACATTTATAAGAAATCACTTTCTTTTTCAAGTGCAAATAAATCAGTCTAGGTGTCGTGAAACATTTGAGCTATTATGCTCTTTATGACTGAAGTTGATGTCATATGTATATACAGTATGTGCACTCAGTATCATAATCCAAGCATAAATGAGCTGTGATGTATAAGACCCGGAAGTTTTTATGTCTGAGAACATGTAACATCAAATCTTTGGAAGTTTTGTAGTAGATTTTCTGTTGCTTGAATAACTGATTAATCAGATTGTTGCAGCTCTGACACCAATTTAACATAAATACAAATTTAGTGATTTAAAATATGTTACTGATTTTTAAAGAAAAAAAATGGAACAATACAAATGGATGGTATAATTAATAATTAGTTTTTTCAAGAAGATCAACCGCGTGGCACTTACTGAGGATGATTCAAAGTTGTCGTTGGCTTTGCAGGGCAGGGAGGACAGCGCCCTCATGTGGTGAAGCGGTCAACACAGAGCTGCGACAGCGCTTATGACCACTACTGTCTGAACAAAGGCCAGTGCATGTTTCTGGTTGACATCAATGAGCACCACTGCAAGTACGACCCTCTCTCTGTGTGTGTGTGTGTGTGTGTGTGTGTGTGTGTGTGTGTGTGTGTGTGTGTGTGTGTGTGTGTGTGTGTGTGTGTGCGTGTGTGTGTGGTCCAGGTATTACACATTTTGTGGGGACCTTAACCTGTTTCTACACTGACATTATGGGGACTTGTCTTCACTATGGGAACACAAAGTAAGTCCCCATAATGCAAATCCTTGAATTATAAGGTGGAGACATGTTTTGGATCAAGGTTAAAGGTAGGTTTAGGTTTAGGTTCAGGTTTAGGTTCAGGTTCAGGTTCAGGTTCAGGTTAAGATTAGGGTTAGGGTTGGGGTTAAGGTTAAGGTTAGGGTTAGGGTTAGGTTTTGAAAAGTAGTTACCAAGGTTAAGGTTAGAGTCTCAATCAATGTAAGTGAATTAAATGTTCTCTGAAGTCATAGTTAAGACACTGTGTTTGTGTGTATGTGTGTGTGTGTGTGTGTTTGTACTTGTTACTTTTACTGATCATGTTTGATTCTGTGTGTTACAGTTGTGAAAAGGGTTTTCACGGCCTCAGGTGTGCCAGTCTGGAGCTTGTCATTCAGCCAATGGGAGAAGAGCAGATAATTGTGACTGTCTTCTGTGTCAGTCTGCTAATCATAGGTCTGACCGGAGCTCTGTACTTCTGCTGTAAATGGTGAGGCTTCAGTCTGCGATTGACATTATTGTTAACGCTGGTAACGATGTGACTTGTGTTATCAATACCTGGATCTTTGGTATATTTCAATGAATTCTGGGATACCTGAGAGAAAGCTGAACTTCCAGATTATTTTCTGAAATTACCTTTTTTTTTAACTGACCTTTTCCAATGACCTGTAGCTTTTTTCCCTCTTTCATTCCTGGTCTCCTGTCACATTTTAATGGTGACTCAGACTTGGCCCCTCCTGCCGTAAAGATTGTCTCAACATCCTGTTTTTTTTTTTTCATGCAGAAACTCGTCGAACCACAGAATGATTAGAATCTGAAAACCACATGTTTGGAAACTTAAACTCCATCAAGTTACAGTTTTGATTTCATGAATTATGGTAGAAATGTAATGAGTTGATCGTTGCCTTTTGAAATAGAATAATGATTTACTGTGTTGATTTTCTTTACAGGTATAAGAAAAACAGAGGCTCACAAAGGAGTCCAGACTGTTCGGAGCGTCTGTCACACAAGAGACACTCCACGTCTCTTTCCACGGAAATGGCAAAGCAGGATATTACAAATTTTTCTAAGTGACAGTTTGGCGTTAGCTGATATGCAACTTTACTGGATTGTGCACATATCTTATACGTCACTTGGCTTTGGATCATTTTATCAAGCAGGCAGATCGAGAGATTAAAACCTCAGTGAGACAAGAAACAGCTTTGTGTGTTGAGCAATTGTTGTTTCCAGCTCCACAGGTTCTAATGTTTCAGGGCCTGCATAGTGAGACACAAAAAAAACTGTTTCCACCCATTATGATGCCGGGTCATGAATAAGAGTGAGACCAATTTCGATTGTTGAATTTTTCAGGTCCTGTGACATGATCCATGGTTTCCGGGAATTTAATCCTGCGTCTCTAAAACATTCAGTAAATTTCCCCATGTGTCTTTTCAGCTTCCCACGTCCCCCAACAAAGTTTTGCTCAATATTTCTGAATAAAGCTCGGACTGATCTTTAGAGTAGAAACTCTTTCTCTCAAACGTTTCTCATAAATATTACGTATGTTAATAGATTTTCATTTTGGAGGTTCAGTAAGGTGGCAGAAAAAATGTGTTTCAGATGCATTTAAAATACCAGAGTACAGAGTTACACTTTTTTTTATAACTTGGTTTAACTTTTATGTATTCTACTTTTAGCTGTAACAAACATTTTTAACTGCCGTTAAATTGGCCATTGACTGTTTCAGATGTATTATTTTAATCTTTATTTCGAAAAAAGTTTTCTCATTTTGATAATTTATTATAGAGTATTGATGTAAACACTAGACTATTTTCTATTACTGCTGAAACAGTGAAAACATGAAGTATATTAGTTTTTTTTTTCGGTTACAGCCGAAAGTCTTTAGTTTTCACATTTTTCTTCCATGTGATCAATAGTTTGAAAATATCTCATGAAAAACCAAGGTCCACACAGATAATCACCAAAACTGAACGATGACAGTAACTTTTCCCATGACATTTTTGCAATTGCAGTATCAGCTGTACGTGTACCAGAAAAACATGTTGAATAAGTGAATTAAAGCCAATGCATTTAAAATGTACTGCTCATACTAAGATCTTGTGATGTGCTGTGATGGAATGTATAAGAATATTAACAACTTTGAAAAGAAAAAAAAACTGCATTCCTACTTTTTAACTCCTTTCTTTATGCAAACACACACACATTCCTGTCCACACTCACACGCATGAAGACCTGCACACTTCTGATATTTTGTATGGATGGATGGATGAATGGATGGATGGATGGATGGATGAATTGATGGATTGATGAATTGATAAATAGATGAATGGATGGATGGATAGATGGATGGATGGATCGATGGATGGATAGATGAATGGATGAATGATGAATGAATGGATGGATGAATGAATGAATGAATGGATGGATGAATGAATGGATGGATGGATGGATGGATGGGTGGATAAATAGATGGATGGATGGATGACTACAGTTTGGTGAGTAACATTTATTGACCCTAGGTGCAACAACATTATGAGGATCAGTGATTCACGGTGACACTTACTGTTTGTCTTGATTCGCACGAGAGTGGTGAGAGGAGATGACAAAACAATAAATTGGGCAGACACCTTGATCCCTCAGATTAAACTATATTGACGCAAGGATTTTAAAATTAAAAGTTTGTAACTCTGTGCACGAGCTGTGTGTGTGGGTGTCCTTGCCAAACCTCGGTGTAATAAATACTTGGGATGGTATCTCCAGGTGATTGACTTGTTTGGGTCGAAGGTCAAAGGCGAAGGTCAACTAAAGTATGATACATCACTCTTCCTACAGGACTATTGACACAACTTGAAGCTTCTATATATTCAGAAAAATCTACCTTTAATGAATGGTTGAATAGCTTTTATTAAGGTACAGTAAATGTCAACAATTAAATTTTTTCATGGGAAAATATACAGTTTTTTAATAGTGTTTTACTATAACCTACACTTGACTGAAAATGCATTAATGAATACTTGTATCCACTTTCAACTAAGTTACTTTGTGTTATAACCATTTATCGCATGTTCATTTACTGCTTACAAAAGACTCAAAGTATTGTCAAAGTTAAAACATTAAAACAACCTTTAAAGTTTCATGGTTATTTGAAGTTAATATAATGCAAACAGACACTTGAGGATTTTGGAGTATAGCAGTCATCATCTGACGCGGTGAGCTCAGTATCCGGTGTCAAGTTAACCAGTAACATCATTATAGTCTCTGCACCATCATCAGTGCTTCAACCAGGGTCAATGAGCCATTTCGTTTGCCGGCCTGCATCATGCTTATGTCTTTTGCATGCTAATGAAGAACAGTGAACGCACATTAACATGAACTCAACTGCAGACACTGCACATACACACACACACACACACACGCAAAGACGCACAAACTCGCCCACTCCGTGTCTTTTGTTGTTCTAAATTTAAAACGTGTGGATAAAAATATCCCAGGAAGTGTCTCTGTAATCTCCGGTGTCCTCATTACCGGTAACTAACTCATATTGCATAATTAAGTAAGTAGTAAGAAGTTTGCTCATGCAGTGAGTAATGTGGAGGAAGCTCGACTAAGCCACATCGTTGCGTGTCTTCAAACAAAACAAAATGTCCACGTGTGCCATGACGAGCACATTTGTTTTGCTGCTCGAGGTTGGTTCAGTTTCTGTGTTGTTTGTGTTTTCCAAGCTAGCGGCACGGCTCACAACGACCCGATGGATTACCATGAAATTAACAGACATTCATGGTGCCCAGAGGATGAACCATACAGTCTTTCCTAAAATACTCCTCTATTAAAATGTTGTTAACTATTTTGATAACTTGGATAATTTACCATGAACTCCAGAATAAAACTGACGAACCCATCAGGATAAATAAAAAATACAATATGGTCTGTGTTTATATAAAGCTCTTCTAGTCTTGATTACCACCCAGACCGTTTTATACAGTTATATTTTTCACATTGCATTTATACAGTGCATATATGTGCTGCACTTTCTCCATTACACATCGGTTACACACTGTCGGCACAACCGGCAGCGGCTATTTGGGGTACAGTATCTTACCAAAGGATACTTATGCATGCGAAATGGGGGCAGACTGTGATCGAACCGCCGACCCGAAGACCACTACCTCCAGCACCCCTCTGCCCAAGTAGTAATGAACTTTTAACTTTTCCTCTTGAACCTCACAGAGCCGCTGGTCGGTGTTTAGACTAAATTTTAGGAATTATTCAGCATTTGCAAGTTTCTGTTTAAAATGCATCATTTCAATTTGTGTCCGAGCAAATCCGTCTATATTTGTGTGTCACAGTTTTTCCCCCTCCATGCAGTGTGTTTACAGTGGGTGGCTTCTGTGAGCGTGTGTCAGACGATCCACACATTCATATCACGTATCCTCAATGCCATTACAGATAATCCAAACAGTGCAATTCCACGGCTGCTATAAACAAAATGTGTTAGGAGCTGCTGGTCGTTGTTGGGCCAGAGGAATGAGATGGAGAGGCTTCCCAGCATTCCTAGAGGGCTACTGCTGGATTCCAGAGGAGCATGCACGCGGGGACAACCTCAGCCTGCAGACACAACAACAGCGTCCACACGCCCTTCTGTGCAGCATCCCCACCCAAGTCTTCAGGTCTCCTCTGGGTTACAGTGCGGTTACTAAAATAGTAACACTAAGTCAAACCACACACACAATAAGACAACTTGTGGAACAATACAAAATGTACACTTACGGTTAAAATAACAGATTAGGTGTGTTTGAACCAGCTATTACATTTGAAAAACAACGTATGCTTAAAAACAGAAGCTATTCTGCTGTTAACCATTAAGTACATGACACTGACTGTGTAAATCGACTTATCTCAGCGAAAAAGAAGATTATGGAGCCGACTCTGTTCATGAAACAATTTCTAGCTCATTCTCACCATTTCCCATCAACTGTAAATGATACAAATCATCAATCATACAAGCATATAATTGTCTTATAAAACCTTTGATTATTACTATTTTTAAAACTTGAAAACTTTATTCAAGCTTTATTTTTATTGTTTAACAGATTTTCACCTTATAAAGTCCTATTAGTGTATTTTTGTGTGTGTGTTTGTGTGTGTGTGTGTACTTGTAATATTGTACATTGTGAGTACATTTAGTTAGATCTTCACATTCTGACAAACCAACCATCAAGGCCTGCCTCAGGATCAGGACGCGGTTTAAGGTCATGTTAGGTCAGGGTTAAAATGCCGCCCTCTGAATGGCTGCTTTGAGGGGCACGGGCATGCAGGAACAACACAAAGATAGAATAACAAATGTTTGGATTGTACTTGTCTTATTTATGTATGTATTTGTACTATACAGAGAAATAGGTTTATCATTATGATTAGTGGTGGGGTTATGCATTAAATTCCTTTTTTAGGCTCAGGATACAGGGCTACGGAATGCTTTATGTTAAAGAGTGTCCTCGCAAAGATAGAAGTGTGTGTTTGTGAGAATGAGTTTGTGTCACAAGCTGTAATTATGCTACATTCGTGACCACAGAGGGAAAAGCGAGGCAGCCATAACAATTAAAGAAGCAGGAACAATGTTTGTGTGTGTTTTAATGGTGACGAGAAACGAGTCAGAATACATCAAACTGCAGTGTATGTGTGTGTGTGTGTTTGTGTGTATGTGTGTGTGAGTTTGTGTGTGTGTCTGTGTGTGTCTGTGTGTGTGTGTGTGAGTATGTGTGCGTGTCACTCAGACTGAAGTCATGTGCGAGAACATGTGGTGCAAAATGTGTGGCCCAGGGCAGATTAATCCCCCCCCCCCCCCCCCACACACACACACACCTTCTTTTTTTTTTAACTTTTAACTCTCTTGCTTATTCACACACATTGAGTCTGCTCTCTCTCGCGCGCGCGCGCGCACACACACACATGCACACACACACACAAACACACACAAACACACAAACACACACACACACACACACACCCTTCTCCTTGGATTTGAGAGGCAGGCGTTGCTCCATAAAAGCTGCACCCACAGAAGGTAAAGAGAGCAAAGCACAATCTCTATCAGCAGGGGACAAACAGACACACACACACTCACACACGGATCAACACATTTGTGCAGGGCTGTCAAACACATAACACTCTCCCTAGGATATGAACCTGCTCATCCTCACCTGCCTCCTGTGCTCCGGTAAGTCTGGACTTGTACTATTTTTGTGCTTTTGTGTGTGTGTCTGTGTGTGTGCGGTTCCTGTAAAAAGATGAAAAGGAAAAGAAGGGAAATTTAAAACGGCGAGAGGATAATGGGGGTAGAGGAAGAAATGCGTCTGCAAGTAAGGACCTGTTGGGCAGCAGGGAGATATTATTTGTTTCAAGGAGAAGAATTTGGGAGTCGAATCACTACCACAGCACCAGACACAGTGAAAGGTCAACATGTTTGAAATACTTCACCATAGTGTTTGACTGTTAATCAACACTGTTCTTGTGAGGTTAGGAGGATGCGTTCGGTTACACTGCCGCTCTGGATGTGGACTGGTTGTACTGGTTTTAGTTTAAAAGCAGCAAGTATGTCATTGACAAGGTCTGATCGCGCTCCATAATTTCAGATGAATGGGTGAGTCAGATGTAATGGGCCTGAGCACAGAACCAACGGAAAGTAACAGAGCAACCATACTGTAGGGTCCTGTGACCATAGAAGAAGAATAAACGAACCGGCTGCCAGCTTCAAAGTGTGATCCGATCTGAGTTTGGTTTCGACCTTTGAAAGAAATGTCTTCATCCTCCCAAACACTTGAATGTAGATACAAACCTCTGTTGCATTTCATCTCATGTTATGAACTTTGACTCCGACTGCTCCTTACTGCTTACCCCCCCTCATATCTCTGTGCACGCTTGATGTTATCTAACTCGTTCTGCGCTTTCTGTTGAATTTACAGTCGTCTGCAGACTTCAGGGATCTGAGACCACACACTCCAGTGAAATAACCGGAGTGACTCAGGGTTCAGGTTCCGGAGAGGGCCTCCAGAATTTGCAGGCCGAAAATGGTAGCGGTGGTGATCTTTCAGGAGGAGGGGGCACAACTACTGGTAAGACCGTCTTCATGCTGGGGAACTCTGGTTGAAGCTGAGATAATCAAATAATTACATTGTGATCAGTAAATATACTTTATTCTAAATGCAACAGAGAAGTGAAGAAATCGATACCATGTTAAGTTGAATAAAAAACGTGTAAGGACATTTTGAAAAGAGCAAAATAAAAGACTTCTTCCATCCATAAATAGTTTTTTAAATAGGTTGGAATAAGTCAAGGATATACTCGACTTACATATACATCTTGAAATTAAATACATTCAGTACTTTGCTTGGATGTAAGTAGAAACAGTCAAGTAAGAATGTGGACTTGTAAAAGATCATAAATAAAACCGCTCTTTCTTTAATTTTCCAAGAAAACACTCACTCAGGCTCCCCTTTTTTTTTTAGACAGCATAGTTCTCTGTTATTGCCGTACCTAAATTGTAAACCATTTAAATCTGTGATATTTAAACTCAGTCAGTACCTAACATTGATGTCACAAACTTGAAATGTACAGAGTCACCTCAAAGTACAATTGAGAGGACGAGGACGAAAAAGAGGAAGGGCAACGGAAACAAGAACAGGAGGAAAGCCACGACTGCACTCATCCCCGAGCCCGCGAGCCTCAGCAGCAGCAGCGTCACGTCGGCCGTCAGCACCACAGAGGATCCCTGCACCTCCACCCACCTGGGCTACTGTATTCACGGTTACTGCAAACGCATGGAGGAACTGCCGGAGCCAACGTGCATGTGAGTACAGCACTTTGGGTTTTCCATGTGTCCTTCAGCCAAACAAATGACTCTTTCAATCTCTGGTGCCTCCACGATTGCTAAATTATCCCTTTTCTACATTATTAGTAAGATAACCTGCTTGGTTTATCTATTTATTGTCTTGCTCTACAGATGTATGAAGGGTTATGAAGGCAATCGCTGTGGGGTCCAAACTCTGGGGACCCACAGAACCCAGTCCGAAGGGAGCAGCAACACTGAGTTGGTCCAGACGGTCTTGGTGATAATCGCTGTGGTGCTGTCAGTCATCAGCTGCACCGCCATCCTGCTCATGACCTGTGCTCAGTGAGTATACGATAACTCTATTTATCTAGCACCCTTTAAAAACAAAGACACAAATTGGTTTACAAAAAGAAAACATGCAAGATCCACAAATAAAAAATATAGAATAATATGAAATTGTTAAAAAAAAGAATCCCGACAGTTTAAAGATAGGCCATTAAAAATGAGTCTTAAGAAGAGATTTAAAAGAAGAAACTGAGTTCCAGACTTGAGGAGCCCGGTCAGAGAAGGCCCGGTAAAGGACTTCTTGTGACCAGTTTAGGTTTGGGAAATCATACATCTAGACTTGAGCCTGACCATTCACATCCTAAAAACAACCAGTAAAATCTTAAAATCACAGGTATAGCCACTGGAGAGCAGCAAGGATTGGTGTGATATGGTCACCTCTCGTAGCACGTGTTAATAGCCTGGCAGCAGGATTCTGAATTACCTGCAGCTTTTGGATGTTTCTCTTACTGAAGCCTCAATGAAAGAGCATAAAGCTGCTCTGAAGGCTCAGGTCCAAGCTGGGACCTGGCCTCCTTCACTTGGCTGCAGTGATTCCAGAGGGATGAGTAATGTTTCAGGACGGGAAGCCAGTGAGAGATATTGTGATAAAACTGGTGATTGACAAGCGAAAAGATGACGGTGGCGGCTTCATGTGTACCTCGACTGCAAGTTGAACCCTGCTCAAGCTTTAAGAATTTCACAATAGACCAATAAAACAAAACAAACATTTATCAGAATCAGAATCAGAATCAGAATGTTCTGATTATGATTCTTGAACTAATAAATAAATCGTTTAAGTTTTATGTTACTGATTTATTTGTCTTTTACAAGTACAATTGACTTTAAACCCACCTTTAGGGGTCTTTAATCATTCCATAATTTATTAATGAGATAATGAGAATTCTAACAAGAAAGTCTGGCTATTAAATGTAGGGATGTTTAAACAAAAAGACCAAAGGTGCCCTTCTATATTCTATTTTAACCTTTAAAAACTGTTACAGTGCAGATTATTGAAGTTTAGCAAACCTGTGCAAACATCCACAACCTGACGAATCCAAACAAACACGACAATCCACACATCCTGCCCGGAAACACTTGGCATCTGGACACACTGACACATCATAGGGCACATACTAACACACCCTAACACGCCTACACTGTTCATGCCTCATTCAGGCTGTGGATCTGTTTCTCATATCCTTAATAGCCAGATAATGATTCTTATCAAGACCCGTCACTCGTCACCTTTCCCCGACCATGTCAATTTGGGCTGTGTCTCTGCAGGAATATGTCTTAACAGTTGTTATCTCGCACCATCTTTGTTGTATTCTTGCAACTTCTGAGTCATTGACTACATTGGTACTAGAGTCCAGGTCCGGAAATTGAAGCGAGTGCCTGAAACATGTTTTCTCTCGAATAGGCTTCTTAGCCAATGCTGTTTTCTGGCAATATGAATTGTTGGCATTGTTACACAACATGAAGCAATAGCTGTGAAATCTCTTTTCACTGGAAACCTTGTTACATGGATGAATGCATATTTCACTCACACCTGACTTTAACCCCATATCTCTAACTTAAGAGATACAACTCATTTTCCGTATTATCGAAAGTTCCTTATCAATGTGAAACCACATCACAGATATTGTTTGAATGTGGAACAAAGTCAATAGTCCAGGAGAGATCAAATATGAAAAGCACCCAGTGAGTGAGTCATTAATACTGAAGTTAGGTGGTAGAGAGAAAGAAGGCTTGAATTTATGACGGTGCAACTTCGTCCACTTCAGTAGCTGATTAAAATGGAAACTGAAAACGGTTTCATAAGTTTTATGGGCTTTCGTTTCTAAACATTGTTGCCAAAACACAACAAAGACTTGTATTTCATTTGTCCGACGATGTCTCTGTGCCTTTCAACACCTTTTTACTTTGATCATCTGATGTCACCACGCTGTTGTACTCATGTTGATTGTGTTTTGCAGTTACAGGTCACATAAGACCTACCTGGCGTCCTTCCTGGGATCTGGGGCGGAGAAGGAGAAGTTACAGAAACCTCTCCCTGACGTGATGGTGTGACGGCGCAGGGTCACCATGAGGTAAATGTCACATCGTTGATGTTTTTCCCAAAAATGTTTTTAATAAATTATGTTGTTAAAATCATTCATTAACATCTCAATACTGGCGACGGTCCAATCTTAGCTTAGGAACCATTAAGCCTTCAGCAACTGGATTTCTTCTGATCGACCAATCAATCACTCTGGTCACTAATAGAGCGACGCCTGCGAGCTAGTTCAGGCCAACTCGAGCCGTGCTGGTCCAATCATGTGACACCTTTGCTCGCACTGCTGCTGCAGTATTGCTGCCAGTTGCCTCAGCCCCTCCCGCACCTCAGCATCCACCTGTAGGCTCCGATGCGGGGTTACAAGTATTTGCTCATCACTCCCATCATTCCTGTGTAATCATAAGGGGGAGTGATTAAGTTGGAGCCTAGACGCCAGACACTAAACCTGTTCTACTGCTGCAATAAACATTTTAACGTCAGCTGTCTGACTGAACTGGGTTCCTGCCATCTATTGTGGAGGGCATTGGGAAACCAACTACATAGTTTGGTCCAGGGAACCCAGTGGTTAACCTGCCCAACATATATTTATTTTCTATTCATGTCCTCTTTTTTGTAGCCATCGAATGCACATTTCAGTTTAGTGTCAGACGTCAAGTGTCATCTCAAGGCAAGCCCTAGTTTGGTGATGCACTTCCTCTTGCCTGAGTCCTGAGGGAGGGGTCCTGCCTCTGCTCGTGTCATCCTTAAGCCAAACAGGAAGGAGTGGGCCCAGAGAGTGACAGAAGACGCACGCCTGTTGTTGTTTTTGAACACAGCAAGTTGCATCATGCAAAGAGAAATCCCCACTGGAGGAATTAGTGAGGATTAACCGGGGGGTGTGTCGGCCTGTCCCGAGCTTCATACCAGCGTACAGGAAAAAGATTGATCAAACACATTCAACCGTGCATCCAAACGATTACACCACTGACACACTGACTGTACACGTGAGGACTTTGCGGCAAGCTCCTGATTACTCCACTTACATGTGGTCAGATCACACTGAGCAACACACACACGCAGAGTCGCAGACTTCACGTGTTTAGACACACACAGGAAATTGCATCCTTGAGACAAACAATGTGGCCGTGCAGCATTCTCCTCGTCTGCATGTCAAATCTGAGAGGAGCCAGTCTGACTCGCACATAAGACACAGTTAGAATGACAGCGTAATAGTTTGCAGGTTTTTAATCATTTCAGATAATTACTTTATTCTCTAGACTAGATATATGGGCTGTGTCATGGAAGAAAGATGATTTTAAACATTTATTTGGCATTAAGGCTAAATCGGAAACTGCGAAAGTTACAGTTGGTTTTTAAACTGTGACGTATTAATTCACTGAATAGTGAGTGATCATTTTTCCCTTGTTATTTTTCTCACAAATGAATTTTAGATTTGAGATTTGTTTAATCATCTGACCGTAACTTTCACTTATTTTTGCGATTATGCTGAATTCTAAGCTAAGATAGTATCTTGATGAGTATCATGTTATTAGCATTGATAGTTATTATAGTCAAGTACAATATATAATGCATAACATGATGTAATACACTGGAATAATCCATTAAAAAGTACCACTGTAAACTTATGATAGTTTAAAACATTAGATTTATATTTCAAGATCATCTATTGACACATACATTAAACTTTACCTGGATTCATGAGTTTATGATTTTTACTTTCAATGCTTTATTTCAGCGCGTTATTTTAAGCCATTTTAAAATATCCGCTTTATGATTGTAAATGTTTCCATTTAAAATTTGAAATGCTTGTTGTTTGTTTGTGTACTTACTGACCTTTGCCCTCTCTGTGTCTCAGCCGGCTGCAGGATGACAGAGGCCACAGGAGTCTGAGGATCTGAAGAAAAAGTAGAACCGATCCACTGCTTCAATAGATGCCGTGTAACAGAAACAAACACTGTTAAATACCCGTTAGAATTTAATTTATTTAGTGTGATTATTTATTGCTTATGACTGTATGAGTGTTTGTGTCTCGGATCATTGTTATGATGTGTATTATGTGCGGATGCTGAGCATTCAGCCTTTTGATGATCTGTAGGTTTGGTTTTATTTATTGCACCGCTGTTGTTTTAGGTCAGAGAAATGCTCTTCATCTCAGTGTTGAAAAGGGATGGAATTACATAGACAATAAAGTGTGTCAGTGTTATATCAAAGTCTCATTTCATTCATGTGACTGTTGAGTTTACATTCCCATCTCTGGTCGCATCCCATACCACAGCGGCCTGCTCGCACAAACACCTCGACTTTTTAGCCAAACACAGATTCAGCAGACGAGAATAACCCTGAGAGGAAAAGTCTGTGACATCACAGAGGAATTCACTGATCATGGAAGCAACACAAAGGCCTGAGTGACTGGAAAGTCTCAGTAGTGAAATGAGTTTGTTCCACTTCAGGGTTTGAATATAAAACAACTTGATTAGAGGAGAAGACACAGATAGATGATGTCCACAGGTTTTAACCAGACGCACAAACACAGCGCTCTTGATATGATACTAGAATGATTTCAATTCAATCATGTGAATTATAGAGACACATGAATGCGTAAATCAGTTACTTAGATGTATGTACATGTTTAGCACTGTTGCCTTATTGCAAGAGGGTCCGTGGTTCGAATCCCGGCCGTATAGAGTTTACATGTTCTCCCCCAAGTGAGTTTTCTCAACCCACAATGCAAAGACATGCAGACTGGTGACAGCTCTACAATACACTATAATATCAATAAAAGGATAAAAGATCGACGGACAGTAGAAAGAGACTGAAGCTGAGGAAGTAAAGCACCATGAAAGTGGTCTAATGAATTTGGTCGTTAATGTTGACTTAAAGGTTCAGTGTGTAGAATTTAGTGACATCTAGTGGTGAAGTTGTACGTTGCAGCTGAATACCCCTCACCTCACCTTCCCCTTCCAAACATAAAACAGAACCTGTGGTAGCCTTCAGTTATCATAAAAACTCAAAAAATGTATAGTTTGTCCAGTCTGGGCTACTGTAAAAAAAACATGGCAGTCTTCGTAAAGCGGACCCGCTCCTGATGCAAATATAAGTGTTTAAATACAGAGGGCTCATTCTAGGGTAAAGAAAACCACAATTTGTACGAATTAGATGAAACACACCAGTGAAAACATCACTAGGATTATTTTACATTCAATTTCTGCCAATAAATCCCTTTCACCTTAATCGTACACACTGAAGCTTTAACCCAGGAGCCAAGATACTGGTGGTGGGGATGAGGAATGGAGCGTGGAGGTGGGACACTTCACGAAGGACCTCTGGTTGGAGGGTTTGATCAGATGATATCCTTCAGGAGCTGCTTAGAAGATGGACATTTGCTACTCTGTGGATCACTGTTCTGATTTGTATTATTCTAATATTGTCCCTGTCCCTACTGAGAGTGAAGCAACTTCTTTGGGCGGGAAAACAGTGACCGGAAATTCTTCCAGCTAATTTAATCATGAAAGAACTTTCCTTTAACGTAGACATTTTGGGACACAGTTGATGTTTAAGGTGTTTCCCCCTGATTCCACTTGTACAATACAAAGTGTATTCATAAAAACATCTTTTTTAAAAGCATAAAACTTTCCTTTAGGTCTGTATCAATAGCTTATAATGTTATATCTGTGATGTACAAGATGACTCACCTGCTGCCAGCAGTTTCCACCTACCTTCATAAAAGAAAGTTTCACTGTGAATGTGTGTGTAAGTGTGTGAGTGTGTGTGCGTGTGTGTTTGCGTGCTGTTGCGTCATAATGAGGCAAAGGTGAGGCCAGGTGGGCAACACATCCGACAAACACAGGTGATTCAAGACCAGCTAAACATTTACTCTCCTGTGTTTGTGCGTGTGTGTGAGTATATGTGAGTGAGTTTCTGTGTTTGTGTGTGTGTGAGTGAGTCTGTGTGTGGGTGAGAGCAGTCAACGTGGCAGAGATGGCTATTTAAACACAAATAAACAATCATAAAAACTCATAGGTTCATTCCTGGGATGAAAATACATTTCTGAGGGTGTGGTGAGCTCGGGGAGTTTCGATGGCACCGAGGTGGGCCTGCCAGCTTTTGTGGGTGACTATGGAAACCGAGTCAACACACAGGCAGATGGTTGGTCAGTGATAATTCACTTAGAGCTCAAATAAAGAACCTGCTGGAATTTCCTGGGTGTGGTAGCATGATTCCCTTCACCTTTACAAGCAGGCAGGTCAGTGCCAAGGGATATTAGTTGTATATCCGAGCGCTGACACAGGTGTTTTTTTATCCGGCTCTGTGAGTGACGAAGTCGGCTCTCCTCTGTGGATCAGAGGAATCCAGGGGATGATTCATGTGAACTTTGGTGACACCTTCATCTTTACCCCAGTAACACGATGAGCTTGATATATCTAGACTGTCTCCATGACAACTCTGTAAATCCTCATAAAATGTGGAACAGACACTGTCGGTCACCTCAGTCTGTGTCTTTGAGAATGTTGATGATTCCTTATCTTTGCCTCTGGTGCCATAATTAGCCTGATACTTTGGTTTATGACCAAATACCTGAACAATCTATGATTGACAGTTGTGGATAATTATTTGCGCTTAACATCACAGTTAGGGTTAAATTCTGTATTAAGTTGAAATCATTACTCTGTCTAGGTACAAATGTAGTCACACACCCGTTGAGTAATGGTACAATAAAAGTCCTGTAGGCTAACACAGGTATTTTTATTCATTCAGTGTGAATAAATAATCATAAAACAATTTAAAATAGATAGAATGTTTATAATACGTATTTTGTCCACATCATATTATAATATTGTGTAAAGGGGAGATTGCTCAATATTAATAGTATTAAGTAGTATTTTGAGAGTAATGTATTTACCGCTGCATGCGTTGCGCACTGCGTCAAGGACAAGCGCTTCACTTCCTGTGTTCGTCACGGAATGTCGATCCTTGCCTGCTAATTGCTCATTACGGTCCACGCTATCAATTGTAGATCACACGGTGAAAATTTGACGTAAATCGAATGATAGTTGTAAAACAAAGCTTACTTCCTGTTGCCAGTAGGTGGCGCTATCACTATTATTACCTACAGACTAATATATCTGTTCAAGTAGGCGCTCTGATGTAGCGTGAGCAATTTTATGTCAATTGGACAATGTTACAACAACTTAATTTTAACACTGATCAGTAAGTGACCACACAGTAGGTTTCTTAGATGGCGCTGTTGAGCCCTTTTGCCACACCCATTTCAAATGACTCCAGAATACCATTACTTTTTGGGGTTTTGAATTCCCTGCAAACTTTGGGTAATGATTTGAGCCTGTCTAGGCCCTGATAACACCCTGAAAGGAAAATATAGATCCTTCGAAATACAATAGGGCCTCCATCGGTTGGTGCTCGGGCCCAAATAATAATAATAAAAATCCATTATTTTTCAATAGGGCCTCCCAACGTTGGGTGCTCGGTCCCAAATAATAATAATAATCTTTTCAATTTCAAAAGGGCATCCAACCGTCAGTGCTCGGGCCATAATAAACAAAAATACATTATATTATTTATTTTAACTTCTTAAAATGCCATCCCTAACCCCCTTTTCTAACACATGTTCTAACAGCTGTTTGCGTGTAGTTTCTCTGTATCTCATGTTTGCCTGTCTGTCTAAATAACGGCTAAACAATTAAGCATTTTGTGCTTCATTACAGCTGTTGGCTTTGAAAGAGATGCACAGTGTGTGTGTGTGTGTGTGTGTGTGTGTCTGGAGGAGGTGGGTGTCCAGTGGATGCAAGCGACTGTTGCCTGTTGTTCTCTGTTCTCCTGCAGCTGGAGACTCTGGGATGCATCAGGAGAATAAACGATCTGTTCAGAAGACACAGGCTGAAAGTGACTGAGGACGATCGGAGTGGAGCAGAGTGAGTATCAACAGCCTCAGTGATCTCTTTAACGAAATTGGTATAAAGGCTTTGTCTTGTATGTTAGGAAACATGCATATGCTTTGTATTTGTATCATATTTATGAGGTGCAGTGTGCTCTGTTCTTTGTAGCTGCTGATATTTTACATTTTCAATCGTATGCAAATTCAGCCCTCATCTACTCACCCCGTGCAGCGTCCACCGAAAAGAAACTGAATCCAAACTGAATTAGCATTTTACTACATCCCATACATTTTTGTTGAATGTGCTTAATTCATTTTTTGGTTGAGTGCTTGAGGTTGTAGTCGTCGTGTGGACGTTCAACAGGACAACGAGGGCAGAAAGAAAAACTGCAACCAAATAGAAGTTCTATTGTTTCCATATATCGCTTGATTTACCTAAAAGGAAAAAGTGTAGTGTAATTCAAATTCAAGCTGAACTCATTAACAAATAAGAGTATAAACATCTTCTGGAGAAGATAGAGAACTCTGAACTTTGCATTTTGCTTTTCAACATGTTGAGGGATATTGTACTGTAACATGAAGTTTGTCACATGTAAAGTTCCGCACGGTGCAGAGTAATGAACATGATCATGATGAGAGGCGCTGGTAAAAACATACTAATGACATGCTAAATGGTGTAAATCATCTGGTGTGAGTCAAACAAATACACCCACAGGCTCTCACCATTATGTAAGGGTAACCAGCCGTTAGCTCCACTGGACCAATCAAGCAATTCACTGAGGCAGCTCAACAGTGATGACTAATGTACTAAAGTAGCAGATCAGGTCTTTTAATTGCTTTTGGATGTCGAGGTTTTTTAGTCATGCTTTCTGATATATGGTGTGGTGACTGGTTGGTAAAAGCAAATCATAACGTTTACAATTGTTTTTACTTGTTCATATGTGCGAAGTAATATAAAAAACAAACTGTAACTTTCATGGCCTTTAATACCATGAAAAGATAATATTTAAGTTTAAGTTGAGGGTCAACATGCACTTGTTTTTATGCCCATTTTATGTTATTGAGCAGAAACCATAATAATAATAAAAACTTGAATAAAATAAAATAAAAAGTAATAATATAATGTAAACTTTAGAGAAAATAAAAACATGAAATATACATTTTAAAATGTGGTCAATATACTCACAATTCAACGTCCGTTCATGCTTTTATTGCACAGTATTTGTCTGAGAACATGCTGTACAGAAAAAGACAGGGGACTTCTGGCAATCGTCGATACATATTTATTTTCATCCCCTTATTTGTTTCTTCTGATTTACTTGTACGTGTATAAGCTGAATTTGTGGCACGTTCAAACACCGAGGGATCAGACCCTACATGGCCACATTGAGGATCATGAAAGCCTATATGATCAGACGGCGAGCTGTCCCCGCCGCGACCAATAACTGATCTTCACAGTACAAAGCTCCGCAGCCTCTTTTCATGTCACTTTCATTGAGTGAAGGGTCAGAGTGCGAGCTCTATAAAGTGGACGGGCCCATTCAAGGGACTAAAGAGGACAAAGCTGAGCTCGCTCGGTTCCACAGACTCACAACCAAAATAGGAATCAAGCAAAGGGAGAAAAGAGAGGGGGGGGGGGGGGGGGGCTTTAAGAGCAAGAGAGACAGAGAGAGATTAAATGAATCTGCGGAATACATTTGCCGCAAACTGATCAAAAGTGAATCCATGCAAATGAGCTGTGGTGTAAGATGTGGTAAAGATGGTAAAGAACAATTTCTCATGAATCTGTGTCTTTTACGTGGGAACCCTGTCCCAGCCGACACCATGGAGGAGGCTGCATGCTGGTTTCCTCAGGCCTCTCAGGGAGCTCTGAAGTAGGATGCATGTGTGTGTCTCCATCTGGACGCTCCCACAGATGAAGTCCTACCTCTGCTGCCTCGTCCTGTCCAGCCTGGCCGTCTCTTCCCAACTGGGTGAGTCTGTCTTTTTCCGTCCAGCCACCAGATGAATTTGTTGCTAAGCTGCATATCAAATATATATATATATATATGCGTTTCTCATTATTGTGTGTTCCAGGTTTGGAGGATGTTTTCTTCAGCCCCCAGGACCAAACAGTCAGAGAAGGAGACGCTGTTTTCTTCAGGTGTGTCTCCGGGGAGAGTTCATCTCCTGCCGGCATCACCTGGCTCAAAGACGGGCAGGTGGTCACTAGAGGAAGACAGATTCAGGTAAACGCAGTGATGGACAACCCCCGCAGACTAATTCACTTAAAGCAACAAGTCAAACAATTACCAGTCGAAACCGTTACAATCAGAGAAAAAACAAAGATGTAAACCAGTTCTTCACGTGTTTTCTGCTTCAGGGTGAGTATGGTGGTGGTCACCAGAAGAAAACCTCCGGCACGCTGCATCTTTACAACGTAACATTAGAGGATGATGGGACGTATGTTTGTGTGACACACAATCCTTCACTGAACATCAGCAACAACAGCAAACCAGCGAAACTAACTGTGCAGGGTGAGTACACATGTTGTTATATTGTTTTCAACCAGATTATAAAATATAACTTCAATTTACAGTCACTATTATTGTTATTATTTGATTGTTTGATTGAGTGATTTATTGTATTCTCTACAAAATCCAGAAAATAATGATCGATCTGATTTCCCAGGGATGAATTCTTCAAATGACCAAAACTCAAAGATGTTGAGTTGATAGATACTAATTGATACTAATAGATTTTCTGATTGATTTACTAACTTATTGTTGCAGCCAATTCTGCTAAGAACATTTATTTGGAGACGTAAAGTTCTAATTGTATTATTCTCTTAAGATATGTGAAAACTTACAGATAAAAAAAATGTTGTTTAATAGAAAACAAATTTGACACGGTTCACAGTTTCACATTGCCTGACTCTTTCTCATGTATTGACCCTTTGTGCAGCGGTGTGAGCTCCTCACCATGTCGTCCCTCTCACGTCTCAGTGTCCCTCTGTCTTGCAGGAGTTCCCCGACGGCTGCAGATCGTCCAGGGCCCTGACAACATCACCGTGGCCATGGGAACTGAGATCTCCATGCACTGTGCTGTGCACGGCTTCCCTGTTCCCATGGTGCACTGGTTCAAAAACGGCTGCCACCTGACAAACTGCTCGGCCTCGTTCAGCCTGCACAACAATGGACAGCTGCTCACATTCAGGTCTGACACTGCACGGGACCAGAATATTCATGCCTTGTTTTGCCAAACGTGGAACGATGAACCGAGAATAAAATGAAAATCTGTCATTCAATAATCAGCTTGTATTATTATTACCCGTCAAACTACAAATATCGATGGAAACTCAGCATCGTGATTCCCGGTACTTGTAGGTTCCAGGCTTCATGTGCCCAACCTTCCTCTTTACTACAGCACCTTAAAGGTTCAGTGTGTAGACTTCAGTGACATCTAGTGGTGAAGTGGCATCACCTCACCCTCCACTTCCAAACATGAAAGAGAACCTGTGGTAATCGTCAGTTCTCTTTCAAACTCAAAAGGTGTTTAGTTTTTTCAGTTTGAGCTACTTTAAACAGACATGGTGTTCTCAGGGACGAGGACCTGCTCCCGATGTAAATATAAGTGTTTTAATACAAAAGGCACATTTTAGGGTAAAGAAGACAACAATCAATACAAATGATCTGAAACACACTTGTGAAAACATCGATAGGATTATTTTATTTTCAAGTTCTGCCGATTGATCCCTTTCACTTGAACTGTAGATCAGTTAAAAAGACCAAAAAGTCATTTAAAAGTTAATTTCCAATATTCAGTGAGGATATGTGAAGTTTGGAGGATTTGTTCCATGGGTCATCATGGGTCATATTCACCGAGTTAGTGGATTAAGTTGGACTTGAACAACAACAAAAAGCTCTGCTGACTTTGTTTTAGTACAAATATATCACCACATTTCAAATAAAATTAACACACATATAGGTCATATAGATCAAAATATCATGTGTTAGGACATAATACTGTAATTTTGATGTTTGGTCCTTTAGGTGCTGTCATACTTTGCCTCTGCAGATTCTCTCAGTCACAAAGAAGTTGTTTTGATTCTAGTGGTTTCATCATTTCATTGTTCAGGAATGTGACCGAGGAGGATGAGGGCTCATATCACTGTGAAGCATCCAACCAGGAAGAGACCATCAAGTCCCAACCGGCCGTTCTTCTTCCTGCTGGTACTGTGCTCAACTTCAAACATGGATGCAACTGCGGAATGCACCATTTTAAACATGAAAAAAAAATGTTAATACATTTGTTTAAAGGGCTAATTTAATCAGTAGTTTCTGTCTCAGACAACATTTAACAACCTGTTCTACTTTAATACCTTATAACAGGCTGCAGCTCTTTGTATCCATGGCCTTGTCAAGTTTAGATTTTTCAGTGGATAAACATGATGTTAAAACATGACATCTTCTGATGATGCCTTGCATATCTGTCTAAAATCAGCCATTCAAAACAGTATTTCTTTATTCAGCCATATGTTTAACTTGTAAAAACTCTGTTTTCAAAAGCTATTTAAAAATGATTTTGAATATTTTAGTCCAGGTTTTATTGAAATGTGTAATTCTATCATTTAATAGTGTTGATACATTTCTAATAATTTTATAGCAACATTTATATAATAACACTATTCCATAATTTGTTACTTGTTATGCAAGTCAAAAAACAAAAGAAGCAAAGTAAAGTGTGAAGAACCAGAAACTGGATCATAGGGGTAAACTTCCAGTAGTGTGGAACAGTTTGGGGACTAGATCAAGTTTTTACTTTTCCTCGCACATTCTGACTCGAGCAGTGCAACAAGAGTGCAACAAAAAAAAAAAAGCACAAATACTGGAAATTAAAATGTTGTGTTTCCAGAGATGGACTGGAGTTTTGAGCAGCAGCCTGTGAGCCTGACGGTGAAGAGAGGGGAGAAGGTCACAGTGACCTGCAGACCTCCAACCAGCCGACCTGCAGCTCAGGTGTCCTGGTTCAAAAACAACCAGCTCCTCACCCCCACAGCTCCTGATGCTGTGCTGCCAAGTGGAGACCTCTTCTTTCACAGGTGTGTGTGTGTGTGTACGTTCTGTGCATATGTGTGAACTTAACAGAGTATGTGTATATTTAGCAATGCATGTGTGTAAATGCATGAGTGTGAGTTTTTGTGTTGCACCATGAAGTCAGGTCCAAGACTCTAAGCATAATTACCTTTCAGTGGTATCAATGATGGGTTGTAACATGTCAGTATCCACTTGGAGGTGGATGGAAAATATTACGTCATGGGGGCTGTCAATGTTTTATTTTTACAAGCTGTTAAGAAAATGTGTTCAAGTGTGTATGAGTGGTGTTGTTGACATTGTTCTCGCTGCAGTATTCAGGAGATTGACAGCGGGAGTTACTTCTGCAGAGCCTCCCACCTCCACCTGCAAAGATTCCTCACTACAAGACGAGCCACGCTGACCGTGCTGGGTGAGTGTTGCTTCCTGGGGAGGGCTGTGAACGTCTCTGTGACGAGAACCAACAGTGTTTTAGTTGTGTGTTCTCGTCCTGACAGCCCCTCCCTCAGTGACGCTGTGGCCCCAGCTGCTGACGGTGCCTCTGGGGGCCCGGGTGCTGCTGGAGTGTCAGGTGTCGGGTCACCCGTTACCCACCATCAGCTGGATCAAGAGAGGCCACTCCAAGCAGACGGGAGGCAAGGTCTCTTTAGGGTGAGTTAACAAAATACTTGTGATATTAACAGAACCACATGAGGTTGTGTAACAATGGGCTCATTCACGTCTTTCTCACGCAGACTGAAAAACGCCACCCTCCACATCCTCTCAGCCCGGAGCTATGACGAGGGCGTGTACGTGTGCGAGGCCTCAAACCCACTGGGCCACAGCCGCAGCACAGCCACACTGAGAGTTGCTGGTAACTTTTACAACAACATACTGGGAGAGAATAAACTTTAATTCATGATCAGCTCCTCAACTTGTTGAGTGCACAGTGAAGAGGTGTCTAATGAACATTTCCAGTTTAACTGTCAAACGATACTTGGTCTATTTTAACAGGCCTTTGACATTAGATTGTGTTTGTTTTAGTACTTTCTTAAAATTGTAGTGGACACGCTGTTGCCATTTTAATGCAAAAGTAAATTGTGTTTATCAATCAATCGAATTTAGTAGTATAAAGGTTCATGGTGAGTGTTTATAAAAGAAAAGAACAAAGTGAAACACTGAGAAATTAGTTCACTATATCACATTTCAACAGGTTATAACAACATCCGATCTTTGGCTGAAAGGCAGAATATGACTCAGTTTCTTCTCTTCCTCTTCCCAGTGAGCCCCGTCATTGTGAACTTTGCAGGTCGGCTGAGCTGCAGGGTCGGGACGCCAGTGGTCCTCCCCTGCAGAGCTGTGGGGATTCTCCCCATCACGTACACGTGGACCAGAGGCCGAGCAGAGACACAGTCGCCCGTCAGTCCCTCTGAGGACACACATATTGATGGTGAGTGGCAGCTGAGCCTCAGTTTGAGTCCGCCCTTTACTCCCTGTAACATCTGGAATGTTTTACTGCTGTGCAGAAGATGGAGATCTGCATATTTCAAATGTGCAGTGGCCTGACGGAGGCGAATATTACTGCAATGCTGAGAACCGAGCAGGACGGCAACAGAGACGGACCATCCTCACTGTCACAGGTGCTTTGACTTCGATATAATACCCGTCTATATACCCACTTATTTGATAATACCATATAGACTAAAGATATATATATATAGGATATTACTAAATATCTTTTAAATATTTGTATCTTAAACTATGAAACACATTCTCCTCAGTCATATGATTAATACCATATTTGCACAAACACTGTTTTATCCCAGTATTCTCTGTCCTCTGTCCTAAGATCAAGATCCTCCAACTGATAGACTGGTTTTATCTGATGTGAGTAATCACGTTGTGAAAGTCTCTGCTGTGGTTTGTGTGCTCACACCAGTGGTGGAAAGTTACTGAGTAAATGTTCTCATACTTTTTCCAATTTTATGCTATTTTATACTTCTATATGACAGTTTTCTGTGCATTCAAAACAATAAAGTAGCAGAAAATAGCTCCACTAGCAGTGACCTGCTTATTACACATTAATGCACAAGTAATAACAACTGAATAACAAGATACATACTAATATATCTGTCTAAAAGACCATATTTTATTTTAATATAGGATCTAAGTATGTCTTTCACCACTGGGTGGCATTGTTTTGCATGTAAATCTGTATGTTGACTCCATGTACAGTGTTTTATAGTTGGTCTCAGTCCAGAAGCTGTGTATTATCTTTGATTGTGCTTGTTTTATTTCTGGTCACTTCCCTTTGTGATATGAATGGTTTAGTTAATTTCAGCTAGTATTAAAAATTGACTCTCCCGAAACTAGTCTTTGTTTTTATGTTTTCTAGAGCATCAGCACGAACAAAGAGCTGCCGGTTTACAGGGACTCTTTGACTAAACATCATCAGACCACACATCATCCATATGTAGAGGAGCCACCGCATGGGAAAACCACATGTATGTACTTTTACAGCATCAACCATAATTTCTATGATGTTCTATAAATTGTAACAGGTTAGTATTCGTCAGAAAAATTCATGTTCACAAAACCACTGTTTGTGTGAAATAACACAGTGTTGTCTTTTTTGTTTTAAATAACTTACTACTGCAAAAATAATTCCAGAAATCCGGAAATCAGCCTGGTGCTGGACTTCAACACTGCCTGCAGTAACTGTAGTCTCCATTTTTTACAGGATTGTTTTGATTGTTTTCACTTTTCAGGCTCCTCTTCGATCTGTGAGACTACAGCAGATGCAGCGACCACATTTTCTCCTCTTCTGGGGGGAGCAGTGGCCGAGCTAACAATGTCACTGGGATCACGTCTTTCCCCACAACACCTGATTCAGCCATCAACCAATCCATCCCAGCTGTTAGCCACACAGATCCAGCATCCTGTTTTGACACCTGCTCCACATCCCAACTTTCAGTCAGTCGACAACCCCACACCAACAGTGACTGATGCACCAGTAACACTCAACCATTCATTGTTAGATGCCAGAAGCCAGCAGAAAGTAGAAGTTTCGAGTTCAACGCTTCAGTATCAACTCACTGAAAATCAATTCCATTTGGCTTCATCACGGACAAACTTTCCCCATCAAGTCATCGACGAAGTATTGACATCGCCTGATTCTCCGGTCTCTAAGATCCATGCTGGCTCTGTAGCCAGTCAAACCACTGGGCCTGTCGCTGAAACATCCCTGACTCAATCACCATCACAGCTTCCAGTGAGCAGACCACTGGGCTTCCTCAAGTTTGATTCCTATCTGCAGACTCCAGCACCGAATCCTGCAACCCAAACTATCTCAGGTTCAGTCATCCAATCATCTCAAAGTCAGTCTCATCGGATGGGTACAGAAAGTATATTTTACCAATTCGACCAGGAGCCAACCACAACCCTGATATCTCGAATCAAACTGGAATCCCCAAGTCACCTTCTACATCCACAGCCCTCACCAGCCCCCTCACAAACACCTCACACTCATCCTCTGCAATTCTTTCGTTTTTTACCCAAGTTCCATCTTGAGCTGCTGACAACCCAACCTCACCTGCTTTCCACCCAACCTCCACCGTCTTCAATCCCCACACCTCAGACAGACCAGCTTCAATCTTCAACCAACGAGCCATATCCAACCATTTCTACACTTCCTCAAACCCAACATCAACCCTCTCCAACACAACATCCAAATCCCTCAATCTCAACCCTTCACCCTCGTGGTCAGACCTCGGGTCCTTCAACTCTGGACACTGAGATTCCCATCGTCCCTCAGTTAAACATATCCGATAAGGCACGACTCAATGTTACTCGGCAAGGTGACCCAACTAAATCAGCGAACGACACCAAGCTTACAGAGTGGCTGAAGAGGAACACCTCTCAATCCCCTATGACCAGTAATGACGCCAGGTAGGAGAAAGTAAAAGTTGAATGATGGGTGTTTGAAGGTAGTAAACAGCAAAGCAATGTGATGTTACTTCTGCTTTGCTTTGTTCACTCCAGAGTCACGCAGCAGTCTCCCTCGTGGCTGCCCCTGGTGGAGAAACATGACATCCCCATCGTTGTGGGAGTGGGTGTATCTTTGGCCTTCATCTTCATCACTGTTACCTTCTATGCAGTGGTCCAGAAGAATGAAGCGGCACCAGCAAACCGAGCAGGTCAGAAACCATTAGCTGCTCCCTGCACCAAAGGTCAGGAAACACAAATTCAACGCAATTAATGTCTGACTCAATTCAATACACTAAGTTACATTCCCTTGACAGCTCCGAGGAACGTGGGTGAACCCGTAGGAGACACTGAACATCGGGCTGCAGGTCGAACATATGAAAACAGGTGAATACGCCATTTAAAGCAGGACACACGGTCCGACAATCTGAGCTAGTTGGCTCGTTAAACCAGAGCTTTGTGTGTCCTGCACAGAGCTTTCGAAGACGACGACTGTGTGGCAGTGATCGAGCAGAGCCCCAACACGTCAGACACCCGAGCCCGGCCTCCAGGACCCAGCCTGGTCACGGTGCAGATGGAGCCCACGTTTGAGGATCAGGATCAAGAGGACACGCAACCCACTCTGGACAACCACTCAGTCACCGTGGAGACTTATCCCGAACCCATTCTCGACACAAAGGTTCGATAACAACAGACTGAACTTCCAAGTTATCACTCAAAGTTTAAAGTAATCACAAAGAGCTGGTCACTATGGTTAAAACTATAACTTAGTTTTAACAAAACCCTACATGGCATAGACTAACGAGACTAACGACACGATTTCTGCTAACTTGCCTCTAAAAGGCCAAATGTGCACATGTTCACATATAAAACTAAAAGTATTATTTTTTGGTTCCCAAGCTTGTTAGTTTTAGACTTTGTTGATATGTTGATGATATGATTTTAACTGGTTTTAACTAGTTTGAAATTAAACAAAGTTGCTACTGATGGAGGTGTACAAAACCAAGTATATTGCCTCATGCGATGTCACTGCAGTCTGCACACTAAAGTTTGAAACTGAAGAAAATATGTAACGAATGAGCTGCTTTTTTAACCATCCTTTTTGGAAGTTGAGTTGCATTGTGGGTAATAAAACAGGAAAAAGAATGCGCAGATTAACAAAAACGTGTTACATCTTGATCTGCTGCATTTTATTTGTGTTGCATGTGTGTGATTCATTTTTATTATTTCAACTTTCCTTTGCGTGTCCGACATTAGAGGTGAAATGATGAATTGCAGGAGCAGTCATTTGATAGCATGATGTTATTGTTTAAACGATGATGAACTTAGTACCAAGAAGTTCATTTCTACCTGTTTCAGATTGATCCGGAGGACGAGAAGCGCTACAGTCTGTCCCAGCCCAGCATCCAGCTGCAGAGCTCTGAGGACTGGACCAGTAACAGAGGAGACGACCTCGGCCTGTGCCATGACGCCTTGCCTCCTCCGTCCTCCTTACCTTCCCGTTCCCCTTCCCCCTCTCCACCCTCCAGACGCGAGGAGGGCCTGCGCTCCTCCGTGACCCTGCAGAGCGCCGAGCACAGTGTGGCCCCGATCCACCACAGCCTCAGCGTCTCACATGGCAACCCGCCCCTGCTCCTGTCCCACCACGTCTCCCTGGGCCTCACTACGGTGGCTGTCGATGTACATTTTTACCCAGCGGCCACTGCTTCGACGGCAGGAGGCTCTAGTTCTCACATCAGCACAGTCTCCACGTCCACTTCAGTGACTGCGCCGCTCGTCAGTCCTCCATTCGTTAACAGCCGAGAGAGCAACCAATCCACTGCCAGATCCCATAAGTAGTGACAGAATAAGACATCGAGTGAATACCATCCTCAAATGACTGAACATTCAAAACTGTAGCTATACTCCAATACCTGTGATGAGAAATAGTTTGATACGAGATTCTGTATTTAAAGGAATAGTTCCAGGTTTAAGGGAGTATTTTTATTTACATGTTTCTGAGTAAAATGATTGTGTGTGTGTGTGTGTGTGTGTGTGTGATGTGTGATTCACATGTTTACGAATTGTTGAGTGTTCGCGTTCATCAGACAATTCTAGTGGTCAGTCCTCTTGTCGCCGCTTCTCACCCACAACTCGAGATTTCAACTTTCTTACCCAACAAACTCCCTCCAAACAAAACAGAAAGACACAAGCCCGGGCTGCGTTTTGTCAGAAAACAAAACAGAACGACAACAAACGGCGAAACTGCTGCTGATGGAGCGTTACTGCTTTATTGGTGTACATGTCGTATTTCCTTTGTTCCTGATTGTTGACCAAGAAATCCAATGGAGCTCCTGAGCAGGACCGGGACATCAACCATCTTTTCAATCTGTTGAACTATTCCTTTAAAAAGCACATTTTTATATTAGCATCCTCAACTTTTTTGTTGATGTGTATTTGATAGCTTTAGCGCGGCACTTTTGAAATATTACTTGTTACATTCATTCACGTCAACTACAGCTTTACCATAAATTGTCTTTCTCTCTACTGTTTTAAGTCTTTATTTTCTTAATGAACGTGAAAGAGAAAATGTGCATGTGTAGCCTGTTGTCGTGTTGATTTTTTATTTATAATATATGTAGGAGACACTTCTTATGATGTAACTTATGATGGTTAGTTCAAGTAAACGTGTTGTACAGTAGAGACCATTGAAGTAAAGCAGCCAAGGATTCACACTTTGTGAAACAGCTCGTTTCAGTGACTCTCACTCGTTCTCTTTTAAGCTACTTGACTGTTAAACCTTTTTTTTTTTTTACAAACCAAAGGAGGGTAGATGGGGCTTTATCAATAAACACATAGATGGCACAACCAAAGTCACGTGTAACTTGTTATTCATGTACCTCATGGGAGACTCATTCTGAAAATAAAGCATAATTTACTGCAGATATGTTTTATTGTAAAAGTGTTGCACTTTATCAAAAACTATAAGCATGTGCTCTAGACCTCATTACTCCTGGTCCTTTATCTGTGTTTTCTCAATGTTTAGTTCCAGAGCTGGATTCATATCCATTAGAACAAGTTTAAATGACTGTTTCTGACGTCTGGAACAGGATCTTGATGTCTAAGTTCAACTTTGTCCCAACAACCTCCTGAAATTGATTTGAGTCCCTGTTTGAAAATACATTAGTGCTTCATCCAGACAGGAGGAAATCATTTCTGCATCCTGCTGTTTGAAAAGAAAATTTGTGTGACAAATGTAACTTAAATTTCGATTTGTCGAATGTTTTTCCTTTCTCTTCCAGCGGCAGCCTACGTTCAGCGTGACTGTCTTCATGAAGCAGAAGTTTTTGTGTAACCACGTTTCTTACACTTTCACAGTGTTGCACCCATAGACTCTATTTGGGTTGCACCACATTCTGCATCCTGCCATTGAGTTTCTGTGCTTCTCTCAATTCAGATTTGTGTAGAAACTCACAAGTGCACATACAAGTCCGGCTGCAGCTGAAACATGGCTCTGCAAAATGAGCTATTAAAATGCAATTAAAAGAGCTTCTGATTTTTGTTTACTATTATTCATATGAAATATCATTATTTCATCTTGGGTAATTTGATTATTTTGCCGTAATGAAAAAAGGGAAAAAAAAGGGACAGTGAAAGAATAACAAAATAATCACAGACAGTTATCATATACTAATCAAAATCGATTTAATTAATCCACATCCATTTTCCCTTTGAATTATAATTAACTGTAATTTCAGGAGTTTAACCTGCTTACATGTAATCTGTAACAAACTAATTGTGATTGCTGAAGTCGCACACCACAAGGTGAATATTCGTTAAAGTTCAGTAGAGGGTTTCATTGGTTTTGCCTGCTCCTCACTTCGTGGGACGTGGAAGTCCACGTATGGACACCACTTGGTGTTGACACAAACCAGTTTCTTCAAAGTGGCCGTTCTGACGATGTCGAAGCCCTTTTCCCCCCCGAACGTGCTGGGCTTCCAGTACACAGGGGAGCAGATGGGGTTTCCCAGCAGGCCTTTCAGGGAGAAGGGAGCCCCCATCTCCACCATGCTCTCCCCAAATATACTGTTAGGACGAGCTTTCTCCAGCAGGACTCCGACGTAAAACTCCAGAGCATCGATGTCCCCGTAGAGCTCCTCCAAACCTCTCGCCATTTCTTGGTCGTCTGTTCGGGGGGAAAAGTGAACAGCCGTTTGAAAATGAAATTAGATTAATAAAGGCAAGAAGCTCTCAGAAGGACGGAAGGTTTCTGTATCTGCAGAACGACTCCTGCTCACCAGTAAACTCATAAAAGGAGGTGTATGGCTTCAGGTTAAACTTCTTCCTGTACTCATTGAAGGGCTGCACACGCGCCGCTCTGGACTCTTTGATCACCATCTCCGCCACTTTGAGAAGAAATTGATGAGAGTTGCGACCTCCACCGACCTGACAGGGAAAACACAGAGAGAGAACCATCCATCACTCCGGTGAGGTTATTCTTCCTCTTGTTCAACGGGCATCAACAGACAGTAATCCACATTGTGTTCTCTGTTCTAAGCAAACGGAAACATCACTTTGCATGAATGAGATGCTGCTGAGAGATTGTATCTGAGAGCGTCATGTGTCGGTCAATTCAGGGACGTGTTATAAGAGGAAGTTGAATTTGTGTGGGTTTAAGAAGACAGTGGTTTAATGGTTATAAATACCTGTTGTGTTTCACGTCGCAACAGCTCTGATCGGAGTGAGAGATACTCCCAAAATGAGCAGAAGAAGAAGTCATGTTACCTTCTATTCTCTGTCTTCATGGAAGTATAGTAACTATGAGTTCCTGTCTATTAACTTTAGGACATGTTAGACTCTGAAATGTTATAATTTGGCCTGTGAGAGGAACTCTTGATGTAAGAACTAATGGTTTGCAGCCAGAGGGTTAAGGGGCTGTTATCTATCTATTTCATTGCGGCACATGAAGGTCTAATGAGTCAGCAAATTTACATTTTCTCCAATCAGCTACATGAACTTACATGATTAAACTTTTAAGTCCTCACCTGTCCTAAAATTGTGAGCATGTCATTTAAAACCATTTAAAACGAGCTGAAGATACATTCACCAGGTTTGTTTGAATGCTGCTTGATGTGCAACTCATTATTTGTATCATGGTGGAGGATGGAAACAAACATGATTTGACAAAACGCTGATTTCATTGGTTCTATAATGTAGTAGAGTATAGTTGTAATATTGTAATATTTGCGTGAGACAATTTCTTGAGACTAAAACTGTTAAAAATCTCACTCAGACTTATAATATTTTCACTCACTCCTTCTCAAGTTATTATTTTCAGATTTGCAGGATCACATCCGCAAAAGAAATTAAAACTGACCAGGCTTCAGTCGCATTTTAGTTTGGGCCTCTTATAGGCTGAGGTTCCGCTACCTGTCCTGCAGGCTGTCGAGAGAAAGCATCCACCAGCTTCTCCACCCCGTAGTGCATGACCATGGAGGTGTTATACAAAAACGTGGAGTAGGAGATTTCCTCTCCGTCGATGAGGAAGCTGTCGGGCATCAGCGGGTGCCAGTGGTAGAGATGGCAGAACTCCATGGCGATGCGGTTATTGTATTGAAAACGCTCCTTGAAGAGCAGGGAGGGATCGAACTTGAGCTTTAGCAGGTAACCGCTCAGGTGCTGCACGTACTCTTCTATGATGATCTTGATGATCTCTCCTGGGTGGAGAAAATAAAGCCAAACTCAGCTAAGCTTTATTAAAGTGGAAAAAACAATGAGAAGAAACTGGAGGATGACAGAAGAGGTGCAAATCAGCAAATCCAAATGTATTCTGTCTAACAAAGAAAAGCTTCATATCCTCATATCTGAAAAGCTAGAAACAACAAATGACCCATACCCAAAAGGTCTGTAAAAGACGGCCAGTTATGAAAAGGAAAGATACATTTTCTACTAGACCTCCATTACAAACCTATTGATCCAGTCAAAACTGGTTCATATAGTGTAAGTTTTAAAATAGTAAGTTCATTATTTTGGGACAAAGCAGCACTTTAAATATTTCCTCCAGTCATTCTGTCACAGAGAAAGAAGATTTGCCAACACAGACACAAACGTTTGACTTGAGACTGACTTCCAATCAGAATAACAAGCAGCTCAAGACGAGCACTTCTCCCTTGGTCCGCTCCTCACCGATGATGATGAGCCTGGTGGTCTGGAAGAGCTGCTCGTCGTCCCAGGTGGGATGTTCGGCCTTCAGGACGTCACACACTCTGTTGTGCTCCCTCAGCCACAGGGTGGAGTACATGGTGAGACCCGGCAGGATGCCAAAGAGCTCCTGACCGATCACCAGACGCTGCTCAGGAGGAACACTCTCAGGGTAGACCATGTGCACGGGGACCTTAGCGGTTGTGGGAAGGTGCATCTCCCCATTAACTAACTGGGAAAAAACACAGAAAACACAAGAACCATTAATCATGACAGAACAACACATCACCTCCCACTGTCCAGAAATGAAGCCAAAATATCCCAGATAATCACAGACAATGTTTATATTCCCCATGAACTCCCACCGATAAAAACAAACGTTTTAAAGTGATATAAAGTGGAAATAATCTTCTCATTCAACTCTGTAAAGAAAAATTAAAGCTTGAGTGAATTTAACAACCTGATAATTCAACTTTCCATCTTTGTGAAGCCGGAGTTGAAGCTGTCGTGACAGATTGTCTCCGTAAATATTACTCGCGTCCACCTGAGTGAGTGAGAGAATAGTACATTTGGTAATAAAAATGAATAATCAAACATATTCATAGTCAGCAATGGCGGCGACACGTGCTTTGTTTTCACTGCTCAATAGGTTTTATAGTTGCTGCTGAACCCACTGGGTCAGTTTGTGTCTCACCCCGTGTCCCAAAGCTTTGGTGAAGCCAACTTGAACGTTGTGGTCGGTCTTGAAAAACTGGTGAGTGAAGTGTTGAGCCATGAAGGCAAACAGCAGATTGGTTCCCTGGGGGTCGGGCCGGAATTTGATTCTTTTAAAGAAACGCTCGCTCAGCTCTTTGGGATCAGGGAGAACGGGTTTACCTGTGAAGGGAGAAACATTTCAAAGATTTCCTCGGAATCATCAACATATTATTCAAAACTCTGCCGTTGTTTGGAGCTTTACATAAATTCATATTTACAGATAAGTTCTCGGTGGTAGTGTGAGTGTCACCTTTAGTTCCCATGGGCAGAGGACAGTCTTCAGGGACAGGAGGGAGGAGGCGGGTGTAGTAGGACGTGTTGTAGTAGCTTTCCCAGTTCAGGTAACCATATTTGGTGTTGTAGGTCGGAGGACTTGGAATAAGTTCACTTCTGACTTTAGGAAAGAGGAGAAAATATTTGGTTTACTACATGTTTATTATTTGTGTATTTCCCATGAACCAACTTGTGTTGACATATATCCCCGATTAAGTAGCCTAAAGTGTTTGTGATACAAGTTATATCATGCAAATGGATTCATGTTTTTTTGTGATGTTGATTTGCTCTTGATGATCCTGCTGCTTTGACATTCCCCCCCCCCCCCCCCCCCCCCCCCCCCCCCCCATCACACCAAATGTGTATTCTTCCACAGCTGGAAAAATTGTCCCCAACACAGGCAGTAATAAAAACTACCGTGGGAATCTTTTCCAAAAGGAATATTTTGTATCATACTTACAGATTGTAAACTATACATCTGTGGCCTGTTTTCTAAATATTGTTTTCATTAACAACAAGGAACAAGGAAACAATGAGCTCTGTGTAAAGTGAGAGTGACCCTGACTGAACCTTCAACTGTGATCGCAGGCACACGGCAAGTCAAAGTGAGAACATGCAACATTTAGCAAAGGAAATCTCGATGTTTATTGAATCAGTTCCTCTTCTAGGCTCAAAATATGGTTTGCAAATGTGGGCGTGCACATTCTCCTTCACACAAACACATTTCACAGCACTAACATTCAAAATAGCTTTAATAAATGCAATAGAGAACCAGATCAAAGAGTAAAAACTATGACGAGTCTGTCTGTGATGCTACTGAGAGACTAGTTTAAGTTTGATCTCATCACCGACCTGTCAGCACCAATCTCATGAAGACGTCCTGCAGGAAACAGTTGTTGACCACGTCCCAGAACCACTGGAAGTGGGTGAGGAAGTAGTGAACCATCATCGGCCTCGGCTTCAGCATGAGACGAATCCTGGTCCAGATCTCAGCTACGTACAACAATGAAGAGTAAATAACTTAGAGGGAAATAATATCTTTATAATTTCTCAATAAGTCCCTTATTAACGTTTCATCGAAAAAAAACATTCTGCTGCTTGTTTGCCCTCGTCCAACATTCATCATTTATTAAACTGGAAAATGTCTGGATCATTCATTAACGATGATTTAAAGTTACTGCTGTTGTAGTAATCACTTGTTTGTCAGCTTGCACAATTTTTCATAACCTTTCTAACCCAAAGATTTTCTCATTTATGGCAGAAGATTGCATGAACAGCCTTTTATGATACGTTTGATGTGTCTTTTAAATATAAAATGTTTAACGAAGATTCTGCTGATCCCTATTTCTGAATGTTGGGAATCAAGACAAAATGGTAAAGGCACAAACAGTCCAAGTAGAATAAACAATAAATAAATTACTTTGTGAAGGTTTGGGAGCGATCTGCTTAGAAGCACTGAAAGTGGATGGATGGATGGATGTGGATCATTCACTTACGAACAGTGCAGTTTTCTCCATAGAAGCCGGTGCGAGTGCAGTCACATCTGTAGTGTTCGGAGCCAAACCTCATACACACGCCTGAGTTCTGACACGGGTAGTAACAACAGGGATTCACTGCAAACAGGGACAAAGACATCTCGATTTGAGTCAAAGAGAATTAAAGGGACAGGGATGTGGCCCTGGAGTGTGTCACAGTACGAAGGTGAGAGATACGTCAAATATCAAAACCTCTGTATGAAGAATTCCTGTTAAACCTGTCACACGACTAAGAAACATCAAATAGAATCTTCACAGAGAAACATAACCCCCCCCCCGTGACGAGATGCAAACATGTTGCAAAAACATGCAAATAATCATAAGGATGCAAATAAATACAACTGGCATAATCGGGAAAATGCCAGTTGCATCAATACAGACAATTCCAAATAAATCTTGGGCTTTAAAGTTAAATACAGCCCTAAAGTTGTATAATATCACATTACGACAAAAAGTTAAGAAACTGTGGCCTTAGGGTCACTGTCCCGCGGATGAGTGTGCATGAGAAACTGATCAAACTTCTACTGTGTGTGAATGTGTGTAACTGTGGATGCATGAAGGTTAAACAGCATTTTGCATAGAGCTTTCTGCCACAGAATCCAGGTTCCACACAGCTGCTGCTGCTGCCTGCACCACCCTCACTTACAACCGGCCCATATCTTTATTTGTCTCTGCAGTTGTACTACGACTTCCTGAGATGAAGTGACGCTGCAGCTTCTTCTTCCTCATTAGCTGGAAGAGACGACAGATAAGAGAGCCCACCCTGCTTGCTCAACCAGCAGACGTGTTCAAATGAAAACGTACGTGTTAAATTTTATTTTGGCGATGTCATGCAGGCCAAACTCTCTCTGCTTTATTTCAAACTCAGGAAGCAGAAGCATAATTGTAGATCCCTCCTATAGAACTATAGGATACAGTGCATGTGTGGTTTTGCTACTTGCTATTGCAATCATCCTGTGCCACTGCACTTTAAACCGTTTCTATAAAAACCCACTACATTGAAAGGTGTATATATTGTACATATTTATATTATATTGCCTTTTCTAAATATTTCTATTTTCTTGTCTACCTCATTCTGACCTGCCTGCTGCAGTAACGATTGCATTTTCCCTGTGTGTGGATCCATTGAGTAATTATGAACAAATTAGTCTTGATTAATCACTTTAAATCTGAACTATAGTTACCTTGAGCAAGTGGTCACCTGCCAATCTCTTACCATGCTTTAAAAGTCAAATGTCGTATTATCATATCATCCCTGTAATCCCTAATCTAACAGTCAATCTATTAATTATGGTAAATTCTGCAAAACAAAAAGAAAAAAGTCTTACCAACACTTGAGTCTCCAACACATGATGAAGTCTCCAGCAGCAGCAGATCGACAGACACCCACATGAAGAAGATGCTAAACTCTATTTGACAAAATATTAAAGGGATTGAATATCACATAACTGTAGAAAAAATCAACAGATCAAAATAAAGGTTAAACTCACTTCTCATGATTTTTCACATGCGGCTCATCTGAAGATGGGTGAATAACAAAAAAAAAAGAAATAAAAAAAAAAGGAAAGATATCTGTTTCTGGAGGACGACTCTCTTCATATAACCAACATGTCCTTAGTGGCTTTATACCGTCAGCTTTTGAAAAAGGGGTGGAAACTCTATTTCCTCTACTTCCTCTTTCATGTCTAGACTTAAAAGTATATTCAGTTGTCATCAAATCATTTTTATTTGATCATCATTAACCAAACTTTGTAAATTCAATTATTCCCAGGATGCTATTTAAAACCTTTGTAGTTTTTTTTGTACAAAAAAATATTTAGCTCTTAAAATAATAAAGATTAATGTTTTTTAAAGGTCATTCAAATGATTAGAGTGACAGGAAACAAAAACACAGAAGATGCTCCAGGAAAAAACTTCACAGCGCTCTAGCTCCTCCTGCTGGTAAATAAGAGAAGAACATCTTCGTGTCTCTTGCAGTTATTAACGAGATTCTGTTTTGAGGAGGCTCTCCATGAACCAGACTTTTCTTTTTAAATCATTGAAATACGTGGCACAAGCTTCTGAAATGCAACTTTCAAACAGTTTGACAGTTTTCTATGATATTAGGTCAATCTTTGGGTTTACATTCTAATCAATCATGATTAAAGAAAACAATTAAATCGATCAATTGATTATTTGAAATAGGTGATAATGGAATAATACCCCCTTGTACAATCTTACGTAATTCGAAGTATGAGTTATAATGAAAAGAGAAGGCACAAGATGGATGATGCAGTGATCATCATAGCCAGACCTGATATTGTCTGTAATAGTGTACAATTACTCAAAATACACAATCTAAATTACATGTATTAAACTGGTCTCTTATAGATCTAAAAAACTTGAGGTAGATTCTCATTTTTTTACTTTTTGAAGACGTCAGCAGCTTCCTCACTGTCTGTTCATGTGAAGAAGAGGAGGAGGCTGGGAAACCCCTGCAGAGGTCAGCAATCCAACGCAGGTATAACACACACAAACCCTTGCACTGCTCAGTAATCGGTCAGATTTGAAAAAGGGGGAAATTAAATGTAAAAACTGTGCTTGTTTGCAGTTGAAGAGATTGATTTTAAACAATGCGGCTGAGTTTCCAGGACCTGGTATTGAGAGATTATCTGAGCCAGAGCCTTGTGAGATTTTTGCCTGTTGAAGTAACTCTCCTCAGTCATTTCCTGCATACTGGAGCAATTTACAGACTCTGCAGCTTGTCTGCAGTGTCCACATGGAGATAAAGTTCAATCTTGATCGAAACGTGTTCGACTAATTCTCCTGAAATTGCTGCGTTTCTCTTTGAAGCTTCACCGAATATGTTTTTGAAGTTAAAACCGCTCAGAATGCCATTATAAGTCATTTGTTACCACTGCCCTTCTAATTCCAGTTACATTGCTCATCACATTTTTTTGGAGTCTCGTATTCCAGCTTTCTCCCTCCTTTTCTCTTTGACATCATCATTTCTGATGAAATGTCGGCAGCTAGTTCGTTTCGACAGCCACAATCCACAACTGCAGCGATAAGGTTTCTTTTCCGTATCCTGTCATCTTCAGGGAGAGGACAGTGGGTGTCTTGGTCCTCAGATTAAAACCAGATGAGCTCGTCCCTCTTGTCACTCTCAGACCAGATTGCATCGTCTGCCAAGTTTGGTCAGGACGTCTCACAGGGTTTTCTTTAAGAGCGAGAGACGATGCAGCTGCTTCTTCCTTAGAATATGTGCTCCTAAAACTATACTGGACATCGTCTCCCTCCAAATAATGGAGAGAACTTTATCATCTGACCTAATGAGGCCCTGAAATTTTTGAAAATTATGAAAATAATAATTTTGAGACTATGTATAAGAGCCAACATATATTCTGGTTAAAAAAAAATTGTGGAGTCAGAGTGAGGGGAAATTTGATCTTACTTGTATTTGCTTTTGATTTGTTTGGTCCATCTCCACTATCATGGAGGAGGCAGGGTTTATGACCTATACTTCAGCCAGCCACCAGGGGGCGATCCAGGTGATTTGGCTTCACTTTCGGGAGCTGTCATGCCCATCTTTATCTACAGTGTTTCCATTGGTGTAATGTAAAAAGGAATTATCATCTGACTCTACACTGCCCCCTAGTTCTATGGAGTGTTTTAGGCACTTTACGTTTATTGTCAACTTTAGAGATTGATTAACTTTATAAACATATAATAATCATATAAAATTAAACCACTCAATTGAATCCAAAATAAGTGGAAATTCACTTGCATCATTACAATGAAGCTTGTTGAAGATACTACTGAAAATATGTAGTAGTACAATACTGTATTTTTATGGTAATACAACACTGACAGAGTAGTTTCAATTTTATACTTGAAGTAAATGTTTCCAATAATGCTCACATACTTTTACTTCAATGCAATTTTGAATGCAGTATTCTCCTAATTTCCTTATATACTGTAGATTCAATGTCGTCCATCTTTATTTACAATCTATGTGCTAGAGTCTCACTCTGTGGCTCTAAATAACGGGTTCAACCTTTCAGGGAGTTTCACTGTGACACTTGGGTGTTTGAATTCATTGATGTCAGATATTTAATCTGGAACCAGGGAACTCTGAGTGATATACAACATACAACATGTTCAGAAAACAAAGTGGAACCCATTTTTTATATAATTTAGACAGAACATTAAACAAATCTTAAACCTTAAAACATTGAGATTTCGGCTTCTTTAAATGATCAATTTACTCAGCTTCTGAACCAAAGTAAAACATGAATGCAGCTTTAATATTTTTCTCCTCCCACTTAAATCCGGGCTCTTGGGAAATGTTGGCATGTTTCAAGTGCAAACACATAAACGCTCATGGAAACTACATCAGTAAACTCATAGATAGTTTCACTAGAAATGCATTTTGAAACATGTACATTAGTGTCAGGTTTTTTCCCCTTTTCAGTGCTTTGCCTTGATCTGCTGTTTTTTCCCATCGTTTCAAGACTGTGGGCATCCAGTCACTCTCCACTAGACGTTCAGTGTAATAACGGGGCGACTGAGCCGCAGCTTCAAACAGCAAACTGTGTTTGAATTACATTCTGTTTCCCAGACATGATTGATATGAAAAAGAATGGGACGCATCAGGAACTAATTATCAAATCATCATTTCCCGCCTTACAAGTGCCTGAAAAGGACTCGTATCCACACAGGGCTTGTCGATGTACTGCCGGCTGTCACGGTCTGCCATGCAGGCCGAGGCTCAATGCTTCCTATAGCATTCCTGATAATTGAGATCAGATGCTCCTCTGAGTGGAACCTGGACTGGGAGTAACCTGGAAGCATTTATTTTATGGAGAAGATGTTTAGTTAAGCCGCGCTCCCGCTCCAAATGAGCCTCGGCCCAGGTCTGGTGATGAATACGACTGGTGAAAGCACTGAGGGCTGGTTTTCTGACTTCTTCCTTCCACCGGGTCGGGTTACAGATTAGCAGACTTCCTGTCCACTCGTGGAACAAACCGGGCCGACTGACGGAGAGGGCGACGGGCGTGCAGGCGAGGTCATCATGCGGCGTCTCAGAGGGGGTTCTGACAGAGCCACACAGCGGCGAGGCCTTAACACAACCCACCAGCTTTCATTTGTTAGAAGAAGCAGCTGATTGAAGAGGAGGACAGACCCCCCCCCCCCCCCCCCCCTGGAGTCAGCTGGTGGTCCACCCAGACACTCAGTTTATTAGGTACCTTTGGTTAAAACAGTCTAATATAGCAATCCTATAATAACTACTTTATAATGGTTATGATGTTATTAGTTAGGTTATAATGGACATGAGCACAGCCATGTTGTACATTTGGACCCAGTAGTGTTTGGGGGAGGGACCTGCGGTATCGACGTGCTGCTCACAGACACGCCCCTTTAATCTCAGGGTCAGTCTCAGCTGTCAATCATGATGTTTCATCCTGTAGCATCAAAGAAGTAGCTAAAACCAAACTTACCATCAGTGTGATAAGAATTACGTAAAGCAACAAAACACTAATTTGACATGTACTTTGACTTTCGGGTTTGATCTATGTCCAATCGTCTAACAAGGAGGAGGTGGAGTCTATGACCTTTACTGCAGTCAGCCACCAGGGGGCAATCAAGACGCTTTGGCTTCACTTTTCACTGTCATGTCGCCCATCTTTCTCTACAGTCAATGGTGGAATGTGAAAAGTGTTGCACATTGTAACACAGGGAAGTGACATCTGACTCCACAGTGCCTCACAATTTTGAGTCTGTATTTTTTCCCAATAACTTAAAGACTTCAGCGCAATTTTGAATGCAGTATTCTCCTAATTCACTCATATACTGTAGATTATCATTATCCATACACAGTACTGTGAGCTGGGTTTAGGTGTTCACAGTCCTCAGATGTACACTACATGCTGCAAATGGAAGGGGGGGGGGGGGGGGGGGGGAGTTGGACTCATCCAGCAGCTGTCAGAGACCTGGCTCAGTTCACTGTAGGAAAACACAGAGTCCTCTTACTGTAATGTAGTCACTCTGCACACTGACCACATTTTGAGTGTTTCAAGCAGTCAGGGTCCGGCACATCAAAAGTTCAGGGTGCATGAAACACAAACATGGGTTCTATTCAAACAGACACACTGACCACAACGTAAATCTAAAATGCACCCCCCCCGGTCTCTGTCCAAAGCGTCTCACCCCTTCGCACGTTCTCTTTGCTTTATCACACTCTATTGCACAATATGGCCGATGACCAGAGGTACTCTTGTCCAAACAAACACTGAGGGAGCCCTGCTTGTGCTTCGGGATGTAGATCCTTTCCAGGGCTCTTGGCTAAAACACCCCTCCGTTTCCTGTCCCACCTTCCACACTTCCCCCGGCCGGCCGGAGCATGAGCGTGCCCGGCACCAGCCACGTTTCCTCGACCTCGACCGTGCTCCGCTCGAAGCTGCTATAGGATCAACAGAGCGGCAGGATATTGCAGTCGGCATCAAACTAAACACACAACATGTCCTGCTCGAGTAAATCTCCACGTTGAGCCTATTTGATGTGACAGTTTAAACACTTGAACCCTGAGCTGGCCTGTTGGGGGAGGAGGTGCTGTAGGAGGCTGGGTGGGCCGGGGGCGGGGGCGGGGGTGGGGGGCTGACCTAAAGGGGTTTCCGTGATTAGGAGCCCTGCTCACCTCTGATTGCTCCGTGTCACTGCAGGTGAGTGCAAGTGGTCGGAAGGAAGTCATTTTCCTCCTGGATGTTGTTACCTGATTGGGTAAGTAGCTGATCTCTGACACTGACCCGAGTCCTGCAGCACAACGAGAGCCGAGGCAAAGAGCTGGACGCGGACCAGGACAAGACTGAAATCACACAGCCCCACAACAATGTCCTCATGGAATGGAACCGTCTTTGCATTATTGTTTTGATATTGATAAAGTGCTGTGAAATCCCAGAGCCGATTAAATCATTATTATTGTGACGCTTCTAATTGCCAGTAAACACAAATACATTCAACGGAACTGATTTCATGAAAGGCAAATTAAAGGCAAATTAAAACAAACGATATTTAAAAAAAACCAAAGGTCGATGCTGAAGAACCTGATAGGACAAGACGGCCTGTGGATTCACATTCATTTAAAAATAAATCCTCTTTATAAATAAGCCAAGACAATGAAATCTGTAGTTTCAGCAGAAACTGACACCAGTGTGAATTGGGGATCAACGTGAGAAACGTATTTCTGGATGTCGTCTCTGTTGATGTGGTAAAACAAGATGCATTTGAGGATACACTTAATTTCAAAGTGCTCGCCGGCTACTTTTTTACTCAATGGAGGAAAAAAACCATAAAAAACAGCTCTCTTCCTCCCTCTTCTCTTTGGTGGAATTGATCAGCTGCTTCCTGGCTGTAAATTAAGAGGCATACTGTAATGGACTTGATAAATATCAAGCAGAATACGGCAATCAGCTGAAAGCAATTTGCATGTCTGTGCTCGAGCCAGCAGTTCGTGATTTTCTCTCCTGTCATCTATCATAGACCACACGCTTGGGCCAAAATACACAATACCCCCAAATTGCTGTCATATGGAGTGCAAGCCCTGAAAAAAAAAAAGCCCTTCATTTTTCTTTGTCCGCACTTCAAATAAACTCGTATTTGTGAAATAACTGAGAGTTTTCTTTTTCTCTCTCTCTCTCTCTCTCTCCGACACGACTTTTCAGAGAGAGGGATGGTGTAATGTGCCATTTCCTTTGTTTGTTGAAAGCTTGGCTGCAGGACTGTAATCTAGACGGGTTTGATCTCAGGAACATGAAGCCTGTTGGACGCTGCACGCTGCTGGACGGTGAATTTTCAAACAACAATTTCTGCAACAAGCTCCCAAAGGCAAACATTCACCGGCCGGAGAACGCGACTCACTTTTTTTTTCTGTGTGTTATTCATGTGCTTCCTAACAGTCGCAGCCGTTACCCAGCTGTGAAGTATTATATTTTCATGCACACATCACAAAGCATTTAAATAAACATTTGCAGGACACTGGTATCCAACGTGTCTTTCAGCTGTGATCCTCAAAACCTTTTTCTTTGGGCTGACGTCACCGCACATCGTGTCAGATGAGCTCCCTTCAAATACGTTCTGAAGAATGTTCTTCTATTGATAGAATGGATGTTATTTCAATTTATTTCCTCAGTGTTTGAGGTGTCAGTCAAATTTTGTCTTCATACTACTGACACCTTTTTATGCAGTACTTTGATTTCTTTCCATCTCGATGTTCAGCCTTCCAGCTACGTACATATTATACTTTACCTGTACATTACTCTTTAGTAGTATCATGATTTGACACGTTTGTTATAGTTATTATTTTAACTGTCTAATCAGCTAACCCAGTTCATAGCCTTTAACTGTTTTTAAAGCTTTTATCAGACTATTATCAGGTAATGTCACTGTAAATTCAAATGTTCTTCACTTCTATTCCACAGTTTATTATTTACCTGTTACCTTGTATAGTAAAATCATCTATTAACTTATAGAAAACTAATTATTTTTCAAGCTATTTCAACTGCGATTGTTACTTTTAGTTAGCGCGACTGTTTTTAGACATATTAACAAAAGCTTAACTTTATCAGTTACTTTAGGCGTCTTCAATGTTCACTACTCAGCGAAGCATTTCAGCTTTTTCCACTGTTACTTTTAGCTATTATGCATTGAGTGTTTATTTATGTTTCTCTGAACTACTTCAATCACTTATTGAAGTATTTTAACGATTCATATCAAGATGTTTACCTCTTTCAACCATTAATTCATTACTTTCGCTAATACTTACTTGTATTTTAGCGACTTCATATTCATATGTTTAACTAACAAATGTTTGTTTAGCTGACTAATTACTACCTTTCTGAATTTAATTATATCAATTACATCATGCTTTTAGCGAGCTACCGTCGATAATCATTTCAACCATTATTCATTACTTCTGGCTTAACATTTCAATGCTGCTTCTTATTTGACATATTTTAACGCACTCTCAAAATAGCTATGCTAACTCTGGTTGATGGGGTGGCTACTGGTTTGTGTAACTTTAACACCAACTTGTCTACAGTAATATCCTGTATTTCCTTTGTTCTTGTTGAATTTAGTTCAGATCATTTCTTGGAGTTTCCGCATAGTCTCGACTCCCTCACCCTTGGTTCAGGTAAACTATTTCCAGCAACGCATTAAAGCCCCGTTCTGCCTCAAACTGACCTCAGATCCATCTTATCTCCAACATCTAACAGTATCCACACAGACTACACAGTGGCAGAAGTTCTACAGAAACAAGATAAGGCCTCGGTGTTGCGTTAAGGGCTCGCTCCACCCTTCTGTAAACATTTTCTTTCAGCCATCATGCCAAGCAGAGAATCAGTCATCGCTGTTTGGCTTCGTGTTGTTTCTCCCTAACATGCAACCACCGAGAGAAAGAGGAATGAATCACGCTCATTCCATTTAGTCTCCAACTCACAGAAATCGGAGAGTGTGGAGAAACAAACATGAACTGCGAGGAATCGACCTCGACAGAGAACATGGTGGTTTCTGGTTTGACAATGATCTCATGATCAGAAACCTGTTATTTAGGACAATATAGATAAAGACTGTCTTATAGGGAAAAGCAATGCAACAACAAAAGGCACAATTCTCTCTGTTTATGGCTGTTAAATTGATGTATAACAAACTGACAAAAGAAACGAATATCTGCAAAGGTGTGAAGTGAATCTATTCAAAGTGAATCTATTCAAAAATCATTAAATGTTCAAATGGTCTTTGTTATTTATCACATTTTCCTGCTTGCTTTTATTTCACCTTCTCAACTCCCCCCCCCCCCGGGTTATAAATTATTTTAGTTTGGCCAGTAACTGTTTGAAAAGCTCTGTACAACAAAGTTTGGTTTTAGGTGACAAGTGTTATTTTTGCAGCTTCACCAACTCTGCGTGTGTAGCTGTGGCTGCTTGTAGTTTTATACAATGAAGCACTGATTCTGCCACTTCAGTACTTAAAGCTTCTGAAATCGGAGAAGCTCAAAATCCATCTTATCTCTCTAAGCAACAAGCAAACGATAAAGTTTTGGGGTAAAAATAACGATCGAGGATTTCTCACCAATCATCAGATACGTGTCTGTGTGGATTCACTGGATTTCATGGACATTGAACTGGCAACAAAACAAAAAGAAACGCAAACTGGTGCCATCTGATGCTGGTTGCAAAATCCTGATTGGGTCAGAGAATTTCATTATGTGACATAAACACCACGAGTCACACCCACTTTAAACCAATGAAAAGACCACAGTAAAAAAACAAAAATGGTCTTAGTTTAGCAGAATGTACCACATCACCCAGAATAGGATGGTGAAATAGAGACTGTTAAAAAGACTTTTACAGTCAGAGTATTACAGTAAAAGTGTGATTAGCTGTTTCATATCTATCGATTTTGTATCAGTGTCAATAAATCAACTTTATATTGTTTATGAGAGATTCAAACCACTTGTAAAAATACGAAAGAAAAATGGGTCTAAAACCTGTGACAGTAAGAGACGATGATATTATATTTACTTACAGCTAATAGAGTTCATATTAGTCAAAACCAAGAAATTTCCGGTTATTAGACAACACGTTACCTGGAAACCTTCATGAGAGGAAGCCGCATGTTATACAAGCTTTGTTATTCAGCTACCAGAGAAGGACTCCCTCTTATTGTCTGTTGTTTTCCAACAGTAGCGCTGGAAATAAGACGCTGCCCCCCCGTGAACCCGCCTGCACCTCCACTGCAGGCGGACGACGCACGTCACACATTGTTGACATACCAGGCATCAAACTGCCCACTGGGGCTCATCGGATGCGTCTAATAGCTTTAGCATGTGCTACAGTTTGTTTTTATTGTGGGGGTGTGTGCTGGTGGCTTCTTGTTTGCTCGGCTCGCGGACAGCCGTGCGTCAGGGAAGCGTAGTCACACAGAGGTCACATGGGAGGTCACAGCGCCGTCCACTTTAACACGTCCTCAGAGGATGGGACAGGATGCAACAGGTGACCCGGCCTCAGATGCTCCCTCTGTCCTGAGGCTCCCCTGGGTTCCATGCTGCTGGGACGAGGACGCTCTGTGAGGGAGGGGTGGGAATGAGCTGTTTGTTTGTTGTTCCTTTTGTGTGGGAAATAAATACCAAATAACCATCTCTGAATATTTGAATACCAAAGGTTGTAATCTTAAATCTATTGCACTCATGGACATGTTATGTAACAGTTGGCTAGACATAGATATTTAAGAGTTCCACCCTCACTACAAGGACTACATCACGGTGTTGCATCTGTTGGTGGTTTTCTTGCTTTTTTCTTTTGGCACTTCTTCTTTGTGGTTGTTTTGTGACACTTCTTGTATCCCCATCAAAATCCTCTTGAATAATACACATTTTTATAAATAACAAAATGTTGTTTATTTTCCTCTATTTCTCAATCGATAGATTAATAACTTGGAAACAGTTTTCTACCACAACGCAGTCTTCATTAGATTGCTCAGCTGTTTGAAAATAGTAAATGTTGAAAACGTATTAGGCGATTGGAGATTTTGAACATAGAGATGGACCTGAAGTGAGCAAACACTGGTGATGAGGGTTGAAAGCTGTTGAAAAAGCAAGCAAGTGGACATTTAGTGGAGATTGTTCTGTCAGATTTCATAGATGATTTTCATCAGCAGAGAGCGGCTGTTTCTGAGGAACCAGGTTCAAGAAACACAGGTTTATACACTACCAATTTTGTAAATCTTATCAATAATAAGACAAGAACATACATTTTGCTTTAAGGAAACTCTTAACCTAAACTGATAGGCTATAAAAATGTTTTTTATAGTGTGAAGCTTTAAAACCTTCCAGGACACTGAAAATGATTGTCTCTGAAAAGGTTTTGCAGAATCAACTAAACCAAAACCTTGAGATAAACCTGGTCAAAGTGGTGAAAAACGTTCACTCTTGTAAATCACCACCGACGGGTCTCGATAATGGAGGTGAAATAACACCCTTCCCACCGTTAAGTCTCCCAGCATCTTGACCAGCCCACTTCCAGTTGACCTCGGCTCAAACTGGTGATTACAGCTAATGCACAGAGCCGATGAAGTGCATTACACACACAATACAAAGAGACTGAGACAATGTAATTCTGCTGTTACCGATGCTTTTTATGTGATCGATAGGTATTACGGGGACATTGATTTCATGGAAACCTCCACTTGAAGTCACTCTGTTCCCTCTGCAGGGAGTTGGTTAATTGTAGAGACAGAAAGCTTCAGGCTTCAGAGTGAGACGGACGACACAAAGGAGGATTCCTCATATCGACACTGGGAAATTTCCCAAAATGTCAACTTTGTCATTCCTCATCTCCCTTTGTCTCCGAACATCTCTCTACCATTAACAACTCTGACAACATGTGCCTCTTCAGCTGTTAAAGTTCAGTTTAATTTAAAGAAACCAAATATCGCCAAAAATAAAGACAACCAACGAATGATGTTTAAATGAAGGCTACACACCATTGTCTGACCAACCCTGCTCCTCATGAACTAAAGTGTGTGTGTATGAAGTTCACTTTTGGTATGGTCACTAAATAAATGTCTGATATTTATTGGTTATGAAACTTAAGCCAACGCGTCATGTTCCAGGTTCTCCTTAAAAAGTAAGAAGAGTTAGTGGTGTGGTTTTAAATGTAATTGGAGTAATAAGAACCTTCCTGTTGCTTTTCATCAGTTTTGTTTGTTGTGATTTATGAGGTGGTGACAGTGGTTCAGTGGTTTTACTGGTCAATATTGAGCTAAAACATTTTTCACATGTTTTTTTACAACATTTTGAGTCAAATCGGATGGTTCATAAAAAACCATGAATATATTGTTGTTGGTGTCAATGTAAATACTTTTATTTCACAAAATAAACAATGCAGGAAACAGTATATATGTTTAAGCTTTATGTATAAAATAAAATATGGTTATAGGCCCATTTGAGTTATATTTGTTTTTGTTTAGCAATCAGCATCATCCCCAAAAAATATAGTTTATTATATAGTCTAACATCTGACAGGTGTCTATACGCTGTTCACATTTAATGAATCTTCATTTTCATATTATTCTAAAAAAGTTAAACTGATAGGAAACTTTGAGAAATTAAAAACAAGTAGCAGAAAAAAAAAAAAAAAACACAACTAAGCTTTGAGAGTTGAGAAAGTGTGGATTTAACTTTCCCTTATGGAAACATCTGGATTTAAATTTGTCAAAACCAGACACAAGGAAAAGTGCATACAAATGTGGTGAGAGAATAAAGAATAGATTTTAAGCTGAATGATGTGTGATGGATAACTAACTGAGGCTTCACGAGCATCTTTAAAATCGGTGTAATCAACAGTGACTCTGACCTCTGAGCTGCAGCTGCTTCATTCAAAAGCCAGTTTCCAGGTTAACTGGTGTCTTCAGCCACAGTTTCATGTATTTGATAGAATCGTGTCCTCAATACTCTTGTGTCTGGAGGTGAAACCCCGGTGAGCTGGTCCTGTGGCTGCAGCATCACATCCTGTCTGACTCAACTGGGTGTAAACTTTGAGCCGAGGCGGGGAGAAGGAGCCACAGCGGACCAACAGCACTGGGAGGGGTGGTTCTGGTGCCACTGGTTTGATTCCCAGCTCCAGAAAGTTAATGAAGGAGGATTATTTCGCAGACCGAGAGACGGAGGGGAACGTGTCTCTCTGTCATTCCAGGAAAAACAACCATGTCCCAGGGAATTATCCGGATACTTTGCTTGTGATGTTCTGGAAAAACTTTTACTGGACGATGTTCTCGCTGCTTCTGGGAGCTTCTCCATGTACGAAGTCTTGTTTTTTTGACTCCCACAGGCCACCTCTTGTTATTCCACTGCCTCCAATGTTTACACCGTAGCTGGTGATTAACATAATGTTGCATTCCTGTTAATTTGGACCAAACGAAGGACAACACGGGCGCAGGATTTCCACCCAAACGCAGATTTTTGGCACTTTATGAATGCAGCTGTAATCACACAGGGGAGCCTCGAGTGTTTAAATGGGTCCATCAGCAGAAAGAGACAATCAAGCGCCTTTATGCCTCAAGATCAGCTGCAGCTTCTTCGCATTGTCTGTTATGAATAGACCGATCTCCAATTGAGCCTCTTCACTTTGGAGATTTTTTCGATTTTCGATTTTTTTTTTTTTTTACAGCTATTGAAATTAGGATGTGCCGCCTGGTTCTTCTCTTAGCTTGGTGGCTCCGCTGCCTTCTCGTGATTGACACATGAAATTGACACTCGGGCTGAGCTCTTATCAAGCGAAGCGTTTCAATCCGCCGCTAATTGCAGATATGGTGCCATCCTTTCTTTTCACACGCGTCTGATTGCACGGGCACACCGCAGCCTCCCATTGCGCACAAGAGGAATGATCGATCTTACATAGCTTCTTCTCTTTTTTCCTTTTTTTTTTGCCTCCTTCTAATTGCATCAAAATGTCTTTTGTTGCCAGGGTTTAAATGCAGGAGAAACTGTTATTCGTTGTTTTGGACCGGATATAGTGTGGGTTGGGGCAGAGATGCGTAATGCGCAGAGCGAGCTCCATCTTCTCTCCAAATAGGCAGCGCGCAAGACCCGAGAATGGTGAGTCACAAACATCTGGACGAGCTTTTGGTTTGCAACCTTTTTGGATTTCTTTGTCTATCAGTGTGTTTGAGGTTTTAGTCGATTCCCCCCTGCTCCTGAAGTTCTCCTCCCGGGGATCAGGAAGGTTTGATCAGGAGGATCCACTGGGGTTTATCATCAGGGGTTTTAACGGAGAGCGAAAACCAGCAGAACTCGGTTAATTTAAGATTTTGGTTCACAGGGTCTACTGCAACCTTTTAAACGTAGTGTTCAATTAAATTTAGTGTGTTTGAATTATCAGGTCAGATTCGTGGCTATATGCAAAATGTCATCATAATGAAGGTGTAGGCCTTGAAATAGAGTTGCAGATTTTCTAGACGTTAAAATTTGAGTTTTTTTCTTAGGCTGGATCTTCTAAAACATTTCACGGACAATTATTTCCCCCTGTAACACAACTTAAAAAATGTAAATGAAGATACGGGTCCTGTCTTTGTTCTAAACTCGTCTTTTCTCGTCCGCAGTCTACATCGGAGGTGAAGAAGGAGTCCGGGGAGTCCAGTCCGTCGGAGGCCGCCTGCCTCTGCTCTCCTCCGGCCGCCAAGAACCAGTGCGCCAGCTGCGGCATGGAGATCCACGACCGGTACCTGCTGAAGGTCAGGAGAACCAAAAAGTGTTAAATGTGTTTAAGTTAAATATGTATTTTTAAGAATTAAATACACGGAGCTTCCGGAGATTTACGTTCTCATAAATTCAACATTCTCCTAATTTGGTTCCTTATTTTTATCTCAGGCCTTTATTTCCAATTTCTTTCTTTCTTTCTGTGAAACATCTGGATGAGAGTGTGTGATTGTCAGTGTTCGGGTTGTTGTGATTCTTGGGATTTGTATGATTGTGTTTTTTTATCTTTCTTTCTTTCCTTCTTTCCTTGTAACATCTGGATGATGTGTATGATTGTGTTTTAATATTTCTTTCTGTCTTTCTGTCTTCTTTCTTTCTCTCTTTTTTCTTTGTATGATTGTGTTTAAAATCGTTCTTTCCTTCTTTCTCTCTTTCTTCCTCGTAATAATGTATTATGTTTTTTTAATCGTTCTTTTCGTCTTTCGTCTTTCTGTTTTCTCTCTTTCTCTCTTTCTCTCTTTCTCTCTCTCTCTCTCTCTCTCTTCGCTGTGTGATTGTGTTGTTCATCATCACGCAGGTCAACAACCTGAACTGGCACCTGGGTTGTCTGGAGTGCTCAGTGTGCAGAGCGTCTCTGCGTCAACAGAGCAGCTGCTACGTTAAAAACAAGGAAATCTACTGCAAACTGGATTATTTCAGGTAACAGCGCTTTTATTCCGGAGCTGCTTTTATTCCTGCCTATTATGATTATTTAACGCTTAAAGTTTAACCCTTGCAAGAGGATTCTCGCTTTATTTTTAATCAGATGAAAAGGGTTTATGAATTTGAAGCTCTCTCTACACAGCTATGGAAGAAATGTGTCATCGTGAATTAAAATGAATTTGTTTATTTTTTCTAGATTTAAAAAACGAGTCACCGTTTTCTGGAGAACGTTCAATTTCAATTAGTCGATTACCATAATTTAATTGATAAATTCGGCGATTACATTGTTTTCATTTAGTTTGAAAGTTTACAAATGTATTTTATAAACTGTCCGTGAACAAAAGCTCTGTGGTTATGAGTTTCACTCCAGTCAGACGATTCAAAGTGCGTTTGCAGAGTAGAATATTAGAAAATGATGGTGAAAAGAAAAACAGACAAATGAAAAACGTGACCGGAACGTTATTATAAACCACATGTGTGTTATTGAAATCTCGAAATACTGAGGATCTCTGTTTTAATCTCCCACCGAATTCCTCAAATGTGCAGACAGAGGAAAATTCCATAAAACCATCAAATCTTATTATTTAACAGAAAACAGTAGATTTTTATCTTTAAATCTGGCTCCAGTTTTAAATTGTGAAATAATTGACTGTTTACCCCTGAAAGGAAAACGATGACCTGTAGAGATTATTTCTATTTTTTTGGATCCAGGTGATAAATCCTCAAACGTAATTGGTTTGTTGTTGTGGATGTTTTTACAGCTGATTGAGTTTCACCCTTTTAAACATCAACTCTGAACTCAAGAGTAACGAGGTTCGACTTCTTTATTTAGAGAATCCTGATTTTATCTGTGAAAATTATGTTCATGCAGAATGTAATAGAACAAGCCACGTGCACAACAATGATATTAAACTGAGCCAGATCAGAACCAATGCATTTGACTGATTCCAATTTACAAATGTACAATATAAACTGCATCAGCTGATTTCATGACCCTTGTTGCTAATCGACCTTGTAATTTTTAATTTTAATTTGGTTATTCACCAAAATCTCTCTAAACTGTCATCTGACTGTACGGGCTGTGAAAACCCCACCTCCTTCATACAAACCAATGAAACTGTGGGTTTCTGAGAAAATAATTCAAACGATAACTGGTTTACTGGGAAAATATACTGGAAACATCAGAAGAATTGTTACACTTTCTTTAACAAAAAGGCACATAGCAGTATTTTTTATTATTGAAGAAGTCAGGCTGATCACAGTTTGTAGACACATGCAGCCATGGAGTCACAGTTCAACACAGCTGTGGGGATCATGAGCTAAAACGTTGTGGGGACCATAGTTAAAAAAGATGTTGTTTTTTATTAGAAAGTTGTCCAGGCCAATTATGGGTCTAAAGAGTAAATACAAAATGTTGAGTTGTATTAGACACATAAACAACTAAATCTGTATGTAGTTAAAGGACAAATCTCTAAAACCTCTTTTTGACCACATTCCCAAAATTAAGCTTTGTCTTTCTGTTATTACACAATTGGCTGAATTAAAAGACTTTAAGTGAGATAACATAAAACATCAATATAATTTGAAGATAAAAGTGTAAAAATTTCTTTATTGACGTAAGCCCTCACACGGGGAACCCTCTGGCTGGGAATTAAACAATTTTAAACAACTGCTGCTGTTTTTCAATATTTAGTTCATTCTTTTGATGAAGAGACGATCCCTTTGCAAAACACTCTTCTGCACATATTCTATAACTTCTAAAAAAAGAGGGTTAAATGTAAACAAAAGTAAATGTATACAAATATGCAGAATTATATTAAACATGTAGGAATGTTAAAATGAGCGTAAAAGAAGAATCAGAGAGTACGGAGAATCAAAATTCAAAACAATCTGACATGGAACTGAAGGCTTCATATAGCTCAGTTAAAACACCAGCATGTGTTCAAGAAAAATATCAACTATTCAAAGTAAACACAAAGTACATGAAAGGAAAAAACAATCCCAACTAACTACCAATGTTTTTAGCAGAAATGTGCAGGTGGAAAATAACATAACATAAGTCAGGGAAATGTGTTTGCAGACTAATACAACTTATGCATTGTGCACTGTGAGTTCTTATTGTAGCTGTAAACATGTTTGTATTGTTGAGAGTGTGTGTATCAGCTCAGACAGATGTGTTTGTGTAACTGTGTGTATTTAAAAGCTCCTGCCCAGGACTTTAAACTGACCTGCAGCCGACCTTCACCTGATGTTTCCTTCTTCCCTCACAGTAGGTTCGGCACCAAATGTGGCCAGTGTGGGCGGCAGGTGTACGCCAGTGACTGGGTGCGGCGGGCCCGGGGCAGCGTGTACCACCTGGCCTGTTTCGCCTGTTTCTCCTGCAAGAGGCAGCTGTCCACCGGGGAGGAGTTCGGCCTGGTGGAGGGCCGGGTGCTGTGCCGCAGCCACTACGACGTCATGCTGGACAACCTCCGCCGGGCGGCAGAAAACGGTAACAGACACGATCCAAGATGCACCTCTGATGATCCACTCAGGAAAAATATACAAGTTTCATGGCCTGATTAACTTCCTGAGGGACCCTGGGGGTAAATTTGTCGTAGGGGCCCCTATTGGCCCCCACTATACGTATCAGTTTACATACACACATCAGGAACCGGCCAGTTCTCTACAGTGCTCTCTTTAATGTCCTTTTCAGACATGAGCAAGGTCCAGACTGTATCCGGACTTTGCCTTTCACATATGAAGATCAGAGGAGGAGATTTTCCTGGTCTGATGCGTTAAGCAAGTGTTTTTGTTACCTGCACATCAACACTGAAATCAACCTTCATCACCAAATGAATCTCTGATGTGGTTGTCTTTCCAAATTCACACCTACCTCAGCGTCTTCTACATGTCTGGCTCCTCATTTGTGCAATTTTTTTTGTTTTTCCGGGTTTTGCTTCTGTTGAATGTTAAACGTCATCAACACTGCTTTGAATTTTCCTGACATTTTGCTGCTGTATTCTCACATGCACTGAACTCGGCTGGCAGCTGACTCGGACATTTTGGTTCTCAAATTCAGTGCACGTCTGAGAGCAGTTGGAATTTCCTCTGTGGGAAAGTCATATATCGAACCAAGCGGCCCCCTCACAGAAACACATGATCCCAAACCACATCATTCTGACCTTTAAAGGATTATGACCCAAGTGCTGCAATAATACATTACATGTCATTTTAGCTGACGCTTTTATCCAAAGCGACTTACATTTTTTTAGAACACTCAGCATTTCTGAGGGGCATTTAGGGGTTCAGTATCTTGCCAAGGACACTTAGGCATGCAGATGGGATAGAGTGGGATTCGAACCGGCTACCTTCTTGTTGCAGAGCACCCACTCTTTCCCCTAGGCCACGCTCTCCCGTAATAGTCAAGTAGAAAAGTTTAAGAGACGTTGAGGAGTTTCCGACGATGGTTTCATTGCAGATTCCTGAACTGATCGTAGAATTCAAGGGGCTTCTCAGAAAATTGTCATGGAATAACGTAATCAGCCGTTCTCTGGGGCCCCCTCTCACCTCGGGGCCCCAGGCAATTGCTTGTGATGCCCCTGCTCTCAAGGAGCTTTGCTCCACACTGTCTGAGAACATCACATAATTACTCTCTGAGGATTCAGCCCAGCTCTTTGTTGAGCTGATGTAACGTCATCATCTCATCAAAAGTAAAAATCCACATTTCCTTTCTTTCAATATGAAATATCAACATATGTTAACTTCTTGAATTTAAGACGAATGATGTGAGGCTTTGAAAACCAAGATGAGATTGTTATAGACGATGGACTTTGCTAAAACATTAAGGAATTTTTAACTGAACTTGGAGAAAGAGGAACGTTTTGGGAGATCTGACAAAATAGTAATAATAAAAAAAGAAATATAAACCAGAGGTATAAATGAAACGTATGGAGGAATACATGTTTCACACTGAGAATAACAGCTCTGGTGGCAGACTCAGCTCTCTGCTTTGTTTCCAGTGAGGAACATGTCGGCCGTAATGGTATAAATACTTTGGCCTGTGCGGTTCTTGGCAAGAAAACATTTAAATTAAGTTAGCGTGGCTTGTTTGGACAGTTTCATGACACAGACTTTGTGGAACTGTAATAAGCTCGGCCTGTTGTGTTGTGCAACCTCACAATGCGCTAGCTGAAGTTTTTTATTTTCCGAGTGAAGTGACATGAGAACCCTTGTTGTGATTGTCTTCAGGCACAGGACTGACTCTGGAGGGAGCGCTGCCCTCCGATCAGGACGGTCAACCCAAACCAGCCAAGAGAGCGCGCACGTCCTTCACTGCCGAGCAGCTGCAGGTACATTCTGCACAAAAGGTCAAAGTTCTGATCGCACACTGTGCAACTGATACTTAATTATGGGTAAATAGAAAACTGGAAAATGTACTTTAGGTATGTTCTCAATGCAGAGAAATGTCCCCTAGCTAATGATACTGGATTTTATTACTTGAAAAAGTAAAATTGTTCAGATGCAGCTGATGGTTATAAAGGGTGAAAACTGATGATTGTTTGCATTTTGGATTTACCTTCTCATCTCGATCAATGTGTTTATTGATTATTTTTTTAAACATAAGAAAACGAAAAGAACGATCCATCACAATAACGCAGGGCTCCAACTTTCAAATAAGATGAGGAGAAGCAAACAAAATCCACAATTGAACAAAATGGAACCGTGAAATATTCCCAGGCATTATTTGCATAAAAATACATTAATTATCGGTTACCGGAACAGTTGTTGATTATAAAGTGATAACTAACCAAGAAATGTATTAATTGATCTATTAATGTGCAGTAAGTTTATTTTTTCAATGAAGTTTCGTGTTTTTAATGTTGTATTTAAAGTATGTGTTGGGTTTGTAAATAAAAATGTGTGAAGTTACTAAAGTTGTCAAAATGTATCATTGTACACAATGTGACTGTTAAAAACTGAAAAATTATAAAACACATATTTACTTTCCTCCACCTGGTATTAAATTATTATGTGTTTCCTCTCAGGTGATGCAGAATCAGTTCGCTCAGGACAACAACCCCGACGCTCAAACTTTACAGAAACTGGCAGAAATGACGGGGCTGAGCAGACGAGTGATACAGGTCGGACACAATCACACATCATAAAAAGATATGAGGCAAGATTATATTGTGTCGTGCTGCAAAGAAACTGGGCTCTGAGACAATTAACGTGGAACAGGAAAGAAGAGAGACACAGTTTCAGCTCCACTACAGGATGTTTTTTTTATCCTTTCACCCTGCTGGAAAAAAAAGACAATCTGAAAAGAGAAAATCAGGCTTTGATTGAGCAGCTTGTAGACGCGTGCAACTCGTAACAAGAGGTTATAATTTGATTTGGCTGCTTTGTTTGAGAGGATGATTACTCAAATGGAACCACAAAGACAATTAATATGCAGAATACAATGTTCTTTCACTTAGTAAAATGAGTCACACCCAGTGGTGAAAGTAAAGTAAAGTACTCATACATTTACGTATCATTATATTACTTTACGTTTGCAGCAAGTTAATGTTCTGCTTAAGTTAAAATATCATATCATTATATTTTGTTCTGCAAATAACAAGTCACTAGAGATTTGAAATTAATATCGTGGATTTAAAAACTACAATATCAACCGAAAAGTAACGGAGTAGAATTACTCATAGTAGCATAAATGTAGTAAATGATTTCTCAATTAAAGTTGTCAACTGCCATTTTGTGCTCAATTCTTAAAACCGGAGAAGTTCCTCCAGAGTTTATCACAACAAGTTGAAATCATCTTCAGTGGTCCGTTAAAATAAAGAAGATAAAGTTAACATGTGACCTTCTATGACCTTTTGAATTAACCTGAAAGTGATCTTAAAGACCAGACCAGGTGAATTATTCAGCATTTAAAAATAAAAGTAAAAAGTTATTAAAATCACTGCCAACTTATTTCAGTTTACCAGTTAGGTCCTTGGTGCAAACCAGCAACAAATACTTGTCCTGTGGCTCCTCAGTGTGTTTAATAATAATCAAACCAGTGATTAGAACAATAGTGAAGCTCGGATCTACATCTCCACAGTGTCAGTGCAGAGTTCTTCCACCCTGTTTCCTGAATGTTCACATTATCTGTAATACCTCCCAGGTTTGGTTTCAGAACTGCCGGGCACGACACAAAAAGCAGCCGCCCCACAACAGCTTCTCTCAGAGCGCTCCGCTGTCCAGGATGCCTCCATCGCTGCCAGACGACATCCACTACTCCCAGTTCAGCAGCCCGGACCGACCACACCTACTCGCTCTGCACGGATATCTGGACGGTGAGTGTCCCCTCCTCTTGTTCCCGCTTCAAATGCTGTGATGAAAGGTTTTCAATAATACATTACCTAAAAACTGATTTAAAGCATCATTTATTTACAACATATACAGTTATGGAAAAATGGTTAATTTGCTTGAGTAGAAATTTGGGTTACTCGACTGTTGTTTTTTTATGCTTTTTACTTCTACATTTATGTGAAAGTTTTTCCTTTACGAACTTTACATGAAGTGCTTATACAGCCGAGGATCTACAATGTTTTATTAATCATGTTGCCTACTAATAAAATACTTATTTGTTCTCCCAGGGAACTATAGAAAGAAAAGATCAAATACTGTATCTTTAAAAACAACCTATAAAATCCTGCCATGCTAAAATATTTATAAAATATTTAATTTGTACAGTAAAGTAATGATAGAAACTTCATGTCAAAACCTCGATGTAAAGAAATACCACATGGTTACAAGTAAAAAAACTATTAGTTGAAGATTTTGCTCTAGTAAAACTATAAAAGTATGTACATCAAATTACTATACCAAGTAAGTAAAAATACTGCTTATTCTGAATAATGTATAATATCCTCCTGTATTATAGTCATCGATGAATTGATATTTATAACACTTTAATGTTGCAGCTGTAGAGGTGGAGCTCATCTGAATAAATACGTTTACTCACCTCAGAATTATACGAGGGGTTAAGCTGTGAGGTCGTGTTGTAGGAAGCTCCAGTCTCAGCTCAATCAGAGACTTGATGGAGCAGCAACGCACTTAAAGGGAACTTCAGGTTTGGTCGGAGACGTCATATTCTTCAACTACAGTCCAGTAAAAACAAACACTTTTACTTTAACTCAAGGTCGTTAGTTATTACTTTGAAGCTTCTGCAGAATATCACAGTAAATTACACAGTTTTGACCGAATTTCATATGATTTATTTCCCATTTCCTTCTAAATTCCTATGTTGTTGCTGCCATTACTGAGAACTTCTGCCTCTCAACCTACACTTTGGGAACCAGAAAGTGTTTTATCGCTTCCTGATTCAGACAGAGTGACATATTACTGTGTAAATCGAGGGTATTTTCATACATTTTTACCCTTTTTCCCTTTTAAAATGAGACTCTGACGTCATGTATTGGACAGACCGAGGAGCCCTCAGGAAAATGCTTAATTTCTCATTATGAATGACACAGAAATAATGTCTTGACTTGAATGGACTATGTGATAAATGCTGAAGCCTCAAGGTTTTTACTTCAGTTTTTAAAGACGTGGATTCTGACTGTGTGCTATTAGTACCGGGCTCCCACCGCCTCACTAACTCTCTTCTCTTGTTTGTGCAGCTCATCCCTTCTCCGTCCTCGCTGCTCCGGGCCACTTGACCCATCCATCCATCTCGTTACCACAGCTTCCCATAAGCCGCTGACACACCGGGCCCGCGGCTCCACCACTCTGATGATATTGTGAAAGAAAATGTAATGTAAAATGTTTTGGGAGCAGCAGGACAATCTGCTTTCAATCAGTCGGATTCTTCGTCGTGAGACTGAAAAGCTCAACTTGTCTTCTGAAGACAGCAGATTGTGGTTACGGAAGAAAACGTCCAACAAAGCAGGACAGAAAGGACGAGCGCTCATTTTGTTTTTTCCTTTTTTTTGTGGCTGGACACAAAACACTGCATCAGGTCAGGATGTCTTTTCATTTGTTGACTCAATCATTCAAGGTGTTTTAATAAGTTCGCTGCAATATGAGCTTTCAGAAAAGACGAAAAAGGGAGCGTTGTAAGAGTATTACAGTAAAACCTCAGTATTTTGTCTCTTCGTCTTGAGTTGATGATGAGCACGTTTGCAGCCTCACTGTCGTTTGTTGTTGTGTTGTTGTCAGAAAAATTGGAAACAACTTATTTATTGCAGAACAAAACTTCACTTTTAAAAAAAGCACTTTTCAATGTGTCTGGAAATGAAAACAATTCAGTGATTGTACATTGTAAATATACGGTTTAATAAAATGTATCAGAACTGTAACGAATCAAAGGGTCGGGTTGGTTTACTGATGTGGAGAGAGCAGATGTGTGTGTGTGTGTGTGTGTGTGTGTGTGTGTTAGAGTGTTAATCTTTCTTAACATTTTGGGGACTTATCCTCATGGGGAACAAATCAATTCCTCATAAGGTAAAACGTTATATATCAAGGAGAAGACATGTTTTAATGTTAGGTTAAAATTAGGGTTAAAGGTTAAGGTCTTGTCTCTATGGTTTCGCTTAGAGAAAGAGAGAGAGAGAGAGAGAGAGAGAGAGAGAGTGAGAGAGAGAGCGAGAGAGAGAGAGAGAGAGAGAGAGAGAGAGTGTGCGTTTCGGTGTGTGTCTGTGCCTGTGCGTGTGTCTGTGTGTGTGTGCATGCAATGGAGCATTGCAGACAAAAGTGATATTTTAGGACACTACTTTTACACCGACCGTTGCCAAGTCTAAGTGCTAAGGGTCAGAGGTCAGGTACCTGTATCTAGTGACCTGTTATCGAGAACAATGTCCTGCCACCAACCTACACATCATCTCCAATTTACCTCCTGTGCTGAACAGGAAACCTGATCAATCCTGCTGTGAGAACCATTATGGAGGTTTTCCCTCGCAGCGCAGCCATTGATTGGTCCGCCTGTTGCCTTTTATGAGGCCTTTTAACACAGATCATCTGCAGTTGTTGCATTGATTGACAGCACTTAAGCCTTAGCCGTGATGGGAAGAGTGAACGGGTTAGAGGATATCGTTAGATCGGGATTTTCCAAACTGGATCAATGTGGCTTTTTTTCTGTCTCTCTCTCCCTCTCTCTCTGTCTCTCTTTTTTAGCACAGAAGTAAATTCTTTGAGTGTGCAACAATAATGCACTTTTACAATCCTGGTCACATTTACACCACTGGCACTCAGAGAGCAGCAACTAGACAACCTGAAACTAAAGTCTGAGCGGCCTATATTTCTATTTATCCTTTTAAAATGTGACCAAGATATTTACCCAGCAGGATCTCCTGCAGTCACTGTCATAGACTTTTACTCGTCTTTGTTTCCTGGCTCTCATATTGGTGACATTTTTTCTCCTTCCTCCTTCTTGTTAAAGCGATGATCTTTACAGTTTCTTTATTTATTTTAGTTCCAGCTGCTGAACATTCCTATTTCGCCACCTTGTTTCCCAGCATCTGTATTTCAACACTTCAAACAAATAAGCAGTGTCCTCACATTGTTGACAGATTTATCCCCTTTTGGTCAGTTTAAATCCAGTGAATGGTTAAACCGAGCCTGAATGAAGAGGTTGCATGGTTATAGTGCAGCATGCTGTGTATACGTATCTCTTCCAAATGACCCCAAATTATCCTACGCCGGCCAACTAGCTTATTTATTTTCCACCCAACAGCACTTTCCCCATTGTGGTTCTCCAGAGGGCTGCTGGTGCATCCAGGAAGCAGGTCAGGTCCCATGTTTCTCCACATCAAGCTCAATTTCGGATAAATTTTTTTGTCATACAAACATATCATTGGTATCAATCTCGTAATTTCCTCATTTAAGAACATTTCCCTGAATCAGGATCTATCTGTTGGAGGATACAGGTACTAGAATACTAGATTGTTTCATTTACTTGTTATGAACCTGATCAATTAAAACTAAATGAACACAAATATTTAATTTGAGTTAAAAACAGGACTGGACCAATATGAGTTTCTGTGTCTGCATCATTGTCTTATCTTTGAACACATGTACGTGTGTTTTTGAGTGTGGATCTAAACTATATCTGTGTTTAAACAATAAAAGGACTTGAGGATCACAGCATCAGAAGGTTGTAGAAGAAGACTGAGGGAGAACTCCTTCTCCAAACTTTATACCTCTAAATCAAACTTTCTTCTAATCAATCACTTTCAATCAACTCAATCAGGAGGAAACCCGCGATGATGCTCCTCGTGAAACCGTAGAACAAAAGCTGTCTTCATGCGAAGCAGAGCGATGATTATCAGACTGACATGGTTTGGGCCACCTGCCAGCACTACACTGTAAAAACCCATATTTCTCCCCCATCAGAGTCCCCCTCAGATTCCAAAGCTTAAGGCAGCATTTAGACATGTCTCCCTCTCTCCGAGCACAAGCATCCCCGAGCGTTCAAGTCCCCCTCGGGTTTTTTTTCATCCTGTCATGCGTCCGCCTCGGTGATTGGCAGCCTCAAGTGGTTGCAGATGAAAGCGGGCCCCCCATGCTAATGAATAGGCCCCTGATTGCAGAGCTGCTCGCTCGCTGAATTACAGCGGCGGCCGCCTAATGAGCAGATACACTGCAGTGCCCCCTTGTCTCTGCGTATTCACATTTCTCTTCTTCGCGCTGATGAGCTCTCCCCTTGCACAACAGTCAACAAAACCTCTGTGGAAGATTGCAACGCGAGGCCATCTTCATCATCAGCGACCTCCTCCTCCTCCTCCTCCTCCTCCTCCTCCTCCTCCTCGAGTTTATTTCGGTTGCTGCCATATGCTGACAGCTTCTTCAGTTTTTTGCTTCTTCAAGTCTTGCTAAAAAAGGCTTTTGTTTGACTGAACTGATGAAGCCTCGCAAAGTAACTGAATGGCTGATGAGTATGATAATGTTTTAGTTTCGGCTCCGGAATAAAAGAACTTGGATGATGAATTTAAGAATAAAGATGTTCTAAAAATATATTATGAAATAGTTCTAATGAGGCCTTGTTCATTTATAGAATAGTATCAGGGAACACAATATTTTACTGTCTCCTGATACTTTGGATTCACTGTTAGGGACCAAGACAAATATATATCTGGAGCAGGATGAGCTTTCTTTAGTTTGTGTAAATAAACCAAGGGCACTCAGGGTAAAGGGATTATTTGAACTCTTCTCTTAAAACCTGCAACATTCTCCCCACATGTTGTGATCAGTGTAAGATTTGTGCATCTTGTTCAACACATTTTTTTTTCATATAATACGTCAACCTGCTTGAAACCTAGACCCATGGTGCAAGCGAAGGTTTGATTATCTTTATTGTAATTCAATGCTTGAGACTCTTTATTCAAACTGTACCGTTTATAAATATAGTAAAGTAATTTAGTCCAAATTAGGCCTCTCCCCCAAATGAAAGTTGTTTCCTTCACAAGACCAAACTGTGTAAATGGCGTAAAATGTAATCTGGTTTTCCAAAACAAAGTAGCAGAGGTGTAAGGATGGATTAAAGGGATAGTTCACCCCAAAAATGAAAACTCACTCATTATCTACTCACCACTATGCTGATGAGGGGGTGGGAGAAGTATAACCAAAACTTTGATTTCAGTATCACAAATATTTTCTCTGGTTGTCCACCTCATTGTTGCAGAAAACACGCAGTTTATCTCTGGAAGCACTTATCTCAGCATCATTTCTAAATTCCATTTCATCCATCAGCTGTTTGGTGACACAAGAGCAAACCGGCAATTTGAGCCTCTCTCAGACCGACGGCGACTAAATCTGTTGTTCAGGAACTGGACTATTTGAGGCTTCGGACCTGGATCCATGTCAACAGATCAACAGCGGGAGGGGGAGCGCGGCGTGAGCGAGCATTTTTAGGTGAAACGTCCTTTTTATAGACCAACTGGACCACAACGAATTTACTTTGTGGCTCAGGGTGTTTTGTTTAAGTGTGGATGTTGCACAGGCCTTCCATTTTACCCCCCCCCCCCCCCCCGCTATAAAAGCTATAAACTGTATCCAGTATCAAGTTTCCAAACAAAAGGACAAAACCAAATGAATTTATTTGCCTCTGGACTCCAGGCTGGTACACGGTGTACTATATAGACATTCTGAGAAACAGACCTTTTCTCCACATGTAAACAACGACTTGTACAGTAGCAACCTATAGGAGGAGGGCTGATGAAAAGAGAGGAAATGGTTGAAACATATGATTCACTTCATCCGGGCTGACGGCCAAACTGCGCTCTATGCAAAAATAAACACAGGACTCCACAGCAGGTTCCCAGAATGTGTTTATATGGGGGGGGTGGGGGGGCGGGGGGGGGCACGACAACGACTTCAATATATCACAGCACGTCAGTTTGATTTATTAGAAGCTGGAGTAGAATCTAAATCACTCCCCTGAGGCTCGATGCTGGACACAGAGATGTGATGCCATGTGTTTGGGTGGACAGGTGGTGGCGCTAGAGTGCTACAGTGGAACTCTGGAGATTCTGGGAGGTTGCAGCAAAACAGTTTGTGGTGCCTGTTGAATTATATTGTGTTACACTAAAGAACTGCGGCAATTGTTCAGCCTATTAAAGTCAATGGGAAATAAAAACACTGGTTTTATAGGAGTTCAGCCCAAAGTCACCACAGCCACAGTCTCAAAATGATCACACAGTTGAATCAGCACCTCTCAGAATTAATTTCATCCAAACCTGAATAATATGATTGAATATGAATATTACAGGAAGGTTGTATTATACTACATTAGGTTTAGATTGGTCCAGTGTGTAGGGGCTTAGTGACACCTAGTGGTGAGCATGTGGATTGCAGTAATTTATGTTTTTACTATTTTTTTTAAAGGAAAACAAACCAAATCCCGAAGTAACAGTTTCACTTCATCTCTGTAGAGAAGAATCAGCATCATGACCAGGCTGTGGAACATTTCTCACCCACAAGGTGGCAGCGTGTTCATTCTGCTACTGTGGATTGTTAACAAGAGGAAGCACTTCATTTGCATACAGCTATTTAGTCATATGTGGTATTAATCAAGCATGTTTGTCCACATCATGTAATGTTTACATCACTGTTGGACACACAGATAAATAAACACCTGGGTAATGTTGTGCAGTTCAGTGCAACGCTTCTGAAACCGGAGAACAGGAGACTTCCCTTTTGTTGGGTTGCTGTTGGAGTTGATCGAACAAATTGATGTGGACAATCTCAACAGCTTGTTTTGTGTGTGTGTGTGTGTGTGTGTGTGTGTGTGTGTGTGTGTGTGTGTGCAGGGCAGGAGTGCCTGGAGGAGGAGACATGCAAGTCACTGAACCAGGTCAGTGTCACTCTGTGATCTGATCCTGTACAGGGAGAATAATACCAGCGGAGGAATTTCACAGGGATTACAGCAAGAGAGGAGCTGAGAGATGGTTGACACTTATCAAATGTACAAAACTGGTGTGTGTTTCTGGGTCTGGGTGTGAATTTAGTCCATGTTTCCAGTTCAACCAGACCTACGCCCTGCACCTCTCGCTGCATTTCTCAGGGGTCTTCATTTTCTTTTCATTGTGTCCCTCCATTGTCGGCTGCTTGCTCCCGTTTCTCCGCACCCTGCCGGGCCGTCCTCAGGTGAAGCCGGCTTCTCACGTGGCTCCGGCTGCATTGTGTCCACACCTCATGGGATCACTGTGGAGACAGCCGGGGCCCTGTTTCCAGCCGGCCTGCCACACCGGTTTGTGCTCCATGGTTTCACCGGCTGCCACAGAATGTCAAGGACTGTCTGAACAACTAATATAGCTCTACGAGTTAGTTTGTTAAAGTCCAGAGAGTACGCTCTCAATCAAACTTTATTTGTATGACACTTTTCATACACACAGTGTAACACAAAGTGCTTCACAGAATAAAAGCAATAAGAGCAATACCCCTCAACTCTCCAAACACCCCCATTGTGCACAGAGCAAAACAAGATTAACATAAATCTCATAAATTTTCAAATTTCAACCAACACCAATCCCTTCTGTCTAACTACAGTACAGACACATTATTGTACTTATCCACATCTTACACTTTGCAGCTCAAGTGTATCCATGTAAAACATACAGTAAAAAAAACTATACACACACTATGGTTAAAATTAGCTTTACCCTGACAACATTAAAATGTTACAGGTGAATATTGTGAATTAGTAAATCAGTAATATTAAGTGGTGGAAAGTAACTGAATGCAATAATAAAGTATTATTTTCAATTACAGGGTTGAAGTTCATTACTTGAGTATTTTTTCTATGCTGCCACTTTCAGAGGGACATATTTTACTTTGTACTCCACTGTCTTCATTAAATGTAAATTAATTGATGTTGATTCAGTCATAGATCACGTGTCTCAACCTACAGCTGCTGTTTGCAAACTTGTGACGCTGCGTACAAAGAACTGCATTTAACATCAGTTTAGTATGTGTGCACCATTGTTGCTTTTCTCACTCCCCCTCCACACGGTGTACAGTTGCATCCTCCTCTTTGCTGCAGTGGGATTGGACAAACCACCGAAGGCTCCACCTCAACACAGAGTCCTGCCTCTGTGGCTAAACTCACCTGTGAGATCTGGTCCAGCAGCTGCAGTCCCTCTCAGCACCAGGGTGGAAACCAGCAGAAGAGAAGACTCAAGAACTGACCTCCATGTAAGTACTGTTTCCATCTCTCTCCTGACTTTCTTCTTCTTACTCATTAACTGACCATTAAATATCACTGAGTGAGCAACTTTTTCCATTTGACACGGAGGATGCAGATTTAAAGTGATGAGAACAGAATTAAAACGTTTAATATTTACCAATTTTATTTAAACCATCATCTATTATCAAAGTTGACAAAAAGTTTTATCACAAGGTCCAGATAATGTCTTTCCTAAGATGGCTGACTGAGTGAGTCTGAACTGGGCTCAGGGGCCCGAGAGGTGAGAGGGCCCCTGAGCAGGAGCCTCTGTCTGAGGTGGAAGTTACTACACAGACATGGAATATATCTACAAAGAGATGCAAAATGACTAAAGACAGATGTCACACCCCCACATAGAGAATGCAAATCACAAACAAAACATACAGACATGTTTTACAGAAGTAACGAGCAAAGAGATGTGGAAACCGCTATTCAGAGAAGCAAAGTGACAATAAAAGGCAAAAAAACAAATGAAAAGAGACAAAACAATGTTGTATTTCTGTCTCTTTTGAATGACAACTGTTTTCAAGCTCAAGAGTGACCTCTCGATCTCATTAATTCACCAATTACATGTTTAAGAGTCTGAGATTTGTGTCCTGCTCACAGATACAAAAGTTGTGCATGTGAATCTTCTGCAGAGGACACCATGGCCTCCACCCACTCCGTGCGCAGCTACTCCCTTCGCCAGCCCTCCTTCTCCAGCACGTCTGTGAGGGACAGCGGACGCAGCTTCCGCTCCAAGCCTTCCGTCTCTCCTCTGTCCCGCTCCGTCTCGGTGGGGAACGGCCTCAACATGCTGGGCTCCAGCCTCAACTTCAACGGCCTCGGTGTCAGCACCTGCGACAAGGAGACCATGCAGTGCCTGAACGACCGGCTGGCCACCTACCTGGACAAGGTGCGCTCGCTGGAGAGGTCCAACGCCGAGCTGGAGGTGAAGATCAAACAGATCATGATGGAGAAGGTTCCAAAGGGTCACGACATCGAGGGGATGATGGCCCAGGCGCATGTCATCGGGCAGCAGGTCAGTGTCCAATTTAAGAATCCACTTCCCCATGATGAGGAAACATCTAATCACGCCTGAGTGGAATTGATCTCTGTCTTTTTTGATAATAAGATGATTGATTCAGACCTGGGTTAGAATCAAGTAAAGGCAGTTGAAAAAAAACAAGTTAAGGATTTTTAGTTTGAAAGACACATAACCGTCCTCTAATTCAACATTAACTCTCGATGCATGTGCTTCAACACAACACAATGACATTTGGGTTTCTAACAATAAACTTTACAATAGTTTTAGTCCATCTTGTTTTAAAGGTATATAGATGAAGGCAGTGATGAGAGAAGGAGCACAAAGCTCCTGCAACGGCCTTTTGAACTGATTTCCACATGACACGATTTAGTAAACACATGCATTGTTTTCTGACTGTAGGTGACATTAAATAAACAGGCGCAGTGACATTATAATTATGAAAAGCTCTTGTTCTCCGTGCCAGATCTTAACTAACGTTCCATGTTCCTGCTCAGGTGAGAAAGAAGTCGCTGGAGAACGCTCGGATCATGCTGGAGATTGATAACGCCAAGCTGGCAGCCGATGACTTCAGGGTCAAGTGAGTGTCACACAGAGGGTTCCTTTCTTTAACTTGCCTGTGAGTGTTCGCATGAGAGCGTCAGACCGCGAAGCGATGTGAATAAATGAGCTTTCTGTCAGCCTGCGAAATAAGAGCCACATTCCCACGGTGCTCGCCTCGCCGGCAGTGATGTATTGAGCAGGTCAGAGAGTCTGAAGCTGGAGGGAAGATGGAAGAGTCGGGGAACCGCCCACTGCTGCTGTTTTTCACAGCGTGTTGATGGTATGTTCTGTGGCCTGATGCGAGGGAGTAATACATCAATTGACAGCGATTCATGGCATCAGCAGCAAAGTGTGTGTGGACCTGACATCAAGATGTTTGCACGAGTTTCACTTGTTTCCATTCCTTCTGGGATTTCAAGTCAAATCAAGTCAAGTCTTCTTATTTATATATTTAAAATGTACAACTCATAGTCCTTGTGGCAATAACACTATATAGCAAAACTATTAACCAGTATGACTTTATACATGTATCAGAATATTACTTTATTATGTTATTTTGTTGATGACATTTAACTGAACACACTGAAGTGTTTAAGATAATTCTAATATCATCACCAGCAGCTGCAGATTTGGATCAAAAAAATTCAGTGCACATACAATTTGTGAGTTTATTTCTAATCCAGATGTGAAATACCAGTTTAGATAGCAAGGCTTTATAGAAGAAGACACTTTTCTGATGATGTCTCCGAGATTCAAGTGATGACCATCTCCATATAACTCCCAGTGGTGATTGTGAGCTGACATCAAACAAAGCAGCATCCAGTGGTTTGAGCCACGTGATCATTCAGGAGATCTCCATAATACGGTGTAAACAGGATAGTGGATTATATTGTGTTATATGTGTCATAGTAGGAACGCTAAGAATAACATTTTAGATGCTCATCGCGAGGTTTGTGCCACAATCTGATGTTTAAGCAAACTTCAAGGAATTTCTAATGTTTTATTTTGCTAATAAGATTTGAACGATAGATGGATAGTTTTGGGAACAGCAGCGTTTGTGTTGCACGTCTCTGCTTACGAACTTTTTTCGTCTTACTTGAATCCTCCACTGTGTTCTTCCCTCAGGTGGGAGGCGGAGGCCAGCCTGTGCCAGTCGGTGGAGAGGGACTGTCAGGCTCTGCGGAGAGCGAAGTCCGACCACGACCAGATCATCGCCACGCTGCGAGGGGACCTGGACAGCCTGAAGGAGGAGCTCTACTTCCTCAAGAAGAATCACGACGAGGTGAGACCCCTGCAGAGGTCGAGGTCACGTCAGACATGATCGATCAGCTGCTCATCAGGGTAATCACCTCACAAGCTGTCACGGGTTGTCTGTATAAATATAGGAAGTGAGTTTGTTCACTGAGATGTATGAATGTCAGTTTCCTGCACCTTGACATTATTAGTTCGATGCGTTCTAGTGTTTATTTGTTTTTTGCAGCAAAACAGTTTAACATGAACCCGCTCTGATGAGGTAGTTTGTGTTGACTTACTCAGGCCAGTCAGGCCAGAGGGTTTTAACAGTATTCAGTATCTGAAACATGATCATGTTAAGTGTACTGACACACCCTCGGTCTTTGTAGCCATGGTGCTTCCAGATAGCACAGCAGCATTTGAGCCCGTCCAGCCACAGGGATTGTTTAGACAGTCAGGTGTGGTGTCCAGGATGTAGACTTCCTTATCACCATTGTATATTTAGAGTCACACTTCACTTATTCTGAAAAGGGAGATGTCACTTGTCAGCAGAGAGTTGTGGTCGTCCAAAAATACTCTGCAATAAGAACTCATTGTCCAGGGTGTGAGGTGGAAACCACAGTGAGATGTATTAGTCCGTTCTCTTACCCTGTGTGACTTACTGTAGGAGCTGAGCTCCCTCAAGGGGCGTCTGACCAACGAGCAGGTGAACGTGGAGGTGGACGCGGCCCAGAGTCCGGATCTGGGGGCCACGCTGGCCGAGCTGAGGGTCCAGTATGAGGGCATCACCCGCAAGAACAAGGAGGAGGCTGACACCTGGTACCTCAAGAAGGTACATCGTCGCATTAATCAGACCTTATTATTATTATCGTTATTATTATTTATAGACTACAAACTGTACATTACACTGTGGTTTATGTCATGTGTGTGTCCACAGTTGGACGCAGTGCAGTCGGAGGTCAGAGAAAGCAACGAGGCTTTGCGTTCTGCCCAAACTGAGCTCAGCGAGAGGCGACGCTTCCTGCAGGCGCTGGAGGTCGAGCTCGGGAGCCTTCGCAAACAGGTACAACATTCTGCCACATGGTGCATGGGCACAGTCTGAATACGTGAACCTCTGACAGTAACCACCGCAGTATGGTGCTTCTCATTCAAGAAGAACATATGATGGTTTCTAACAGTTTTGTCTGCGACTTTCATGGTAATATTTGAACATTGAATAATGACAATAGATTTTTTTTTGTGGGTTTGATCACTGTTTTTCTTTTTCAAGTTTGTGTCGGTACTTTTTGAGAAGACGTTTCAACCCTTTATCAGATACTTAGCTGTTAATATCAACTTTTCTATTAGCTTGTTAAGTAGTTTCCCTTATTTTCGGGCACAAGACAATTTCGGAAGTTAACAGTGCCGATACGAGTAGTCAAACCTTTTTACAGGTCCTGGGGTTGACTGCAAGAAGCTCCAACTGGACTGTGGGTGGTTGAGTTGGACTGTGGTTGATGTAGGCACTGGCTTTTTACAATGATGACGACTACATGAAAAAGAAGAAAATATCTTTGGTTCTGCACGATTTATTCAAATATCTATTTTTAACAATCCCTTTGTGACAAAGTGACGAGAGTAACAACAAATCGTATCAACTATATACTGTAATACAGAAGCCTCCGTGCTCTTACTATGAGGCTCCAATATGGAGATTCATATATTTTCCACATTAAGTACCGTGTCTTCACCTCACCTACACACTGCACAGATGTTGGGCGTAACTACAGATAACAGCTTCTTTCGCTTTGTCAACTATAGCGGTGAAGTGTACACAGCAAACATAGACCCATAGGGCCGATGTTTTCTCTGTGTATATCCGCTACGAGTGCACACGGATCACACAGCACATGGAAAGGTTCAGTGGAGGCAGATATAGCTCATGGATGTTTGTTCAGCCTGATAGTGAGCACACAGTATTGAATGTGGAGATATTATGGCGCTGACAGTCTCTAGTATCTAGTGACGGGTCATGAATGGATGAGCTCAGCTGGTAAACACACAAAGGGCACCAGAAGGAGTTCTGATTGGTAGGTCAGCGAAAGTGTCTCCGACAGACGGACGACAAGACAGCTCCCCAGCCAAATCATCTCGATCTCAACATGGTGGCTGGCTGCAGTATAAGTTACACTCCCCACCTCCTCCATGTTAGTGGACGACACATGGGAAAAACTCAAAAGTCAAACAGTCAAGTAAATTGGGGTGGTAAGGGGTTGTAATTTACAAGTAAAACAGGAAATGATAAGTCCTGAAGGTCACTCAAAGAGGAAGATGTAGCAAGGGTTTGATGTCACACTCCTGCAGGATGCACCTTTTAAACTGAAAAGCTAAACTCTTCTACATGCACTTGAGAATGAAACCTGTTGTTAACCCTCACAGGTCAGTGTGTTGGAGGGAAACCTGGGGGAAACTGGACACAAGTACTCGGTGGAGATGGACCGTCTCCAGGCCACACTGACCCATCTGGAGGACGAGCTGTCTCAGCTGCGTCTGGACATGCAACGCAACAAGACCGACTACGAGCAGCTGCTGCGCATCAAACAGAACCTGGAGATGGAGATCGCCACCTACAGGCGGCTGCTGGAAGGAGAGGAAATGTATGTGACAGCTGGGAGAACACAATCGAAAAATCCTGATAGTTCAGACATGGTAGCGATGTTGAAACGAATTTGGCGGTGGCATGGATGAAGCTTCATGCGTTTTGTAGCTCTGTTCGGTGTAATTTATTATAATACAGCATTTTGCAGCTGAAGATCCAAAGTTAGGCCAAAAACAGATGTAAAACAGAGTGAAAGTGCTCATGTTAGCAAAGAGGCAGGAAATTGAATTATAATAATCTATATTTACGTCAGCTTAACAGTTAACATTTTGAACTTCTAATTTAAAAAGACTTTGAGGTCATTGCAAACTAGACTGTATCTGTTATGAACATGATTTCTACTTACTGTTTTGCTTTCTTGAATTAAGTTGTCATGTTCTTTTGTCCGACAGGGTGAAGGAAATAACTCCACCTCCTAAAAGTAAGTTCAAGTTATTTTCACTGCATGTACTGAATCTCACTACAGAGCGATAGCTATAACATAACTGTGTCACACACATAAAACTGGCTTCGTTCACATTTCATCTCTTTTGTTGTCAAATTATGTCAAAACATGTTGGTGCAGTTTCAACATCAAACTACTTTTTTGTTATTATTATTACTGTTAATGTCAGTTAGTGTTTTTGTGACTGAGCCTGGTTTCCCTCTGTGTTACAGAAGACCCTGAGATAAGGACCAGGAAGATTGTAAAAGTCGTCACTCAGACCATGATTAATGGGAAAGTGGTGGATGAGTCCAGCGAGGTGGAGCAGATTGAAGAACTTAAAAAATGAACCACAGCTCGTGAGGAGACGGAGCCGTAAACGTGCTGATGCCTTTCAGCTACATCTAGTATGAGGACTTGTGTCCTTTTTATGTCTAACTAAAGATTTAAAGGTCAAGAACGAGCATCTTATTTAAAGGAATAGTTTGTCATTTTAGGAAATATGCCTTTTAGTCTTCTTGCCAAGAGTTAGATGAAAAGGTTAATATTATGTTCACTGCGTTGAAACCACAGGAAGCAGGTCCTCAGCATAAAACAGCAATAAAACCTGCAAACAAGGGGAAACAGCTGAGACATGTCCAGTGGTAAACCAATCTGCCAACCAGCACCTTTAAAGGTTTTATCTTAATTCAGAAAAATCCATATCCATATTTAGTGATCTTGTCAGGGAAGTGAATCTGAGTATTTCCCAAAAATGACAAAAAGCTATTTCTTTTTACCTTTAGTACTAACAGGAGAATGCTGGAAAGTTACAATGATAATAGTCAATATTATTATTTGAAAATTGTCAGTACTGTAAACAAATGTTTCTAGAAAATGTCATTCTTGCAACAGTATCAACTGTATTTGTTTGACTGTAAGAAAAATTATGTGCGAATTGTGACCTAGTTCTATTGTAGAAATAAGCAAATCAAAGCCGATGTACAGTGTCAATAAACCAGTGTGTTTAAAAATAAGTGTCGTTTCAGAATTCTGGTTTTAGCACAGAGAGAAACCTTGACTGATACTCGTGGAACAAGCCGGAAGGAGGAACAAAGAAAAACATGATTTTCCCTGAGAGGGCAGAAACTACAGAACTCACAGTATCGAGTGACAAGTTCACAAGTTTTTTGTGTTTCAATGTCTTTCTCTGTAAGAGGCCGGACAAGAGGGGGGGCTCTAAATTACTTCTCTCCCCCGACTGGATTTGTTCCATCTCGTCTACCAGAGCTGTCGGTGCATCTTCTTCTTCCTCTTCGTTGACAAAGACTCAAATCTAACACATATTAGATTTATAAACGTGTGTGAACAGTGAATAACAAGATGAGCAATCAGGTCCTCTTCAGGCCATAAAGGCCATTGTTCTGTCATTCTGAGTCTCTGTAATACAAGACCAGGTCAGACACACACACACACACAGACACAATGAGCGCACAGATAAATGACAAAAGTTAAAAAATGTGTCAGAGGTTCATGTTCTCGACCTGAGATTTGGGTCAAATATTGTTTAAGGATTTGATCAGATCACAATAAACACAACACCTTAAAGACTTCAAAACGATCCCGGTGTGAGATGTGTTAACAGCTTATATAAACATATTACACACTATGTAATATAGATATTAAAGACATTAAAGATTAACCAACAATATGAATGAATGTATGAGTGCACTGACTCTATATCTGAGATCCTCTTCATCTGATAGACAATAGATAAGAGAGTTGGTCTAAATCTCAAGATGCAAATAGTAATCAGGTGTGGAGTAAATCTATTCAATGATTGTACTGGTACGGATATAAATACTTATGTATAAAAACATGTTTAACTTTGATCATAGAGGAATAAGTGGCAGGAAAAACATCATGTGAAATGTGGAAACTGTAAACTACCAGCTTTGTTAACAATAACAACAGATTTTTACTTCTTCATGCAAATTACTTAATTTCTCTCCCCATTAAGTCCCAAGAAACGTGGTAGTAGAAACCTGCCAAATTAAATTTTCAATAACTTGAAAATGAGGTGGGACAATAATCATTTGTATATATTGTATGTATTTGTATTGTTGTATAAGCCGGACAGCAGTTATCACCTAGATGAGAAACTAGTAAAACTCAAATAGAGATCTTTCTCACTAACTTTTAAAAGTCAGTCCCATGACACAGGATTTACAAGCACACACAGTGTAGACAGCAGCCGGACTGTGTCACAACACAAGTCTCACCACTTGTTGTGTGATTTAGTCATTTCAAACTCGACTGTCTGATACCAAAATATTATCCCATGTGTAGGATTTGATAACCTGGAGAGAAACAGATTGACCTGCATAGGTTATCTGCACAGATCCACTGACACAATATGAAAATAGTGACTGGGATGAAATGCAGGAACACAATACTGACCTGTCGAGAGCTGAAAGATCAACCATCATGAGAAGTCTATATTTCAAAGGAACACATTTTTTTCTCTGCTTTTCTTTTTGACTCTTGTTGTCTGTCTTGCTTGATTTTATAAGATAAAAAATTATTTCTTAATTTAACCTCCACACTGCCTCCCTCTGGCTGAACTTTGAAATGGAAATTACACAAATGATCGGACGTTGAACTCCATCAGAGAATGTTTCGTTTATTGCGCTGTGAACGTCATAAATGGCCAAATGCTTATATTTGCCATAAACCTATCAATAATGAAATCTACAAATATCTACAAAGATCTACAGAGAAACACAAAGAAATCTCCCACTCAGTGAAAACCTGCCAATTAAGAAAGCACATGCAATTTAAGAAAACTCCTTCATCAATTTGACATCATCGAAGTCTTCTACTTGTCAGTGGTGATGGAACTTCACAAAGCATTGAATTACAGTTTCAACTTCAGGTTCAGCACTTTTTTGCATCCCCTGGAAACATTTCCTTTTCTGATTGTGTGTGTGTGTGTGTGTGTGTGCGTGTGTATTTGTGTGTGTGTGTGTGTGTGTGTGTGTGTGTGTGTGTGTGAGAGAGAGAGAGAGCGAGAGAGAGAGAGAGAGATGTTTCGTCCAATCAACTCAAATGTACAAAGACAATGCTGTTTACTTATCCTCATTAGACGATCTTTGATATGATCCCACTCTGTTAGAAAAAGCGGGTTCGTCCCGGATCATCCTCAATAGACGATCTTTGACACAAACCCACTCTGTTCAAAAAGCGCGTCAGAGAATCGCATCATCATGTAAGTTTAATGCGACTTTATATTTAATTTATACAACTTACTTGGTCCATTTATTCAAAGTCTACTTGTTGTGGTGTTGAAGTTGTAGTTAAATGACTTTGTTTCGACTTCGGAGAAAAAGAAGGCAAACTAGCGGCATAGCATACTGAGAGGAGAGCTAGCTAGCTAACCAAGCTAACCGAAAAAAGCTTGTGATATTCATTTTGTGTATTTAAACACACGTATTCTATGAAATAACTTAAACATACATGTTAAGCGTGACAATAGACGTTAAAGTAACATATCTGGTCAAAGCTTTTATTCAGATAGCGTTGAGAAAACAGGAAATATATAAATTAATGTTCACTAAAATATGCTAATCTCCCGCTACAGGTGTGAACATGGCGGCTGTTTACCTCCTAACATCTTCTCCACTGTCAGATATAAAGCTGTGGACTATGAGTTTGAGGTGAGTTTCTTCATTTTACCACTGGAATATCTCGTTAATTCACAGTATGGGGTTTAATTAATGTTAAAGCTTTCCTGGAATAAGGTGTCAATCGTCTTGCACCACTTATAATTGTGAAATCTGTGAAAAATATTAATTATCAATGATGTTATATTGAAACAGAATCTCCTGTGTTTCCATTCATTTGCATTACTGTGTTTATTTCTAGCTTAGCATCAACCTCATACTGTTCTGTGCAGACTCCTCTAGTTTGATTTGAACCTTTGGTGTCACTTAAATTAATGTGTGTTTACTTTTGCCTTTTAATAAAATTTGAACGCTTTGTTTACATTAAATTATTCCTTTGTTTGTACACGATGTATTGTAAGACTTCTCTGAGTGTTAAGAAAGGTGCCATGAAGTATTATTATTATTATTATTTCAGACGACCACCAGTTTGAAAGTCATGATGAACTTGCTGGCCCTTCCGGCGCCTTACCTGCCCGACACCCACCTGTACCCTCACAGTGGCAGACTGCCTGAAGTCACCTACAGGACACCGTGGATCAGAGGTGACAGAGGGGCCCCACTAATGTCTTAAATTGTTGGTGTTGCTGTAGCAGAATCAAGTTTCAAGTTTTATTTGTCATATGGAAGTTAACACAGGGTCGACAGGACAATGAGAGGTGTCGGACGAGGAGAAACCGCTCAGCTCAGCAGTGAAATAGTTAAACTACCATAAAAACAAGATCGAAAGAGCTTACTACAAAAAAGTAAAATACAATACAATGCAAAACTAGAACTATATACATTCAAAGGTGCAGTGTGACATTACAAATGAAGTAACAACTTTAACTGTGTGTATAGTTGTTTTTGTGTCAGTTGTTTCACATTTTTCCCAAATAAAGTGCAAACAGGCAGGAAAACAAAGTTGACTGCAGGTTTAGGAGCCTGGTTGCCTGATGGTTGAATATCATATTATCACAGTTTCTACAGGCTCCCTGACTTTACAGATTACACATTACACACAGAAATAACTTGAGGTCTATTTGCTGCATTTAATACATTTATGTTAAGAGTGACTGTCAAAAATAGGGTTTGTTTTTATGTTGTGTTCTGATGCACCTGACAGGAAAGGTGATCTCCACCTGCAAACTCTTTGTCAGTGGTTCCGTGCTTGACGACCTGGGAGGAACAAAGCAACCTATGAATTTCACAGAGAGGTGATGTAACCTCCTCACTCTGCAACATTTTGCCCCTCCAGGATGTTATTATATCATCATTTAAATATTAATTACATTTTTTGATGTCATAGATGGATCATTTTGATGTTGAATGTTTTTGTCACATTCCAGGTTTAATGTGAGTCTAAATGAGGCGAACAGGGATGTGGAGAAGATACCCAGCTCTAATCCTGACTCACTTGAAACTGAGGATGAGGCTGTCTGCACTTTAACAGACTCACAGGTCAATGGTTCATGTCAAGAAATGTTTTTCAAGTTGACAACTGACCAGATGAAACCTGGAAATCAGAACCAAGGTAAACTCAGCAGTCGTAAGAATGACCGCTCGGACGATGACATTGATCATTCTTTCCCAATAAAAAACATGTTTACCCCTGCCTAAGATCTCCTCCTGCCTGAAGAGCTCATTGCTGTCGACTACCTGCCACAATTTAAGAGTGAATTACCCACATTGAAAACCAAACTGTCAAGACTGAGGACACTTCCCGTGGCCGACCCTCTGCTGAGCTCGGCGGGAGACACCATCTCTGAGGACACAATATTCAGGTGAAAACATGTATAGTTCAGAGTTGTTCCATATGGGTTCCTGCCCACTATTGCCCATAAAAGTTAAATTATTGGCTCTGATTCATGTAGTAGCTGTAATATTAAAATGTATTGGATTACAACCTTTCCAGGAGATGTGCGTCTTATGAGAAAGCTCCTGGTTCGTGTGCCAGTGACGCTCACATGTGTGCAAACATACATGAGGACTTTGCCAAAGAATTGCTTATGAAGGAAGAGGTAATTTAAATGAAGAGAATAAGTGATAAATTATTTTGTTTTGGCTATAAAAAGAATATGACCTCTATGGAATTGTCTGGTTTTCTTAACAAATTTTTTAAATATTTTTCGACACATTTGTACATACATGGAGATAATTTCAGTTCTCACTTTTATTTGCCACTATTTGCATGAATTAACTGAATTTCTACTGTTTTTCCTCCACAGTCTCTGCTCCTACCGGTTGTTGTGGACACTTTTAAAATGACCACAGAAAAGTGCTACTCCTTTTCAAGCATTTGTGGTCTTTTAGATGTTGCTCCTGAACTATTGGATGAGCAACTTCCAGTCCTGGATATGCTTCATCAAGGTGAATCCGAGATAGGAAGGTTTTAGATTAAATACATAGCAGTATTAAAAAAAAAGAGACGGATATTGGTTCATATTCTTCATTTTTCCCTTTCAGATGCAACAGTGTCAGTGGATAAATTCCAATGCGACTCACCAGAGAAGCTTAAACAAGAAGGGAAGATTAATGAAGGCCTGATAGACTCAGATCTCATAGGTACAAGTTATAGAGAACATACACAATAAGGTTCAACTTTTAGATGTACTAATCCTACTGTAAGTGTGTCTGTGTTACTCACTACTTTGGGATTTAGAAGTGACAAAATGCTTGTTTGTAATTGTGGTTTCCTTGAACCTTTGCTTACATTTAATGTTTCTATAGAACGTATGATGCTTCCAACTGAACTGGAGCTGGACGTGTCTCTGACGCTGTCTCCGAAGACCAGTCCCACCCGTCTGTGTCCGTCCACTTCTCAACTCGAGAAGGAAGAGTTGTCACCGCTCTGCAGACGGTGAGTGATGATACCAGATCCAGTTGAGGTTAAACTGCAGCACTTACCATTATGTGGTTACATTTATTTTTCACACAATGACTGGATACAAAACTGAAGTGAGATCACAGTAATATCAGACAATACATTGATAATAGATTCATACTGAGCTAAGAAATATATAATGTAAGGAAGAATACTGATAGTGTACAGTGTTGTAAACTGTTAGTAACTCTGATGTGTAGGTCTTTAGTGTCAGTGAGAGCTCACACCGAGATGGAGAAGGCTCTTTGGAAAGCAGAGAAGCATCCAACCTTTGTGGTGGGATTTCTGTTGGCAGGTAATTACAAGGTCTAGTGTCTGAGCATTTAACAGAGAGGATAACGGGTAAGACAAATTATGATGATGATTGATAATGACTAAAGGACTAAAAGTTAGGATATCTCTGTGTAAAATAAAATATAATAAAAATCAAATACACATTTGCATCTTTCTTAGCTTATTTTTCATGATAATCCTATTTAGTTTACTCTAGTTTCGTATTTGTATGATTATATGTATGTATGTATCAGACCTATACTGTAAATAAAGCCATACAGTGTTTGTAGAAATCTAATCTGTTTTATTACAGAGCCTGAAACACCTGAACCAGCTGTGGACTTCCAGCCGCTGTCTGAGGCTGTAAAAGTCCTTAAATTAGAGAAGCAGAGCTTTGTCACTGCTGCTGCTGAACTGAGGTCACAGATGAGCAAAGGAACCTCACAGGTGTATTTGTGCAGCAACTGTGAGCTCACTGAGAACCTGAGGTCCGAGCTTCCCTCCACCAGAGAGGAGAAGATGGAAGACTTTAAAAAGCTGTCACCCGACCATGAGCTGTGTGAGTAGAGTTGTTTTTGTCATTGAATCAGTTTTATTTAGCAGTGAATGTGTTTGTTGTCGAAACTGTGTGCATTTAATTAGAGGGTGAGAAGGCTTTTGATGAAAACATAATCATTTAGTTAAATGTCCCGCCACCATTGTACATTTTGTTTTGTCATTTTAATTAAGGATAGTAAATTTAATATATTTGCATTTTGGACTGATGTTGAGACAAAAGACGACGGCTGTAGTGAATGTGATGGACAATTTAAATAATTAGTGACTTATTCTAACATCTACACTAAGCGTATTAATAAATATTGAAAATAATTGTTAGTATTGTTTATGTTGTGAAACGCTTCAAACTAGAGCTTTGAAATGTGAGATTATTGCAGCAGATGATTTATTTACACATCTGTGTCCTTTTCCTAATCTCCACTGGTTTCAGTCACAGTTCGAACCTTCCTGACGAGCCCTGCAAATAAAACTCAGTCCCCTCACATGAAGAAAGAGGAAACTTCTCTCCATACTGAAGCTGCCACAGAGCATTTTCCTCTTCAACAACAAAGCCATGCTGAAACATCTCAGAACAAACTCCGTATACACAATGTCAACATGAACAACAAGGAAGTAAAACCTGCGACACTAACTCTTTCAAAACCGGCCGTTGTCTTCAACACCAAGGAGGAAATGTCCAATGTCAGGTTCTTTGAAGTCACTGCCCTGTCTTCTGCTCGTAAGAACAACAGGGACACAGGCGTATATGACTGTGAGACAGAGCAGAGTGTCCACGCTCCTAAGCAGATTGTGTCCTCACCACCAATCATCAGAGACAACCACAGACCTCAGCAGGTTACCAGACGTCCTCCAGAGAAGGAACTTGACCCTCTCTCTACCTTCATGGCACTCAGATCCCAGCAGATGGCGCCAGTTACTGCAGCGCCTCAGAGCTCAGCCAGTTCTCCCGGTACTCGCTGCTGCTGCTGTGTTAATTTGGTTATGACTGAAAAGATAATGCTTTTTTCAGTTGTTCCTATAAAGATTGGAGATTATTTTCATCACACCTTTTATAGTCCTGCACCCTTAGTTTTGATTTTGGCTTTTTTGGCCTCTAGCGTAAAAACTGGTTCTTCAGCTTGATTCAGTTTTATTCCTCTGAATTTTGTAAGCTTTTCATTCATTTATTATTTTTGGGACAAAATAGCAATATATATATAAAGCAGGATTATATTTTTTTGTTTGGAAAACTAAATACATGTTTTAAAATGGGTTCGGGGGACTTGTTGATAGCAAATGGATAAACTGAGAAAATAATCTGTATATGTATGTGATCTCTTCGCGTTCCCCTTCTTCTCAGCACCAGAGGTGGACTGGGTAACTCCACCGTCTGAGCCGCATACTCCTCCACAGCTGATACAAAGATCAGACAGGAGGCCAATGTATATGAGCGGTTCTGTGTCAGGAAGTGTTACCAGGGAGCAGGAAGCTGCTGGTCAAGGGAACGGTCAAGTCATCAGTCATCCTGTCAGCCAGTCCGACCCTCAGGAGGCACAGGAGAGCAGAGTGATACAGGTTCAAGCTACAGGTACAAGACCTTCACAACAACCCGAGTTAAAATATACTATAAACAAGTAGATGGTTTATTATTTTATTTCCAATTTAAAACTTTTACTCAGCTAACTTTCACACAATTTCTTCATCACTGTAGTGCATGATCAGTGTTGTAGAAACAGTTATGGTGGATCAGATGTCTCAGAGGGAGTTGTTTTATTTGGAGCCTCTGTCCTCCTGTTCCCTCGCAGACAGCCAGCAGCGGGCCTACGTTGAGCTGCTGACCATCGCTCAGCCCTGTTTGAACTCTGCCAGAGAGCTGGGGCTCAACTTCCTGGTGTGGGGAGACTTCAGCTGCCTGGCCCCCGACCACACACATTTCCTCCTCAAACAGCAGGAGAGGGTGCTCTGCAGAAAGCATGCACAGAGCACAGAGCTCATCAGAGGTGGGAAATTGAATATAATCAATATGTTTATTATAAAAAATATAGTTTGTTTTGGGTTTTAAAGTGTACACATCCTCTCAAGTATGTTTCCACTGTGTTCAGATCAGGAGCTACTCTTCAGCAAGGTGGCTCTGATTCATGTGCTGGTGACTTTCAAGGAGCTGCTGCTGAAGTGCGGCCTCAGTACTGGATTGGGTCAGTTTGTGCTGCTATCATTTCTCTAGTGTGACTTCAAAGCTCCTAAATACTTGGTTTAGAATCTTACTTCTTTCTCTGCCATCAATTCCTCAAAAAGAGAAGAGTTGTCAATGAAAACTCAGCAAATCAGCACATTTAATTAAAATAATGCTCAACTCTGCTGGTCTTGGAAATAAGTTAAGCCAAAATCCCTAACAAGGTGTTGGCAGCAGCAGTAAGGAAAAAAGCATCCTCTCATTATGGGAAAATGTGAATTTCAGCAAAAATTGTAATGAACTAAAATTGATAAATTACTTTTTAATGGTTAATGCACTGGTCCATTGTATTGTGTTTACCCAGGAACAGGTTGTGTAAAATAATATATTATATCGAGGTACAGAAAAATTCATAAAGACAAAATAATTTGAGGTATGATGGATAATGGAAATGTAAATCGTTTTTTCAGTGATCAGGTCTTAAGGAGTCTTAAATTTGACTTGGTGAACAGTATGAACCATACTGTGATATTTAAAGCTTTCTCCTTATTGTCTACAGCGTACCTGACTCAGGCAGCTGAGAAATGTTCGGAGCAGATTCTGCAGCAGCTGGTGAAGAGGATGCACATCATCTTCTTCCTCAGTCACAAGAACCAGGAGCCTAACCTCAAAGTGCAGGAGCTGCAGCAGCTGCTGGCTGAATGGCTGCACAGCAGGAAAGGACACAACAACACAGACAAAGTCAGTGTTCAAGAGACACTGCTTCCTTTTTGATAGTAAATTGTACTAATTGTGTCATGTATTGTATTTTATATACTGAAATGTGTAAATGTTGATTTGTAAACTATAGGCTAAATTAATCAATAACACAAAGTCAGATAAATAGATAAAATGCATTTGACTTATATTGTTCTACAGTGACACACTTTTCCATCCAGCAAATCCAAACTTTAATTTACTTGTGTTTGCCACACACACATTAAAATTAAGTTTTTGACCCTGGTTTTCTGTCTGTAGATTCTTGTCATATTATCGGTCGACTCTGACGACAGCAGATCCACGATCATCAACAGCTTGAGCCGAGTGGCCGGTGAGCGTCTCTCAACCTCCTTCAACCGTTTAATAATATGAACTAAACCAGTGGCATCAGCCGCTTTAGCTAAATCTTCTGTGACAGCAACATAAACATATGATCATTTGCATTGCGTTGAGCATGTTCATGCTTTTTAATTTCCCAGGTGCAGTTGTAACGTCAGTTCATCCCGAGGAGAACAAAACCAAACTGAATGGTGCCAGCGTGGTCAGCAGGTAATGAGGAACAGCAGCATGACAATCAATAATTCTTCAATTCATTTGATTAAATAATAAGCAGATGCAGTGGAAAATCTAATAAGAAGAAGTATAAATTTAAAATCATAGAAACTAAAAAAAAATGATCTGCCTCAAATACACATTCATATAATTGAAAGAGTCAAATATTTGTTCTCCAGCAACAACACATAAACAAAGACTAGGTTGTGGAACAATTGGCTAAATATATCAAATGGCTGAATAAGGATTTGCGCCTGGATGTTGGACATATACTTGGCCCCTCTGTGTAAAATGTTGCCCCCTTCATATCATAGATCTTCCCCTGTTGATTCTGAAAATGTTTATACCAGCTCTCGGACCAGCGTTGGTGCTGGTTAGGTTCAGATTCCAGATTCTGAATGGTTGAAGGATCTTAATTTAATTCCATATCCTGGTACTTCTTTAGGTGCTGATCTTCATTTTTTTTTTGTGGTAGTGATTGTTTAATTTTATCTTATGAATATTATGTAAGACACTAAATCTGAGACTAGGCTGTGGCTCTCATCTCATTATATAAAAGTCACACTGGAGTAACTGTTGCTTGTTTTCACAGTGTTGAAGGAAATATTTTCAAGCTGCTGAGCTGCGTTGAACAAAGTGTTGTTTTAACACTCCCATCCTGTTTGACCAGTGTTTGTGACAGTGGGTGTGTAGTGGTGTATGAGCAGCATATAGGCCCCGACTTCCCCTGGAACAGTTTCTGTCTGGTGGTGGAGTTCGACCATCCAGGTCAGTCTCCATGGTCCACAGTCTGCAGGGAGAGGAGCATCAGTCACCTCTCTTTCAACACCAGCATCTCTGACTCTGGTCGGTTGCCACCAAATACATATTATTCACTCAATAATCATGATTAATGAACTACTTAGTTCTAAAGGTTTGTTTTTGTTTGTTCTTAAAGAGAAGGGGAAAGACCCCTGGTGCCTGGAAGACAACGTTCCTTATGTTGTGTTGGTGACTGAGGAGTTTCTTAACCGTCCACTGCTGCTGAAAACACTTGAGTCAGAGTAAATTCTCCCGTTCATCCATTCAAGTCTAATAACGCCAGCTTAGTAAGAGTGGTTGTGTGGATTTCCAAATTAGACCCAAGACATCACCTCACTAGGAATGAGGAAGTCTGAACTGAAGTTCCACGATTCTCAATATCACTGAAGTTGTGAGGTTCTGCCTAAATGTCCTCACATTCATGGTCTCGGGCAAAAAAACTTGTCCACACAATCACAGCAAGACATGTTGTTATTTAGATTCATCGTTATGTTAATTAGACAAACACAATTTGTCATTGCAGTGCAACATGGTGAGATGTGTCTGTGTTGTGGTTTGATGTACAGGTTCAATATAACTGTGTTGGAGAGGAGTCACTGTCCGTCCCTGCAGATGCTCGGAGGGACTCATCACTATGCTGTGATCACAGTGGATGAAAGTACAGCTATTATCATTCAGGTACCAGGGGACAGAGAAACCTGCTGCTTCTCTCACATGACACTTATCTGTAACAGTGCTGGATTAACTCTTGTGTTTCCATCGCCTGCTACTGAGCTTCTTGAGCATTCCATGGAGATGCTAAAATCTAAATATCTGTGTTCTGGCAGCGACAACTTACCGTAAACTCTCAGATCCATTTCCACAGCTCTGATTCATCTGCACTCCACATGAAGTCGTTCACTTCACCATCGTCTCTGAACAATTCTCAATCTCAAACTGTAAAATTTAGCACATCCTCATTTTTCACGTTAAAAGACTTTAAGCCTTCACTTGAGGCGATAATGTGAAAATCAATCAAGAAGTCTGTTGACAATAGCTTCAAATGTTTCTTTTTTTATTAACCTAGCCTGGGTTTGGACCAGGTCTGGTTTGAATATCTGCTTTTATATTGAAAATAATTAAAATTAAAAAAAATGTAGTTCTATTTCAGCAAATGTAGTTGTGTGTGTGCATGTGTGTAGGATCAGGATGAACTGGATCAGGAACAAGCCAGTGAGGGACTGGTGATGAGGCTGACTGCTCTCTGTCTCCAGTACAACTGCTGCTGGGTGATCCTGCACTGCCCGGACATCCAGGGAGGAGGGTCAGACTGCACACACACACACATTCATGAATATTCATGTAATACAGAGACACTCCATTACTGACTCTGGTCTGTGTGATGACAGATTTTCCAGCGAAGCCTTCAGCAACTTGTTGTTGGTTTATTCGTCTCTGGTGCTGTTTGGAACAAAGTCCAAGGATCTAGATGTCAAGGTAGAACAAGTTCAATCCAAAATTAACTCTTGAAGTGTAGACAAAAAGAGCAGCAACCTCTATTGGCCACATTGATATTCTACCTTTCCTGTAGCTGTGTTGGGGGGGGGGGGGGGGGGGACTTACATCTATTGTTATCTCCCAAATTTTGAGCTAATTTTAATTCCTTTTCCTATTATGAATCATTTTAATGTTGTTTTTGTATTGTTAATTTGAATCTCCAAATTAACAAGTAACTGAAGTTATCAAATAAATGCAGTGGTTATATTTGCTTCTGTTTGTAGTGTAGTAAAAGGTAATGGTGCAGTGTACTTAGTTACTTTGAACACTGATGGAAAGCAGTTAGTTTCTTACCCTGTGTTCCAGGTGCTGATAGTGTCCGAGGTTTGTGAAATTGCCAAGTGGATCAGTCGGATCTGCTTCCACAGCCTGATGTCCAGTGACAGGGATCCTCTCAGCTTCCTGAACAGAGACTGGTTGACTGTGATCCCTTCACAGGTGAGAACAGCTTCACCAAATCAAACCCTCCCTGGGAAAACCATGGTAGAAAGTTTCTGAAAGCTGAGCTACAGCTGTGTACATTTTTTGTTTTTATCTATGTTGGATTTCAGAGATTGTTTTGTTATCTTGGTGAAGAGGAGTTTGCTGAATTGTTGAGTTATTTGTTATACAGATCTTATACAGATGTTTCCCATCAACCTTGAGAAAGTCGTGCATTTATTTCATCACATGTGGAACCTGTAGCTCTCTATGTAAAAAGAAGGACATGTATACAGATTTCAATTCTCTGCCTCTAATCTCCTAAACTCTTCTGAACAAGTGTGCAAACTTTCACACTTTCAGCTGAAAAATCTCTTCTCCGTGTTCTTAAGTTGAGATGTTATTTAGTCTGCACAGCTTGTTCTGTATTTTCCTTTAAACATCGCCTACAATTTTTACCTTTTTCAACATGTTTTCATTGTCTTTTTCATCATTTTTGTGCCATGTATCTGGTTTAACTGATACATTTTACAGCTTTTCTTCTTGCCATGAGTCTGAGTTTGCTGCTTTGTGTGGCTTTAATATTTCTTTCATTTCTCGACAGGAGGAAAAGTGTCTGTTGCAGTTCCCGTGTGTTAACCCTCTGGTGAGTCAGCTCATGCTGAGGAGAGCTCCGTCCTTACAGTGGCTCCTGGGGGCCTCTCTGCCTCAGCTCAGTGAGCTCCTCCCTGAGGTGCCACATAAAGTCCTCAAGGTGATTCAGAAAACACCACCACATTTAAATATGCCCAAAATAAATTGTATGTTTAGTCATTGATGCAGTTCTTTTATGGGTAGAGAATATATTGACAACAGAAATTACGTGTTACAATCTACAGCTGATCTGTCACAGGCAGAACAAAGTCTGTCCATGAAGATTTCCTTGTTGAGTTTCTCCCCGATCTTCTAAAATGTCCTGATGAATTCCTTAATTATTTTATTTTTTTCAGGGCAAACTGAATATTCTCTGTGGCAGCTCATTTTCTTTTCTCTTCTTGATTTTAGCTTTTCAGTGACACCACCTCCCTGTTCACACTGACCACAGACCCGAACCACCTCGAGTCTCAGGCAGTCGTCACTGAGACTAACCAGCAGCCCCCCACCCCCCCTCGTCCAGAGGCGTTCTGCAGCCAAACCACCACCAGCTTCCTGTTTGGAGCTGAAAGTGCAGAGACCAGCTTCTATGAACGAGACCCAGACCCGACGGTGCAGGACGACAGCACCGATTTCACATTCGACCTGAGTTGTTCTTTCGGCAGCCCAGATGTTCACCTGCAGAGCAGCTGGACAGGCGGGAAGAGGCGGACAGAGGAGGGGACGTTTTCTGGATTAAAAAGCCGAGCCGGAGCAGTGGGGAGAGTTGTGAGGAGAGTAAACGACCAGTGGACACTTGGGCCTCCATCGAACCACAGCGGCTTCACCAACTACCTCCACACTGCTGACGACAGTCCTCTCGAACTGGACTCCACGTTCAGACACAGCCCCCAGCAACCACCTGACGTCAGCACTCAAATATCTGCATTCTCTACAATCTGCGGCGACTTCCAGCATCCTAACAACCTTCACATCACCTGCAGTCTGAGCCCCCCCACTGCAGGGGTCACATCGTGGGGAAGAGGTGAAAGCAACGACAGCTTCGTCTCCAGCATCGGAGGGATGAAAGCAACTTCCCCTCAGTACGGCTCCCGATGCTGGATCGGACGAGAGAGGAAGAGGAGTGGAGAGGCTGCTGGTTTGTCTGGAACAGGTGAAGATTCAAGTGAACGCAAAAGTTGAGCAAAGACCTTGTTGATTTTCTTCTAAGTGATAATCAATAATTAAATAAAACCCTCGCAGCAAAACAACGAATCATGATGTACATGAATCATGTGATTTAATCTGAATCTCCTGCTCCAAAGGGATGAGTAATTAGGACTGTGATTATCTTTTCAATTAATAATCTGTATTAATTGATTTTCAGGGAACAACACAATCATTTACAAATACTTATATATATGTATTTAATAACTAAGAATAAAAGGCTGCACAAAGGTTAGAAATCAAGAGAAGATTTTGTAACAACAGAGGAACAGTTAATTAGAAATAAAGCCAGAGTTTCAGAATTTGTTTGTTTCTGAATATTTTTCTATTTTAACAGATTAAAAATATTCCCTTGTGTGTTTGCAGTGTTGACTCCACTGAAGAAGGGAAGGCTGAGCTACGAGAGGGTTCCCGGCAGGAGTGACGGTCAGACCAGGCTGAAGTTATTTTAAATATTAACGATTTGGTTACTGTTCTGTTAAATTCAAGCTGTTCGTTGCATTTTAGCTTCCAAGTTTTAATTCAGAGGAAATTACACTTTTAATAGACTGCAAAGAGTTTTCAGTGTGAACTAGTTCTTGCATCAAATATCTACATTTTAAAACCAGCACTGTTTTTTTTCTTTTTAGCTGTGGTGGCAAAACAAATGTGAGATGAAATGTGATGCATCAAAATGTTAAAATACTAATATATAAAACATTATACGTTTTTACATTACACAGCACGAATGTAGTTATTTGTGATTTTATAAATTAAAACATAAAACAGTATCTTATTTATTTAATTATTTCTTTACGTTAAGTGTTCTGCACCCTGTAACCTCACCTGTTCATTTATAAACAGATAATAAATGGTAATATAACAGTTATACTCTTAAAAAAGTCTTGATTTGCAGCGTTATTGTTTAAAAATACCTTAAAACAACATTATGTGATTTAAACCATTGTGTTTATATGCCGAGTCTTAAGTCAAATAAGGGGGAGCAATTTGTTTTCACAAAACCAGATGAAAGATAAAGATTACAGCAGTGTGCACATTTTACTTTTCCCTCCGTCCACACAGAGCATGCTCAGTAGTGGAAAACAAATTGTGATTTATGGTTGGAGGAGTCGGATCGGGGGTCTTTCCCAGCTGAACTGATAAAGTCTCTCATTCTAGCAGCTCCAATGGTGGTGCGGTTTTTTTCCCCGCTTTCATTTAGTGAAGCAATCCCCTTATCATCGTCTCTCAGCATGTGGAGAGAGTGCTTATCTTCACGAGCCAGCAGAGTGAAGCCAGCTCCCTCAGGAATGATCCCCAGACAAAGACGACCCCCGGGGACACTGACTACAAGCCTCCCTGCCTCTGGACGGCCAGACCCAGCACTGGCTGCCCACCATCAATAACCCGCCAGCAGCTTCTCTTTTTTCTACTTTCCTCAACACTTCCCTCTCTCTCTCTGTCTGGCCTCTAACAAGCAGTGGACAAACAAAGAGAAAATGGTGTTTTTTAATGGCACAGAAACAAAAGCAGTGGACAGGGTGGTTAAAGGGAGAACCTGTATGGAGCTCGGCAAACAGCAGCGTGATGGTGCAGTAATTGCCCCTGACTGTTACTTTACCCTGGTATGAATGGGACAGGAGAGATACTGTGGGAATTAACGGGCTGTTTAAACCCAAGCTTTTCTTTACACTCGGCCACAGCTGCAAAGGTCACACAGCCGTTCAGAGTCACCTGTGTGTTTCCTCTCCTCCGTAAATCAGGCCGATTTCCTGAGCGACAGTAGATAAGAGCGATGAGAAGATTTTACATTTTAGAAGAAAATACGTTAAACCTTTTACTGTATTTTCTCCTGTCCATTTATAACCATAATACCACATTTTTAAATGGCCTAAAAAACACCATGCTAATTAAATTAGCCGATATTTTGATAAAGGGCCTTAAAGAGTATTAATTCAATAGATTTGATTTGATAGTAATAATATGATTTAACACTTAATGGGAAGTGGGTCTGAATCATTTAAAATAATATTCATTCCATGAGCTGAACCAAAAAGAGAATATTACAGAGCAGAAATTAATTCCTTGATAAAAATGTATATAAAAACTGGAATCGACCTTAGTTAATTTAAGGGGACTTAACAGTAACCTTTAAATTTAATCTAACACCACAATATTTCACACACTCATAGAAATCAGTCGTCTTAATGAGCCTGATTGTCTTTCATGAAAATCCTTGAATTACTTCCTGGGAAATTGAGGAAAACTCTCTTTATCACAAACCCTGGATCGGACCCTTTCTCCGGATTTACCCCAAAACGTTATGGCTCCTTTCTTGGCCTATGTCCTATAATCATCCTTCCACCAGTTTCATGGAAATCGCTTTAGTGGGTTCTTGAGTAGTCTTGCTGACAAGGTATCAAAAGTATTCTGTCCTAATTAATTTGAATGTTTGAGTTGTGGCCATGTTTCGTGAGGTCACCCTGACCTTTGACCTTTACCGAATTCTAATGAGTCCAAGTGAACCTCTGTGTCGAGGTTGAAGAAATCCCCTCCGGCTGATCCTGTGTTATCACATTCACAAAAAACAGGATGGATGGACAAGCTAAAAACATTGAGCCTCAGGCGAGTCGAAGCACGACCCTGTGATGATGTGAAGACAAAGTGTTTTCACCATTTTGCATCAACTCCTCTGCTTTTCAAACACTTTATGAAAGTCACATCGAGCTGTTAACCATGAGGAGGTCGCAGTTTGTCTTTATTTGAGCTCGTGAACAGTTCTTGCGCGGCAGTGACTTCTGTCAGGAGCTTTCTTTGCTGTCAGGCATGAGTCGTATCATTCTGTCTCTGCTTGTCCCTCTTCCTTTGATACCTGGCCTCGTGGCTGTAATAAAGTCCCCACACCGACCAGCCGGCCCTGCACCGAGTGCGTCTGCAGACCTGCAGCGGGGGCTGGATGGAGCCGGAGAGCGGCGGCGCCTGTCCTGCAGGTGCAGCCTCTTGGACGTGCAGCCGGGCCCATGAATGGACGATTCAGAGAAGGGCCCCCATCGGGCCTGTTCTCCAGGCCCGGGGCTAATCCCAGCCCCTAATCGGATTATGCAAATTCCTACTCCACGCACAGACTTTTATGGAAGGCTGCGTCTTTGAAACAACACTTGAAGGGTGTAAAAGGAAAAATGACAATTGGTTAAACTAGACTCGTTTCTTTCTTTTTTTTGTATCTGTGGAGGTTTAAAGTGGGAGGGAGAGGAGGGGAGAGGTGCGGCTGGAGAGAGGTGAGTCGGGACGCCGTGCTCTCCCCGTTTCCTCTCTAATTTATGTGTGTCCCCTTGGAATGGCTCAACAAGATTACCATAGTCATAACAAAACCCATATTGTTCCACTGTCAATCTGGATATGGTATTTTTACCTTCTGTGGCCCAATCAGGCTGAATTCTATAGCGGAGCAGCCAGCGATATCAAGGTCTTCTCCACGTTGTAGAGGACGGTGGGTTGTTCCTTCCTAATGTCACAGAAACAGAAAAGAACAAGTGTCCGCGGCGGTGAGAGAAGGATCACGTCTCAGTTTCACGTCAATGGGGAATTTATTTGTCCCCTTCAGTGCTAACCTTCAAGGATTAGACGAGCAATGAATCATAAAAAGCAGCACAAATAGTCACTTAACAAGCTGTTGAATCGCCGAGGCTTAAAAAAATAAAACACCCTGCGACACAAAATGGCCTCGAACGTTTCACGGAAACACCTGAGATCACTCACAGGGAAGAATCGTGAACAATGTGATCCTGAAGTCATCGGGTCTACATGATAAACGGGTGTGGGGGGGGGGTTAACACCATCCTCCTCCACTGCACACGTCACACAATAGGGTTCACCCTGCTATAAAATGTGGGATGCGAGCATGCAGCAGTCATCCCCCCCTACTCTCATCCCTCCCTCCATCCCTCCCTCTCTCTCTCTCTCTCTCTTTCACCCGCTCCTTCCCTCTCGCTCATCAGGATCCATCAGTGAGAATGAGGAGACGCAGCTGAGTGGACATTAACACACCCTGGACGCTGATGACCTGCCGACGCTGAGACTCACATTTCTCTACCTTTCTGCAAACACAACACAGGTGAGACATATGTGTGCTTTATATGTCAATATAAATATATATATATGTGTGTGTGTGTGTATATATGTTTATATCATAGTGAAGGATTCTTTTCCCTTGAGGCCACATGTTTCCACTCAGGTCACGTAAATAATTAATCAAAATGAGGATGTAGTACAAGTGTTCTCTTTGCAGCTGTCGTGCTATAGTAAATAAATAATGTGTGTTTATACGAGACTCAGCATTAATAATTCAAACAGGTATTTTTATTGTACATCAGCATTTATCTAACCAGAAAGTCTCTATTACTCTAATTCACTCACATTGTAATTTAAGCTCCCTCTTCCTAGTAACCATTTATGAGCCGTTCACAGAAACAAATGTTCGATCATATCGATAATTCAGTAATTCAAACCGCTCCTGCTAATATGTGTTCCATATTTTTATACCTGTGATTTATGGTTTGTCATTTTATATCAACAGGACGAGTTAGTGCGACAAATACATTTAAATACATCTGCTTATAAATACATTCTAAAGCATTAGAGGTTCATACACTGCGTATGAATGCAGGATATGGAGGTTTAATAATAATTGATTCTGGTTAAATAAAAGCTGATTTATAATAAGAACTACCGTTACCATTATAATTATCATCATAAATATAATTTGGTTTTCAACTTCTGATAAATCTACATTCAAAATAAAGACCTGGTAGAGGCCCAAAAAACATGACGGTTATATTTGCAGAAAGAAACATTTTAAATGTAAAAATCTCATAAACATTGTTGTATTTTCAGAATTAATTTGTTATAAATTACTGTTTGTGTAAGAAACTTGTGTTTTCACAAGTGTCAAATTTTCTGAAATTCCACCTAGATGTCAGTTTGTTTTTATTATTGATTAACTGTCAGACTCTTCTCTCAGTTTATTGTGTATTAAATGTAGAAATCAAATAGTGGAGGAAAATGCCGCTGCTGGCCTCTTTAAATATCTTGTTCAAAGACGAGCAGAAAACCTTAACGACTGAAACCATCATTCGATTGTTAATTAATTTCCTGTCATTGGATTAATCGTTGCAGCTCCACTCAGCACCATGACCAGGAAGGTGTTCACCAACACGAGGGAGCGCTGGCGCCAGCACAACGTCAACACCGCCTTCGCCGAGCTGCGCAAGCTCATCCCCACCCATCCTCCGGAGAAGAAGCTGAGCAAGAACGAGATCCTGCGTCTGGCCATGCGCTACATCAACTTCCTGGTGCAGCTGCTGGAGAGCCAGAGCGGTCAGCCGGCCAGCCACTCGCCCAACACCCTGCTCACCTTCCTCAAAGGAAACATGGAGCAGCTGCAGTCACCTCCGCACACCTGGAACCTGACCAGTGACACCGAAGCTCCGTCACCAGGATCCAGCTGCGACAGCACGGAGGCCTGGTAGTGAACTCTGACCCGTTTCCTGGGTCTAAAAACTGATCTGGGTCTTTCCCACGGCTCTTTTTTGTCCCCATCTGTCACCTGTGTGTGACTCGTGTGTCAGAAGATGCAATACTGTGTGATTTTATTTTCTCGTTGGTGGACTCCAAACGTGGCAGCCTCCTCGCTGGTCGGTGTAACGATGTGATTTGCAGGTGAAATTGAATTTGTATTCTGCATGGATGTGTAAACCCTGGATGTACAATATTCCCTTCATGTCTCCATGTTAATATTCCTTGTTAGTGTTGCAATAAGAGGATGTTTTGCCAATGAGGGAAATGGAGGGGATTAAGGAGTTTCTCATTTGAAGCAATAGGTTCTTTGAGGCGTTGGAACAGATAATGGCTCAGCCAATTCTCCAGGCTGCAATCATCTCAAAAAGCCAAGGGCACTTTTATTTAAATCGACATGCTGGGTTTTTCGTCTTTTTTCTTGAGAAGACTAAATCTGACCCCTTTTCAATTATCAAGGTTATGTGACGTCTGAAGATTCACTTCCCAGAAGGACTTTTCCTCTTTCTCTCATATTTGTACACAACCGTGTTCAGTGCTGGTTGATTTGTGGTGTTTAGGATTTGGACTGAAGTCAAACTGACAATCCTCCTTCAGTATTTATATAATTGACCGCACATCTTCTCAATTACACCTCTTAACGTTTGAGTTGTTTTTTTTGTGTGAAATGCACATGTCATATGGCCAAAGATTATGAATTGATTGTCTACTGTGAAGAGTGTGCTAATGATCTTCTGATACCTCTTTTGTAAGTTATTCTGTTTTCCTGTGAATACACATTATGTTATTTATTTCAACTATTTATTTATTAAATGATTTGTTAATAAAAAAAACTGTCCTGAATCATTTCATTCACATCATTCTCTCATTAGAATGGAGAGGTTCTTTTTGTGCTTTTATATCTGGAGGGGCAAACCACATTTTAATGGTGGTGAAAAAGCAGAAAAACCTAAGAAAACAAACAAGAAAATAATTTAATATCTATTAATCTATAAATCTTTGGAGAAGCAGTTTGCTATCATTTCCTAAAATGTATTAGTATGATGAGAAAAGCAGCAGCAGACCTTTATTTTGTAAACAGTGAGTAGTGAGGAATCCAAGCCCAGCATCAGACTTCAGTGAAACTATTCCACACGACTGACGTGAAGTTAAGAGCGAAGCTGCAGCGTCAGAACAAACGCTCTTTGTTCGTGGTCAACAAGGCCGGAGACGTCCGTCCAAACGTCCTGTGATGACCGTGTGGACACAAGCTGGCTGCAGCCCTCCGTCCTTTGACCACAGGCCTGAGTGAAGAGCGCTGAAAATGACAGCTTAACTTGTGACCCCTGAGGTCAGAGGTCATTCCGAAGTCAAACACTGACCAGTTGACCAACACGCAGATGGAGTTGAGGAAGCGGGTCAGTGTGCTGCTGCTGCTGGTCTCAGTTTATTAAGACATCGCATGCAACCGACCCAACAGAAGAAACAAGATCCACTGATTCATTTCTAATAAATTATTATCATCCGTCTAAAACCAAAATCCAATCGATCAATCTTGTTGTGCTAAATGCTTTTTATATACACTGATAAAAAACAAGGGTGAAAATTAGTTATAGTTCAAATTAGGTTCCAAATGAAAATACTGATAAATGCTTTTAATAACATCCCAGAACCTAAAGGGACATGTTAGAATAACCTGATATAACAAATAGTCAAAGACAGTTTAGGATTATTATTATTATAAAAGCATTGATGATGATGGTCAACAGAGAAAAGACCCGATCTTATCTGATTAAAAACAATATTTAATATTACATGTATTTTTCCAAATGAAAGTTTGCTATCAAACATAAATCCCAAGTTTCTTGCTGCAGGTTTCATTTAAAGAAATTTAAACAATAAGAAATAATAGTTACTGCGTCATTTTCTGTCAGTCATCACAATGATGGATAAACTGTTTGTTTCAGCTCTGGTTCTGATTTCAGCGTTTTTTGTTTTGCAGCCGTCTCCGTGTTTGCCTGCCATTTAAACCCAGGTCAGACGTTTACTCGCCTAATCGTCTTTTGTCGCTGTAGAAAATGTGCGGTTAAAAAAAAAAAAAGCTGCAACCGACTGAGCTGAAGAGCAAACACAGGGATGGTTCTGGGCGCTGTCACCCCGGCCGTTAAACTCTGGCTAATGGTGTGTAAACGGAGCAGAGGGCAGCTGGCCACACTGACTGGAGGCCTGTGGGAACCGACAGGTGACTCTTTGTAACGCTGCAGAAATACCAGATAAATATGATGGTGCTGGGACGGTGACTGTGCAGCAGCAGCAGCAGCAGCAGCAGCAGCCTGCCTCTCACACAACATGAATTTAAGAGCTATTTACCACTTCTGCAATTTCACGGGAAATTCTGCAATTTCACAGGCAACTGAAATAATGCATAAATCTACTGTGGTTATTAATAGCGGAATTGCCTGGTAATATGAGACGCAATATTAAAAAACGGTTTATTTCTTCATGTGTGAGATGTATTTTGCGTAAGTCAAACTCCCTCGCGCTCGATTGTTCCGTCGCCTTATGAAACAGGAGAGGAAGTGCACGTGACGGCTTCTAGCAAACAAGCAGCCGGGCTGTGAAATGCATTTTGCTGATACACCTTATTTACAGAAATCGCCCAATCACAGAATGAGCATTACTCTGACCTCGGCTTTCGAAGCAGGATTATGAAACGCGGCGATGAAAATAATAATAAATCTGTACGCTTCTCTTTCCCTCCACCGAGTGTATTTGCCTGATTGACTATTCTCTCCAAAGTATGTGGGTAATCGTCTATTGAGAGCACATTTCCTTATCAGCGTCTAACACACTGTCTGAATCCCTTATCACAATGGGCCAGATCAGTGCAGGCAGCCCCTCGCTCTCCCGGGTGAGGCGCCCATGAAAAAGAATTTCTGGAGTTGGGTGCCAACTGATAGGCCCTGAGCTCTTTATCCCCTTAAAGCCAATTCACACTCTGCATGTTTAAATATCTTAGCTCAACCCCTGCCCTCCCACTCCCGTCATGCACTCGAGCCCCCTCCTCCCTCTTTGCCTCTCCTCTCTGTCTCTCTCTCTCTCTCTTCCTCTTTAACCCCAACGCGGCTCCGAGTCCCAGCATGGACTGCCGCCGCAGCTGACCCGCAGTGCGCTGTGGGTTGGTGGGTGGGATGCAGGTGCAGGGAGGGAGAGAGAGAGAGAGAGAGAGAGAGAGAGAGAGAGAGAGAGAGAGAGAGAGAGAGAGAGAGAGAGGAGGGGAGTCCCCCATTGTTGGGCTGGACAGCACCCTCTCTTCTCTGGAGCACCCTCTGATGGGGGAGCCCACTGACAATCACGCATTCTAATCTGATTATGCAAATGTCTACTTCAAAAAGCAATGCGCTGTAACCCTCACCCTGTGGTGGGAAGACAGAGCGAGTAGGAAGGAAGGAAGGAAGGAAGAAGGGAAGGAGGGAAGGGAAGGAGAGTAGACAGCAGGAATGTGGAGAGGGAGCTGCTGATGGTTGGAATCCTGAGAAAATTAAGCACAAGGGCAAAATTCACCATCAGGATCAATTTTGTTTGCGAGACCCTCACAGCAGCTTCTCACACGCGTCCTCTGCTCCGCCAGCGGAGGTCTGAGGACGGAGCAGCGCTCACTTAACACACTCTGAATGGCCACCAGCTCCCTCAGCAGGGCATTGAATTCACTATTCAAATGCGTATTGTTTTTCCAGACGCTCCTGAGTCCGGTGTCAAAAGGGAATCTACAATGTTAATGAGGGGCCTAAAGTACCCAGAGTTAAGACTTCAGACCTCCAAACAGTTGGACCTGACGTTTCCCCAAGAACAACGTGGGCGTCTGATTCCTAAAGGCACGGACCACAAAACCCCCGCCTCCTAAATATTCATGCAAAGCTGAGCGCCCTGGCCCGAGCAGATTTCTGAAATCAGCTGCTTCATTCTGCTGCACGATACATCTCTAAAAGGAAAACAGCATCCATGCTAACAGCACTGGACTTAAAGCAACACGATGCTAATTCTTTACCCTGAAAGAGCAGTTCCAGTGCTTGTTGGATGGTTCATGACTTGTTGAAGAGAGAAAATGTTCATGAGAACTGAGCCTCTTCACTCTTCACTCTTAGCTCTTCACCCTGTCGGTTCTTGCTCTACGTAACTTTGGTGAGTGGGTTCGAGAAGCGTGGAACTGACCGATAGTCGCAGTTTAAATTGTCCGAATCGGCTCCGGCAAGTTGAAGAGCGATGCTGAAATGTATTTAAAGTCATTTAAAACCAGCGTTTATCTCCAATATTCATCCAGGAAATTTGAAGGATTCTTATTGGAATTTGGTGGATTTGTTGGTTTAGACAGCCAGGGATATCCATCGTTCATTTGTGTTTCAGTTCAGTGAGCGATGCGACGCAGTCAGAATGAACGGCTTTGGTTGTTCTCTTCGTGAAAATCACTTGAAAAAAAGGAGCACGAAAGAGTCCATCGTCACCTGGGAACCAGGAACATCGGGAAGAATCGAAATCTTCTGCCAAAATATCTGGGACATGTTGAGATATATTCGTAGATAAGTGCAATGTCTGATCTGCTTGTATTTCTAGACCAAGGGTTAAATCATTAGAAGTCTCCAGGGAACCACTGACAAATTTCATGTTAATACTTCAAATAGTTTGAAAGTCATATTTCACAAAAGGTAAAAAGTTATGGGACTATAAAGGATCCATGTTAGTTTGTACATAAGTTCATGCCAATCCGTACTTGAGCCATGACCCTAAAGTAGGAATAAAGGTGAAGATACAGCTACTTTTGAATTTTGTTCATTTTAATGATAATCTGTCTGCATTTTGAATGCTAACAGACCAACAATCTTTAACTTACAACATACACTCATTTCCCTTCTATGGAAGTGTTTTGATTAACACTTCAACAGTGTGCCGGGGAATTCTTCTGCAGGCACCCAATGCTTTCACAACTTCCTCATATTATGCAATTGTGTCCGAGCCCATTTAGCTGAAGTCATTATCCATTATTTCACAGCATCTCGTCCAGCTGACAGCAGGAGCCTGGTGTTCTGGAGTCTGTTCTGACTTTTTAACTCTATTTGTAGAGGTTATTCTTGATGTTGACCGCCACCTTTCACCTCGGACCATTTGTTTAAGGTGCGTCTGTTATCTAATGCATCAAGTGGAACTATGACCCAGACCCCAGCGTTGTGAAGTTAATAATTACCAAGGAGCACAATATAAAAAGGATCCGGCACAGCAGCTTTTCTTCGTGACACACAGCGACTATGGATCAGAGGCAGTGCCTCTTTGTTTGTGTGCTTCTGGCACTTTGTGCCACTCAGACGGCGAATGGAGGGAACATTCTGGTCTGGTACACTGAGGGAAGCCACTGGATTAACATGAAGCCTGTGCTGGAGGCTCTGCTCGACAGGGGACACCAGGTCACCGTCCTGGTTCCGAGCACGACTCTGTTCATGAACACCAGTATTTCTTCTCGCTTTCAGTACGAAAACTTCGAGGTATCCATCTCACTGAAGGAGATGGAGACGCTTTTTGACAATTTTCTTCAATTCACCATGTATGAGATGGATCAAATTAACTCCTTGCAGATGTACATGAAGTTTATTGAGCTGATGGAGGTCAACCTGCAGTATACTTTGAAGTATTTGGACGGAGTGCTGAAATCAGACACCGTCATGAAGAAGCTGAAGGAAGGAAAGTATGACCTTCTCCTGGCTGACCCCGTCTACACCGGCAGTGACTTGACAGCAGAAATTTTGGGCATCCCTCTGGTTTTCTCTCTGCGCTTCAGCTTTGTGAATAACTGGGAGAGATACTGTGGTCAGCTACCGGCTCCACCGTCCTTTGTCCCCGCTGTTATGAGCAAACTGACAGACAAGATGGACTTCTCAGAGAGAGTGTGGAACTTTGCCTTCTATTTACTCAATGACATCATTTTGAACAACATTTATTGGAAAAAAGTAGATGCATATTACTCTGAAATCCAAGGTGAGCAGCTGAGTTATTTTAATTGGACCCTACTTTCCTCTGTATGTTTTAATTACTTTGACTTTGAAAATAAGCCGACACCTGAATGATTGATGATACTTTTGCATTGTGACAGGGAAACCAACCAGTGCCTGCCAGACAATGAGTAGAGCAGACTTCTGGTTGATTCGAACCTACTGGGATTTTGAATTCCCTCGTCCATTCCTCCCCAACTTCAAATACGTTGGTGGGATCCACTGCAGACCTGCTAAACCTTTGCCAGAGGTAGTTTTAATCTTAAATGACACCGCCAGAGTATTCCAATAACTCCGCTAAAAGGAGTACAGGAAGTTACTCTTGGTTGGAACTGGGATACTACAGCTGTTCTCTTCTTGCAGGATATGGAGGAATTTGTGCAGAGTTCAGGAGACGCTGGCATCGTGGTCTTCACTTTGGGATCCATGGTCAAGAACATCACTGCTGAGAAGGCGAACGTGATCGCCTCGGGCCTCGCTCAGATCCCACAAAAGGTCCAAATAGTATAGATTTAACTACCAACTATCAACTACCTGGAGAGGTGTAAATCACTCTGAAAGATTGAGATAAGATTTATTAAGTAACACACGATGGTTCGTGGTTAAAAGCGTGATTTGGCATTTTTAATGGTTGAATTCGGATATTGGGACTGGCCACAGGGAAAAGAGAACTCAAAAAGAAAGAAAATTTAAAACCTTTGGCGAGATTTTGTATTTCAGCTAAAGAAGTCAGGGTAATCGCCAAGGATCGACAATTTTCCAGCAAAACAAAATACTATATTTATACGATATGATTATTCATTATTATAAAATATACACTGTATATTATGTAAAGATTTTCCTGTGTTCATCTTAACGTGTGTTTACAGGTGCTGTGGAGATACAGTGGAGAAAAACCAGAGACTCTTGGTGATAACACCAGATTATATGACTGGATCCCTCAGAACGACCTGCTCGGTAAGAACCTTCATGACTTTTACTTTTTAAAGAAAGATGCTATCCACCACGCTGTGCGACATAGCCTTAAAAAGTATCCTCCTTTTCGCGTTGACTTATTTGTGCGAGGCAGACTTTTCAAGACTGACTGCGCTCAAAACTAAATATCGCAACCGCGCACAGATCGAGGATGACCTGAGGATATGTTTGTCAAACATTGCCCCAAGATTTGAGGAACTTAGCAAGGCAAAGCAGGCTCGTTTTAAAGATCATAAGAGGCCCATAATAATAACAGTATCCTAATGATGCAATAATAACACTTTATAATAATTGGTCGATTATCATTAATTATAATAATAATAACATAATGATGGTGATAATAATGATTATTATTATAATAAGAAAGCTTGAAGGCTCACATAGCTGCTAATATTAATAGCCTACTCGGGTGGCTGTGGCTGAGGGGTAGAGTGGTCGTCCTCCAACCTGAAGGTCGGCAGTTCGATCCCTAGTCTGAGCCATCTACATGCCGAAGTGTCCTTGGGCAAGATGCTGAACCCCAAATGGCCCCCCATAGAATAACTAAGTGCTGTGAATAGATGCACTGTATGAATGTGTGTGTGAATGTGTGAATGTAGAACTGTACTGTAAAGCGCTTTGAGTGGTCATCAAGACTAGAAAAGCGCTATATAAATACAAAGCCATTTACCATTACCATTAACCCTAACCCTAACCCTAACCCTAACCCTAACCCTACTACTACTGATCATAATCATAATAATAATAATAACAATAATAATAATAAATAGTAATAATAATTGTCTGTATGGGCCTAACAATAACAATAGACTAACCTTGATATGTCAGGCCTATCAATAACAATATGCTATCTATCTATCTATCTATATAAATATATATATATGGTTGTGTAGTTGAGGGCGGCAGGGGGGTCCCAACTACCCCTAACCAGCTTTGGGGGGGCCCATCTTGCAAAAGTTTGAGAACCCCTGGTTTAGACTATCCGTTGTCACTTTCCCAGTGTGAACCCAAAACATACACTGAGCTCATAAAGCTCAGATTAATCAGGTGCGACAGACATTGTTCAGTGGACTTGGACCAACAAGGGCAAAGTGGAGAAAAGGTGCACAAAGGTAACTTCAGAACATAATCAGTGTTGCTGCCAGCTTCCTCTCACGTGTCTTTATTAGGCTGGCTACCTTCCAACTGGGCAAAGGGGGCAGTAGCCCAGGGGCCCCAGGCCCTCAGGTGCCCCAAAGGCTTTGGTTGTTTTATTCATTTGTCGACATAATTTTATTTATGGTTAATTTGTTGTAAAGGTTCTGAAGGAGAACATTAACAAATCCTTGTCTTGTAGAGCAGGGGTTTTCAACTGGTTTTGTCCAAGGGACCACCATTCGGACTACAAAATAATTCGTGGCCCACTTATGTGCCTGCGCGCGCGTGCCTACATGTGTGTGTGTTTGCGTGCATGCATGTGGATAGAAGGAAGTTTTAAAATTTGGTTTTCCATGTTTGTTTTATTTAAAAACCTCAATCAAATCTAGAAAAATATGTGTAAAAAAAAGAAAAAGGTTGATTTTCAGTGCTTAAGAATTGAAAACAAAATTAAAATGCAGTTTGTAGTTGTACTGCATCTCAGAACCATATGTACGTCAATATATAACGTTCATGACTTAAATGTTCAGACATGTAGCTGACATGTTGAGAGAACGTTAAAGTAACGGTGATCAATAACATTCAACATAAGCTGGGGCTACAACTGAAGAGTAAGATGACAAAGTAATGCAGAATATGTCACAAATGATAATCATACAATATCATACAAATGTGACAATTGTGGCGTGCTTAGGCCTGTTTTAACCTTCTATTCATTCTGTCGGGAGAACTACTACTGGATAGACGTAAGTCTTAGAGCTCTCCAAAGAAATTGTTTCTCAACCACTGAACGTGGGAAAGTTGACTGTTATTGCAATTAATTGTTTTGGCAATTATGCCAATTTATTTGTCTTATTAAAAACTATCAGTTTTTCGCTCTTTTGTTTTATTTAATATTTTCATTATTAATTCTGCCCTTTTGTCCTTCTTTTTTGGCAAATAAAAATTCCCATCATACAAACTACATCTCCAAGACCTGAGAGTTTTTCTACCTAGCTCAACCGCTCTTCTACAGTTACCTTTAACACGCATGCACAGGGGAAAACTAGTGGCAGTTTCTAGCCCCAAGCCGGTTTCAAGGTTCCCCTCATCACCTTTATTAATTTTAGACATATTTTTCTTATTTTAAATATATTTTTCAGGAACTTCAAGAGTAATCCGTATGTGTTGAAATATCAAAGCGAATTTCGCAGACCCCCTGCAATGCCGTCGCGGACCACCAAGGGGCCGCGGACCCCTGGTTGAAAACCCCTTTTGTAGAGGGATTTTACAAAGCAGGTTTTAAGATTTTTTTGTTTTTATTTAGCTAATTTATTTTCATTGTCCATTAATCCAGCAATTATTTTATTGATAAAAATATCGAAATAGTTGAAAAAGTGCCATCAGTCTCCCCCATAGCACAAATGTATATCTTTGATGTCTGACGATCCGTCAAAAACTCGTTCAGAGTAATGCTTTGTTTTGATTTATATTTTCCACTTGATTTTCCCTCTCCAAAAAAAGACATATATAATATAAGTTAGTTGTTAATTATTACAATATTTGTAAGAAATGTCTATTCAGCTTTTTAAGGTTTCAACCTTTCTATGTCAAGTATATTGAGATATATACTATGATTTGGCTCCTTACGAATAAAATTGAATGTGGCTTCATGTAGTAAATGAGTATAGCTACTTTTGAGTAATTTTAAGGGGAAATGTACATTGTGCAAAAGGTTGGAAAAACCGAGGCATGTTTCATGATCTTCGGCTTCTTTCTCAGGTCATCACAAGACCAGAGCCTTCATCACCCACGGTGGCACAAATGGGATTTATGAGGCAATCTACCACGGTGTTCCCATGGTGGGCATCCCCTTGTTCGGTGACCAACCAGACAACATGGCCCACATGAAGGCCAAGGGAGCTGCAGTTATCATGGATTTAAACTTCATGAAGCCTGAGGACCTGAGAGCTGCGATCAATACTGTTATCAAAGAGAAATCGTAAGTTTCCTTATCTTCTCTTAGTCGGTTCTAGGCTTTTAAAGAAGGTACTTGGTCATTTCCTGATCAGGGTTTCCACCAAGTCAAACTTAAGACTTTAAAGCTTCTTATAATGTTCAAACCACATGATTTGGAAAAAATAATTGAGTGACAAAACAATAAAATGTGCATTACCTCCCCATGTTCATCCAGGTACAAGGAGAGTGCCATGCGGCTGTCCAGTATCCACCATGACAGACCCACCAGTCCCCTAGATGAGGCCTTGTTCTGGATCGAGTTCACCATGAGAAACAACGGGGCCAAGCACTTGAGGGTCCAGGCCCATGAGCTGACCTGGTACCAGTACCACTCCCTGGACGTCCTGGCCTTCCTCCTCGCAGTCGTCCTGCTCATCACACTCCTCTTCATCGGGACCTGGCGTTTCTGCTTTAGGATGTGCTGTGGCAGGAGAGGCAAGAAAAAGACTGAGTGATGGACTTTAAGATTTGAAATGCAGTCTGCAAAGAAGTGACGGGTGAAACAAGGACAGTTCTCAGGTTTTCATGTTGAGTCTGAGGTACGTTGTTTACCCAAAATATCCTGGATGTGCGTTTGTGATTAGTGATCCTCAACTTCTGACATAACTAAGACTATAAATGTCATGTAAAAAGTAGATTGACTGCACTCTTGAATAAAGATCGGAAAAAGCTCCATATGCTCAGTATTCAACTGAAACTTTTGAGGTCATTTGTAGTGAAAGAGGAGAAATAATCCACTACATTGACAAAGACCACAAATTTACTATCTTCAACAAGAGCACATTTCTCCTTTGCTCCCTCATGTCTCATCAGTAATTAGTGGAACTGCTCAAAGGTGAGTTTTAATTTGCATAGCTCCTCCCTTTTATTTGTTGACGCCATTTTGCCATCAAAGGCTTGATGGTCATTGGCTGGTAAAAGATTGGGGACACACAAAAACAAAAACAAATATGCACACAAGGGATTTGTTCTGTGCCTTTACTTAGATATTATTATGATTACAAATGCTCTCAGTGCTTCAGGTTTTCTCGGCCCACTACAGCATCATCAAAAATATTTATATCACACATGGGCGGAAATTCAGACTTTGACATCCAGGATACTGTTATCAACATAGATCATGTGATATAATCAAACTAACTACGGTTTGGAGCTGAGACACTGGCCAGAGAAGAGAACACTTGGAATACGTTGCTTGTTTGATCTACAGTCGTGTGTGATGAATCATGGGTAACCTAGTGCGAAGTCGAGTTAGTTGGTTTAGGTTAGCCTACAGCACGGACATTTTACGGGCATTGAGCAACGGCATGGTGCAGGCATTCGATTTAGACAGCATCTCTCCTGAGGAGAAGGAAAACATTCCGTAACGTTTTAGCCAGACCTCAGATAATATTATATCGGACTGGTAATTAGGTTTATGTTCTGTTTGACTGCTCTGTGTTTGTTATGACTTATGTTCAGCTAACTACACCATGTTAAATATGTATTGAGATGTCCTGAGGGTCAGTGAATAGGTCTGGGTGGGGCACTTGACAGTACAAGACCAATGGCTGTGGTGTTGTGTGGGATGGCAGGCTCTCATTGGCTGATGAGTTGGCTGGTCAAGGGTGAATGAGGAAGGGGAGTGAAGAATACGGTGGTGGATGTTAGGAGTGTCGGAGTTACAACAAGAAGTCTGTAGTGTTCGTTGGACTTTAATAAAGTTACACATAAAGAGAGAAGTTTCCTGTCGTCTATAAGCGAGGAGCTACAATATGAACGTGTTCACCGCTCAAATTCAATATTTGTCATTAAGTTGCGTTCAGTTCATCGTTCTCATAAACATTAACGTGTTCAATGAACGCGTTCTTCTGAACGTGTTCATGCACAACACTGCCGATAGTCCCGCTTAAATTGTCCGAATCAGCTCCAGCAAGTTGAAGAGTGATGCTGAAATGTAGATCATTAAAACAAATTTAAACCAGCGTTTATCTCCAATATTCAGCCAAGAAACATTTTAAATTTGTAGGATTCTTAGTGGAATTTGGTGGATTTGTTGGTTCAGACAGCCAGGGATCATTGGAAATATCCATCGTTCATTTGTCTTTCAGTTCAGTGAGCGAGACGGCACAGTCCGATTGATAAGTGCAATGTTTGACCTGTTTGTATTTCTAGACCAAGGGTTATATCATTAGAAGTCTCCACAGGGAAGCACCGACACATTTCATGTTAATCCTTCAAATAGTTTGAATGTGATATTTTTTTCGGACGGAACTGTTTATGACATGAATAAGGTGAGACCTTTTGTGACTTAATAACCCATCAAAGGAAATAGTGTATGTCTTCTTATCACCTAAGGAAACACATGTGAATCAGCTGCTAAAGTTTAGATTCCTCTCGTCCCCCCACCATGGAACCTGTCTGGATTGGTTCAGAGAGACAGCCCTCAGTCCTCCTATATAAGATCCGTGTTTTTGACTGTTCTGCATCCTCACTCTTAGACCCTTGTGGTTTCCCTGTGTTGATCCTTTCTGCAGAAAGACCCTTATTAAATACACATAGATAACTTTGTTGTTTCAAGCCTCTTGTATCTCCAGATTTCCATCACAGTACTAACTAAACTAAGATGTGTATGTGAATGTGTGTGCCTATGTAAAACTGAGTGCTCTCAAAATAGTGGATGGCCAAATGCTCACACCTTCCTCAGCATGCTTTCAAAATAGTTGCTGACCCCCTAAAGATAGCAGCCCCCCCCCCCCCCATCGAGTCGCTGCTAGGAGTTTGAAAGAGCTTGAGATGCGTAGAGGTTTACTTGAAGAGATGAGTTGGAAGCTGCACCTCTGACCTCCTCTTGTTGGGTGGGAAGAGAAGATGCCAGGCTTCCCCCTCGGCAATGCAGGAGAAGAGATCTATCAGCCTCCTTCTGGGAAGGTTGATGAAAAAAGAGAGAATTGGGGGGGGGTCCTGTCCTTATATTGGCCCAGTGACCTCATAGGTCATGGGGCCAGAGTGACCAATAGGAGTTGACCCTTGTGGTTATTCACACCTCTGTGTGAAGTTGAGGAATCCTGGGAGAGCGAGTTCCATGGCCCTGGCTTTTTACATGGAACTGTTGCACCCTGGGAGACTGAGTTACTTGGCTTTCTCAAGAACAAAGAAACATGCTGTTTTGCGGCTTTTACTAACATGTAGGCCGGCAAGGAGTAGGCCTTTGGTTTCACAGAAACACTGTCCCAATACTAATGTAGGAATAATTCACTTTAAGGGAATAATGGTGAAGATACAGCTACTTTTGAGTTTGGTTCATTTGAATGATAATCTGACTGCATTTTGAATGCTAACAGACCAACAATCTTTAACTTACAACATACACTCATTTCCCTTCTATGGACGTGTTTTGACAAGCACTTCAACAGTGTGCCGGGGAATTCTTCTGCAGGCACCCAATGCTTTCACAACTTCCTCAGATTATGCAATTGTGTCCGAGCCCATTTAGCTGAAGTCATTATCCATTATTTCACAGCATCTCGTCCAGCTGACAGCAAGAGCCTGGTGTTCTGGAGTCTGTTCTGACTTTTTAACTCTATTTGTAGAGGTTATTCTTGATGTTGACCGCCACCTTTCACCTCGGACCATTTGTTTAAGGTGCGTCTGTTATCTAATGCATCAAGTGGAACTATGATCCAGACCCCAGCTCTGTGAAGTTAATAATTGTTTACCAAGGAGCACAATATAAAAAGGATCCGGCACAGCAGCTTTTCTTCGTGACACACAGCGACTATGGATCAGAGGCAGTGCCTCTTTGTTTGTGTGCTTCTGGCACTTTGTGCCACTCAGACGGCGAATGGAGGGAACATTCTGGTCTGGTACACTGAGGGAAGCCACTGGATTAACATGAAGCCTGTGCTGGAGGCTCTGCTCGACAGGGGACACCAGGTCACCGTCCTGGTTCCGAGCACGACTCTGTTCATGAACACCAGTATTTCTTCTCGCTTTCAGTACGAAAACTTCGAGGTATCCATCTCACTGAAGGAGATGGAGACGCTTTTTGACAATTTTCTTCAATTCACCATGTATGAGATGGATCAAATTAACTCCTTGCAGATGTACATGAAGTTTATTGAGCTGATGGAGGTCAACCTGCAGTATACTTTGAAGTATTTGGACGGAGTGCTGAAATCAGACACCGTCATGAAGAAGCTGAAGGAAGGAAAGTATGACCTTCTCCTGGCTGACCCCGTCTACACCGGCAGTGACTTGACAGCAGAGATTTTGGGCATCCCTCTGGTTTTCTCTCTGCGCTTCAGCTTTGTGAATAACTGGGAGAGATACTGTGGTCAGCTCCCCGCTCCACCGTCCTTTGTCCCCGCTGTTATGAGCAAACTGACAGACAAGATGGACTTCTCAGAGAGAGTGTGGAACTTTGCCTTCTATTTACTCAATGACATCATTTTGAACAACATTTATTGGAAAAAAGTAGATGCATATTACTCTGAAATCCAAGGTGAGCAGCTGAGTTATTTTAATTGGACCCTACTTTCCTCTGTATGTTTTAATTACTTTGACTTTGAAAATAAGCCGACACCTGAATGATTGATGATACTTTTGCATTGTGACAGGGAAACCAACCAGTGCCTGCCACACAATGAGTAGAGCAGACTTCTGGTTGATTCGAACCTACTGGGATTTTGAATTCCCTCGTCCATTCCTCCCCAACTTCAAATACGTTGGTGGGATCCACTGCAGACCTGCTAAACCTTTGCCAGAGGTAGTTTTAATCTTAAATGACTCCGCCACAGTATTCCAATAACTCCGCTAAAAGGAGTACAGGAAGTTACTCTTGGTTGGAACTGGGATACTACGGCTGTTCTCTTCTTGCAGGATATGGAGGAATTTGTGCAGAGTTCAGGAGACGCTGGCATCGTGGTCTTCACTTTGGGATCCATGGTCAAGAACATCACTGCTGAGAAGGCGAACGTGATCGCCTCGGGCCTCGCTCAGATCCCACAAAAGGTCCAAATAGTATAGATTTAACTACCAACTATCAACTACCTGGAGAGGTGTAAATCACTCTGAAAGATTGAGATAAGATTTATTAAGTAACACACGATGGTTCGTGGTTAAAGGCGTGATTTGGCATTTTTAATGGTTGAATTCGGATATTGGGACTGGCCACAGGGAAAAGAGAACTCAAAAAGAAAGAAAATTTAAAACCTTTGGCGAGATTTTGTATTTCAGCTAAAGAAGTCAGGGTAATCGCCAAGGATCGACCATTTTCCAGCAAAACAAAATACTATATTTATACGATATGATTATTCATTATTATAAAATATACACTGTATATTATGTAAAGATTTTCCTGTGTTCATCTTAACGTGTGTTTACAGGTGCTGTGGAGATACAGTGGAGAAAAACCAGAGACTCTTGGTGATAACACCAGATTATATGACTGGATCCCTCAGAACGACCTGCTGGGTAAGAACCTTCATGACTTTTACTTTTTAAAGAAAGATGCTATCCACCACGCTGTGCGACATAGCCTTAAAAAGTATCCTCCTTTTCGCGTTGACTTATTTGTGCGAGGCAGACTTTTCAAGACTGACTGCGCTCAAAACTAAATATCGCAACCGCGCACAGATCGAGGATGACCTGAGGATGTTTGTCAAACATTGCCACAAGATTTGAGGACCTTTGCAAGGCAAAGCAGGCTCGTTTTAAAGATCACAAGAGGCCCATAATAATAACAGATGATAATAATCATAATAATAATATTATAATAATTGGTCGATTATCATTAATTATAATAATAATAACATAATGATGGTGATAATAATGATGATTATTATAATAAGAAAGCTTGAAGGCTCACATAGCTGCTAATATTAATAGCCTACTCGGGTGGCTGTGGCTGAGGGGTAGAGTGGTCGTCCTCCAACCTGAAGGTCGGCAGTTCGATCCCTAGTCTGACCCATCTGCATGCCGAAGTGTCCTTGGGCAAGATGCTGAACCCCAAATGGCCCCCCATAGAATAACTAAGTGCTGTGAATAGATGCACTGTATGAATGTGTGTGTGAATGGGTGAATGTAAAACTGTACTGTAAAGCGCTTTGAGTGGTCATCAAGACTAGAAAAGTGCTATATAAATACAAAGCCATTTACCATTAACTAATAGGCCTACTACTACTGATCATAATCATAATAATAATAATAACAATAATAATAATAAATAGTAAAATAGTAATAATAATTGTCTGTATGTGCCTAACAATAACAATAGACTAACCTTGATATGTCAGGCCTATCAATAACAATATGCTATCTATCTATCTATCTATCTATCTATATAAATATATATATATTGTTGTGTAGTTGAGGGCGGCAGGGGGGTCCCAACTACCCCTAACCAGCTTTGGGGGGGCCCATCTTGCAAAAGTTTGAGAACCCCTGGTTTAGACTATCCGTTGTCACTTTCCCAGTGTGAACCCAAAACATACACTGAGCTCATAAAGCTCAGATTAATCAGGTGCGACAGACATTGTTCAGTGGACTTGGACCAACAAGGGCAAAGTGGAGAAAAGGTGCACAAAGGTAACTTCAGAGCATAATCAGTGTTGCTGCCAGCTTCCTCTCACGTGTCTTTATTAGGCTGGCTACCTTCCAACTGGGCAAAGGGGGCAGTAGCCCAGGGGCCCCAGGCCCTCAGGTGCCCCAAAGGCTTTGGTTGTTTTATTCATTTGTTGACATAATTTGATTTATGGCGAATTTGTTGTAAAGGTTCTGAAGGAGAACATTAATAACAAATCCTTGTCTTGTAGAGCAGGGGTTTTCAACTGGTTTTGTCCAAGGGACCACCATTCGGACTACAAAATAATTCGTGGCCCACTTATGTGCCTGCGCGCGCGTGCCTACATGTGTGTGTGTTTGCGTGCATGCATGTGGATAGAAGGAAGTTTTAAAATTTGGTTTTCCATGTTTGTTTTATTTGAAAACCTCAATCAAATCTAGAAAAATATGTGTAAAATTTTTTTTTTCATTTTCAGTGAACAAAATTAAAATGCAGTTTGTAGTTGTACTGCATCTCAGAACCATATGTACGTCAATATATAACGTTCATGACTTAAATGTTCAGACATGTAGCTGACATGTTGAGAGAACGTTAAAGTAACGGTGATCGATAACAATCAACATAAGCTGGGGCTACAACTGAAGAGTAAGATGACAAAGTAATGCAGAATATGTCACAAATGATAATCATACAATATCATACAATTGTGACAATTGTGGCGTGCTTAGGCCTGATTTAAGCGTCTATTCATTCTGTCGGGAGAACTGCTACTGGATAGATGTAAGTCTTATAGCAGAGGTCTTCAACAGGGGGTCCGTGACCTCTAGGGGGTCCGCGGAGGTACTGCAGGGGGGTCGCGAAATGTTTGGTTGATTAGAATTTTTTTAATGTAAAAAAAAAAAAAGATTTATTTTCTAACCAATTTTCTTTCACAAATTTAAATGTCTTTAAATACACATTAACATGCATCCGACATATTGAGAGGCTGATTTCACCCTCTGCCTGACAGCCTCCATCCGTCCAAGATTAAATAAGTTGTGTGCTACCCATCAGGGTGTGTGTCATCCAGAGATGGCTTGAGGATTCACTATCTCTTCTACATGTGTGTTTAAAATAAAAACATGAATCTGTGAATTACTTTAATAGCTCAGTGTTGTATGCAAGATGTATGTTTATAAATGGCAGTGGCATGGCCACCCTGTACCTAGCACATGTTTAAATTAAAAACATGACTATATGAGCCTGTGTTATATTTGAATAGCTCAGTATTGAATGCACAATAACAGGGTAGCTATGTTTATATATGGCACTAGGCCCAGCTTAATATAAAAGACAATTTTATACAATTTATATAGTAGGGGGTCCCTGCTCCATCTCTCCACCAGTTTTGGGGTCCTTGGCCTGAAAAACGTTGAAGACCCCTGTCTTAGAGCTCTCCAAAGAAATTGTTTCTCAACCAGTGAACGTGGGAAAGTTGACTGTTATTGCAATTAATTGTTTTGGCTATTATGCCAATTTATTTGTCTTATTAAAAACTATTAGTTTTTCGCTCTTTTGTTTTATTTAATATTTTCATTATTAATTCTGCCCTTTTGTCCTTCTTTTTTGGCAAATAAAAATTCCCATCATACAAACAACATCTCCAAGACCTGAGAGTTTTTCTACCTAGCTCAACCGCTCTTCTACATTTACCTTTAGCGAGCATGCAGAAGGGAAAACTAGTGGCAGTTTCTAGCCCCAAGCCGGTTTCAAGGTTCCCCTCATCACCTTTATTAATTTTAGACATATTTTTCTTATTTTAAATATATTTTTCACGAAATTCAAGAGTAATCTGTATGTGTTGAAATATCAAAGCGAATTTCGCAGACCCCCTGCAATGCCGTCGCGGACCACCAAGGGGCCGCGGACCCCCCGGTTGAAAACCCCTGTTGTAGAGGGATTTTACAAAGCAGGTTTTAAGATTTTTTTGTTTTTATTTAGCTCATTTATTTTCATTGTCCATTAATCTGGCAATTATTTTATTGATAAAAATATCGAAATAGTTGAAAAAGTGCCATCAGTCTCCCCCATAGCACAAATGTATATCTTTGATGTCTGACGATCCGTCAAAAACTCGTTCAGAGTAATGCTTTGTTTTGATTTATATTTTCCACTTGATTTTCCCTCTCCAAAAAAAGACATATATAATATAAGTTAGTTGTTAATTATTACAATGTTTGTAAGAAATGTCTATTCAGCTTTTTAAGGTTTCAACCTTTCTATGTCAAGTATATTGAGATATATATTATGATTTGGCACCTTACGATAAAATTGAATGTGGCTTCATGTAGTAAATGAGTATAGCTACTTTTGAGTAATTTTAAGGAGAAATGTGCGTTGTGCAAAGGTTGGAAAAACCGAGGCATGTTTCATGATCTTCGGCTTCTTTATCAGGTCATCACAAGACCAGAGCCTTCATCACCCACGGTGGCACAAATGGGATTTATGAGGCAATCTACCACGGTGTTCCCATGGTGGGCATCCCCTTGTTCGGTGACCAACCAGACAACATGGCCCACATGAAGGCCAAGGGAGCTGCAGTTATCATGGACTTAAACTTCATGAAGCCTGAGGACCTGAGAGATGCGATCAATACTGTTATCAAAGAGAAATCGTAAGTTTCCTTATCTTCTCTTAGTCGGTTCTAGGCTTTTAAAGAAGGTACTTGGTCATTTCCTGATCAGGGTTTCAACCAAGTCAAACTTAAGACTTTAAAGCTTCTTATAATGTTCAAACCACTTGATTTGGAAAAAATAATTGAGTGACAAAACAATAAAATGTGCATTACCTCCCCATGTTCATCCAGGTACAAGGAGAGTGCCATGCGGCTGTCCAGTATCCACCATGACAGACCCACCAGTCCCCTGGATGAGGCCTTGTTCTGGATCGAGTTCACCATGAGAAACAACGGGGCCAAGCACTTGAGGGTCCAGGCCCATGAGCTGACCTGGTACCAGTACCACTCCCTGGACGTCCTGGCCTTCCTCCTCGCAGTCGTCCTGCTCATCACACTCCTCTTCATCGGGACCTGCCGTTTCTGCTTTAGGATGTGCTGTGGCAGGAGAGGCAAGAAAAAGACTGAGTGATGGACTTTAAGATTTGAAATGCAGTCTGCAAAGAAGTGACGGGTGAAACAAGGACAGTTCTCAGGTTTTCATGTTGAGTCTGAGGTACGTTGTTTACCCAAAATATCCTGGATGTGCGTTTGTGATCAGTGATCCTCAACTTCTGACACAACTAAGACTATAAATGTCATGTAAAAAGTAGATTGACTGCACAATTGAATAAAGATCGGAAAAAGCTCCATGTGCTCAGTATTCAACTGAAACTTTTGAGGTCATTTGTAGTGAAAGAGGAGAAATAATCCACTACATTGACAAAGACCACAAATTTACTATCTTCAACAAGAGCACATTTCTCCTTTGCTCCCTCATGTCTCATCAGTAATTAGTGGAACTGCTCAAAGGTGAGTTTTAATTTGCATAGCTCCTCCCTTTTATTTGTTGACGCCATTTTGCCATCAAAGGCTTGATGGTCATTGGCTGGTAAAAGATTGGGGACACACAAAAACAAAAACAAATATGCACACAAGGGATTTGTTCTGTGCCTTTACTTAGATATTATTATGATTACAAATGCTCTCAGTGCTTCAGGTTTTCTCGGCCCACTACAGCATCATCAAAAATATTTATATCACACATGGGCGGAAATTCAGACTTTGACATCCAGGATACTGTTATCAACATAGATCATGTGATATAATCAAACTAACTACGGTTTGGAGCCGAGACACTGGCCAGAGAAGAGAACACTTGGAATACGTTGCTTGTTTGATCTACAGTCGTGTGTGATGAATCATGGGTAACCTAGTGCGAAGTCGAGTTAGTTGGTTTAGGTTAGCCTACACCACGGACATTTTACGGGCATTGAGCAACGGCATGGTGCAGGCATTCGATTTAGACAGCATCTCTCCTGAGGAGAAGAAAAACATTCCGTAACGTTTTAGCCAGACCTCAGATAATATTATATCGGACTGGTAATTAGGTTTATGTTCTGTTTGACTGCTCTGTGTTTGTTATGACTTATGTTCAGCTAACTACACCATGTTAAATATGTATTGAGATGTCCTGAGGGTCAGTGAACAGGTCTGGGTGGGGCACTTGACAGTACAAGACCAATGGCTGTGGTGTTGTGTGGATCGCTTAAATTGTCCGAATCAGCTCCAGCAAGTTGAAGAGTGATGCTGTAATGTAGATCATTAAAAAAAATTTAAACCAGCGTTTATCTCCAATATTCAGCCAAGAAACATTTTTAATTTGTAGGATTCTTATTGGAATTTGGTGGATTTGTTGGTTCAGACAGCCAGGGATCATGGGAAATATCCATCGTTCATTTGTCTTTCAGTTCAGTGAGCGAGACGGCACAGTCCGATTGATAAGTGCAATGTTTGACCTGTTTGTATTTCTAGACCAAGGGTTATATCATTAGAAGTCTCCACAGGGAAGCACCGACACATTTCATGTTAATCCTTCAAATAGTTTGAATGTGATATTTTTTTCGGACGGAACTGTTTATGACATGAATAAGGTGAGACCTTTTGTGACTTAATAACCCATCAAAGGAAATAGTGTATGTCTTCTTATCACCTAAGGAAACACATGTGAATCAGCTGCTAAAGTTTAGATTCCTAAACTGGATTGGTTCAGAGAGACAGCCCTCAGTCCTCCTATATAAGATCCGTGTTTTTGACTGTTCTGCATCCTCACTCTTAGACCCTTGTGGTTTCCCTGTGTTGATCCTTTCTGCAGAAAGCCCCTTATTAAATACACATAGATAACTTTGTTGTTTCAAGCCTCTTGTATCTCCAGATTTCCATCACAGTACTAACTAAACTAAGATGTGTATGTGAATGTGTGTGCCTATGTAAAACTGAGTGCTCTCAAAATAGTGGATGGCCAAATGCTCACACCTTCCTCAGCATGCTTTCAAAATAGTTGCTAACCCCCTAAAGATAGCAGCCCCCCCCCATCGAGTCGCTGCTAGGAGTTTGAAAGAGCTTGAGATGCGTAGAGGTTTACTTGAAGAGATGAGTTGGAAGCTGCACCTCTGACCTCCTCTTGTTGGGTGGGAAGAGAAGATGCCAGGCTTCCCCCTCGGCAATGCAGGAGAAGAGATCTATCAGCCTCCTCCTGGGAAGGTTGATGAAAAAAGAGAGAATTGGGGGGGGGGTCCTGTCCTTATATTGGCCCAGTGAACTCATAGGTCATGGGGCCAGAGTGACCAATAGGAGTTGACCCTTGTGGTTTTTCACACCTCTGTGTGAAGTTGAGGAATCCTGGGAGAGCGAGTTCCATGGCCCTGGCTTTTTACATGGAACTCCTGGGAGACTGAGTTACTTGACTTTCTCAAGAACAAAGAAACATGCTGTTTTGCGGCTTTTACTAACATGTAGGCCGGCAAGGAGTAGGCCTTTGGTTTCACAGAAACACTGTCCCAACACTAATGTAGGAATAATTCACTTTAAGGGAATAATGATGAAGATACAGCTACTTTTGAGTTTGGTTCATTTTAATGATAATCTGTCTGCATTTTGAATGCTAACAGACCAACAATCTTTAACTTACAACATACACTCATTTCCCTTCTATGGACGTGTTTTGATTAACACTTCAACAGTGTGCCAGGGAATTCTTCTGCAGGCACCCAATGCTTTCACAACTTCCTCAGATTATGCAATTGTGTCCGAGCCCATTTAGCTGAAGTCATTATCCATTATTTCACAGCATCTCGTCCAGCTGACAGCAAGAGCCTGGTGTTCTGGAGTCTGTTCTGACTTTTTAACTCTATTTGTAGAGGTTATTCTTGATGTTGACCGCCACCTTTCACCTCGGACCATTTGTTTAAGGTGCGTCTGTTACCTAATGCATCAAGTGGAACTATGACCCAGACCCCAGCTCTGTGAAGTTAATAATTGTTTACCAAGGAGCACAATATAAAAAGGATCTGGCACAGCAGCTTTTCTTCGTGACACACAGCGACTATGGATCAGAGGCAGTGCCTCTTTGTTTGTGTGCTTCTGGCACTTTGTGCCACTCAGACGGCGAATGGAGGGAACATTCTGGTCTGGTACACTGAGGGCAGCCACTGGATTAACATGAAGCCTGTGCTGGAGGCTCTGCTCGACAGGGGACACCAGGTCACTGTCCTGGTTCCGAGCACGACTCTGTTCATGAACACCAGTATTTCTTCTCGCTTTCAGTACGAAAACTTCGAGGTATCCATCTCACTGAAGGAGATAGAGACGCATTTTGACAACTTTCTTCAATTCACCATGTATGAGATGGATCAAATGAACACCTTGCAGATGTACATGAAGTATATTGAGCTGATGGCGGTCGACCTGCAGTTTTCTTTGAAGTATTTGGACGGCGTGCTGAAATCAGACACCGTCATGAAGAAGCTGAAGGAAGGAAAGTATGACCTTCTCCTGGCTGACCCCCTCTACACAGGCAGTGACTTGACAGCAGAGATTTTGGGCATCCCTCTGGTTTTCTCTCTGCGCTTCAGCTTTGTGAATAACTGGGAGAGATACTGTGGTCAGCTCCCCGCTCCACCGTCCTTTGTCCCTGCTGTTATGAGCAAACTGACAGACAAGATGGACTTCTCAGAGAGAGTGTGGAACTTTGCCTTCTATTTACTCAATGACATCATTTTGAACAACATTTATTGGAAAAAAGTAGATGCATATTACTCTGAAATCCAAGGTGAGCAGCTGAGTTATTTTAATTGGACCCTACTTTCCTCTGTATGTTTTAATTACTGTGACTTTGAAAATAAGCCGACACCTGAATGATTGATGATACTTTTGCATTGTGACAGGGAAACCAACCAGTGCCTGCCAGACAATGAGTAAAGCAGACTTCTGGTTGATTCGAACCTACTGGGATTTTGAATTCCCTCGTCCATTCCTCCCCAACTTCAAATACGTTGGTGGGATCCACTGCAGACCTGCTAAACCTTTGCCAGAGGTAGTTTTAATCTTAAATGACACCGCCAGAGTATTCCAATAACTCCGCTAAAAGGAGTACAGGAAGTTACTCTTGGTTGGAACTGGGATACTACAGCTTTTCTCTTCTTGCAGGATATGGAGGAATTTGTGCAGAGTTCAGGAGACGCTGGCATCGTGGTCTTCACTTTGGGATCCATGGTCAAGAACATCACTGCTGAGAAGTCGAACGTGATCGCCTCGGGCCTCGCTCAGATCCCACAAAAGGTCCAAATAGTATAGATTTAACTACCAATTATCAACTACCTGGAGAGGTGTAAATCACTCTGAAAGATTGAGATAAGATTTATTAAGTAACACACGATGGTTCGTGGTTAAAGGCGTGATTTGGCATTTTTAATGGTTGAATGGGGATATGGGCCTGAACACAAGGAAAACAGAACTCAAAATGTACAAAAAAAATAACATTTAAAACGTTTGGGAGTTATACGACATGATTATTCACTGTATATTTTGTAAAGATTTTCCTGTGTTCATCTTAACGTGTGTTTACAGGTGCTGTGGAGATACAGTGGAGAAAAACCAGAGACTCTTGGTGATAACACCAGATTATATGACTGGATCCCTCAGAACGACCTGCTGGGTAAGAACCTTCATGACTTTTACTTTTGTAAGAAAGATGCTATCCAACACACTGTTTGCTTTTCTCTCCATTTCCCTATATCAACTCATTACTTAAAGGGGACATATTATGCCCATTTTTCCACAGTTGATATGGTTCCTTGGGGTCTTAATAAAATGTCTGTAAAAAATGTTGGTCAAAATACCCCAAGGATCATTTAAAACAGCACCCTTTTTACCCTGTCTAAAACAGCCCTCTTCAGATTGACCTGTTTGGAGTGCCTCCCCCTCTCACCGCCCAAAACTTAACCAAACTAGCAGCAAGCTAGCGTTAGCTCGCTGCTGCTACCCATAAACCATCTAACTGGCCGCAGCGGCAGAGACACGGTCCCCTCACCGGCCCGTCCGGCAGCTCCCCACAAACAGCTGTTTACTATTTATACCTGCTGCTTCAACCGGGGTGACACACACACTGAAGCTAGCGTTAGCTCGCTGCTGCTACCCGTAAACAAACACCGACACGTCCCCGGAACAAACACCGGCACGTCCACCAGAAGCGAGCCGCTGACATGGAGCCAGCAGCCCTGACCGCCGGCTCTGCTTCTCGGCCAGACCTCTTCCTCTCACCCCGCTCCCGGCTGGTTAGCGTCCCCCCTCGGCTAGCTTCCCAGCTAACACCCGCCGCCCTGAGCTGAGGAGGGAGCTGTGGCTCGTAACTTACCCCGACCGCCGGCTCTGCTTCTCGGCCAGACCTCCGCCTCTAACCCCGCTCCCCGGCTGGTTAGCGTCCCAGCTGGCTAGCTTCCCAGCTTCCCAGCTTCTCAGCCCCGAGTAACTTACCCCGGTCTCCTCCTCCGCCAGATATCCGCCTCCGGGGCTATGCCATGTAGACTGACTGTGACGTCAATTCTGGTCGTAATCCCATTCGATGCACTCTAGACTATAGTTTCTGAGATAGATGAACCACAATAAATTGCAGGAGCTGTTTTTTTCCAGAGTTTTTGTTTTCCAAAAGTGTAATCCTTTTGTTTCCTTAAGTTAAACATTTCAAGACTATTTTTCACGCTGTGGCCATTTCCCTGATTCACGTTGTGATTTGCTTTGTGCGTCCATCAACAGCAGACCCACAAATAAGGGGTTAAATACATGATGGACTGTTTAGACCAGGGGTGGGCAAACTTTTTGAATCGCGGGCCACAATGGATTCTACAATTTGACAGAGGGGCTGGGCCAGGACCAGATGGATGGAGTGTTTTTGTGAACTAATATAAATGACATGGAAAAATCATTACATGAAAGGATTTGGCCTTTAACAAGTAGCAAAGCATTTATTTGCAAGGCAATTTAACAAAACCTGCCTTCGGAGAAAGGCTTGCAAGCCTTTGCTATTTCGAATGCCATCAAAAAACTTGCCTTGGTAGTTGACTCTTGAATCGCAGTTTGTCTGTGAATTTTTTTTGCTGAGTCTGTAAATTAAGAACGTCTGAGCCGTAGCTGCCCGTTCTTGCATTGACTGCTTGCTATCGTAGTTAGCATGCTTCGTAGCAAAGTGACGGCTGATGTTGTACTCCTTGAAAACTGCGACAGTCTCTCTGCATATCATGCATACAGCCTCCGATGGCCTTCAGTGAGAAAGTATATTGTTGTCCACTCCGTGTTAAACACTAGGCACTCATTGTCCACTTTTTCGTTTCCTTGATCAGCTCATTTTACAGAAGGGCTCACAGGGCAAAGCGAAAAAGTCAAGGGAGATCATTTGCCCTTTCGAGGCCTATACAACACAATCCCGGTCAAATTTAGCTGACGCTTTTATCCAAAGCAACTTACAATAAGTGCATTCAACACCGAGGGTACAAACCCAGAACCACAAAAAGCAAGAAAGTACAATTTCCTCAATAATGAAGTAAAACTACAAAGTGCTTTAAGTAGTACTTTGTCGTTTTTTTTTTAAATATTTGAATAAGTTCGGCGGGCCGGATTAAAAAGCCCAACGGGCCGTATAAGGCCCGCGGGCCGTACTTTGCCCATGTCTGGTTTAGACACTTTCCCAGTGTGAACACAAAACATACACTATGCTCATGCAGCTCAGATTTATCAGGTGCGACAGACATTGTTCAGTGGACTTGGACCAACAAGGGCAAAGTGGAGAAAAGGTGCACAAAGGTAACTTCAGAACATAATCAATGTTGCTGCAAGCTTCCTCTCACGTGTCTTTATTAGGCTGGCTACCTTCAAACTGGGCAAAGGGGGAAGTAAAACATTTGTTGTAAAGGTTCTGAAGGAGAACATTAATAACAAATCCTTGTCTTGCAAGTTTAAATTTTTATTGAGCTCAATTATTTTCATTGTCCATTAATCTGGCAATTATTCTATTCATAAAAATATCAAAATAGTTGAAAAAGTCTCCCCCGTAGCACACATTTATATCTTTTGATGTCTGACGATCCGTCAAAAACTCTGACGTTCAGAGTAATGCTTTGTTTTGTTTTATATTTTCCACTTGATTTTCCCTCTCCAAAAAAAGACATATATAATATAAGTTAGTTGTTAATTATTACAATATTTGTAAGAAATGTCTATGCAGCTTTTTAAGGTTTCAACCTTTCTATGTCAAGTGCATTGAGATATATATTATGATTTGGCTCCTTACGAATAAAATTGAATGTGGCTTCATGTAGTAAATGAGTATAGCTACTTTTGAGTAATTTTAAGGGGAAATGTACATTGTGCAAAAGGTTGGAAAAACCGAGGCATGTTTCATGATCTTCGGCTTCTTTCTCAGGTCATCACAAGACCAGAGCCTTCATCACCCACGGTGGCACAAATGGGATTTATGAGGCAATCTACCACGGTGTTCCCATGGTGGGCATCCCCTTGTTCGTTGACCAACCAGACAACATGGCCCACATGAAGGCCAAGGGAGCAGCAGTTATCGTGGACTTAAACTTCATGAAGCCTGAGGACCTGAGAGATGCGATCAATACTGTTATCAAAGAGAAATCGTAAGTTTCCTTATCTTCTCTTAGTCGGTTCTAGGCTTTTAAAGAAGGTACTTGGTCATTTCCTGATCAGGGTTTCAACCAAGTCAAACTTAAGACTTTAAAGCTTCTTATAATGTTCAAACCACATGATTTGGAAAAAATAATTGAGTAACAAAACAATAAAATGTGCATTACCTCCCCATGTTCATCCAGGTACAAGGAGAGTGCCATGCGGCTGTCCAGTATCCACCATGACAGACCCACCAGTCCCCTAGATGAGGCCTTGTTCTGGATCGAGTTCACCATGAGAAACAACGGGGCCAAGCACTTGAGGGTCCAGGCCCATGAGCTGACCTGGTACCAGTACCACTCCCTGGACGTCCTGGCCTTCCTCCTCGCAGTCATCCTGCTCATCACACTCCTCTTCATCGGGACCTGCCGTTTCTGCTTTAGGATGTGCTGTGGCAGGAGAGGCAAGAAAAAGACTGAGTGATGGACTTTAAGATTTGAAATGCAGTCTGCAAAGAAGTGACGGGTGAAACACGGACAGTTGATTCTGAGGCACGTTGTGTCCGCACAATGTCCTGGATGTGCGTTTGTGATTAGTGATCCTCAACTTCTGACACAACTAAGACTATAAATGTCATGTAAAAAGTAGATTGACTGCACTCTTGAATAAAGATCGGAAAAAGCTCCATGTGCTCAGTATTCAACGGAAACGTTTGAGGTCATTTGTAGCGAGAGGAGAAAGAATCCTCTGCATTGACAAAGACCACAAATTTATTATCTTCAACAAGAGCACATTTCTCCTTTGCTCCCTCATGTCTCATCAGTTATTAGTTGAATTGCTCAAAGGTGAGTTTTAATTTGCATAGCTCCTCCTTTTTATTTGTTGACACCATTTTGCCAGTAAAGGCTCAATGTTCATTGGCTGGTAAAAGATTGGGGACACAGAAAAACAAAACAAAAAAAAACAAAACACACAAGGGATTTGTTCTGTGCCTTTACTTAGATATAATTACAAATTACCCCACTGCTTCAGGTTTTCTCGGCACACTACAGCATCATCAAAAATATTTATATCACACATGGGCAGAAATTCCGACTTGGACATCCAGGATACTGTTATCAACATAGATCATGTGATATAATCAAACTAAAGGAAAAAAAAAACTAAAGAAATACACAGCCCTTCAGAGATGACAGAACCTCACATGTAGGTCGGTACTGCAGCTCCTGTCTTCTCATGTCTGAACAGTGAAGAGATTCATTTTCGTTTTTTATTTCCATTACTTTTTCAGTTTTCCACTTTCTTTGAGCTTCCATATCATGAGCTCCATGCAGGCTGCAGCGTCGTCGCCGGTGTCGTGGCCACAAACTGGGAGAAACAGTAAATCATTATTTATATCACATACGAATAATGACAGTTACATCCTCTGTAACAAAATTGCAGCTTTTGTGCTTCAGACACATTTTGTTGAGATTCAACCGTATAATACAACTGTGATTTTGTCTTTATTTGGATGTAAATTCAGATGGGTTGTAGTTTGTAGACATTTATGCGGTGGCTGTATCCACGATGACCCACCGCTCTCTTGGATAATCCGTAGAAGGTATTCAGCTGTCAGTGTGTTGAGGGTGAGCTTGTGGGGGGGGCCCAGACGGTGGGGGAAGACCAGCGATATGTCCACCACTGTCCCATGGAGCAACTAGAGCAAAGAGGAGCATATCTGAAGCTGTCGGCACTAATAGTAATATGAAAATTAAACATACTTCATAATTAACCTTGAAATTAAGTTTGGCTTTAATTGGTGAAAAGTAAGTGAGAGGTACTAGTACATGATTTCCACTTCTGATACTTTATACTTCTACAGTTCGGAGGAAATATTGTACTTTGTCCTCCATTACATTTATCTCACAGCTGAGGTTCAAATACACTTTTTAGGTTTGATTAATACACGTAAATCCCAGAGCTATATATAGTCATTGAATGTTAAGTTACCTTTACCAGCTGCTGTGACACAAACACTTATGCATCAATAACTATAATCCCATCGTGATTCATTGCACGCGAGTGATTCCAGTACATTGTGTTAATATTGTGATTTGATTTAAGATTTTGAATCCAGGACTTTAACCCAAAACAGTAATTCTACACAGTCTTATACTCATGATCGTACTTCTCACACCACTGGTATTAATCTAGATAAATCATCACGGCCACTGATAACTGTCATTAGAAAACTACAGAGAAACTTTACCAACACTGCAGCCAAAGTGGGTAAAATAAGGTTGCATGCTGTCTTATATTACACGGAAGCAGCTGCAACATTAGACTACAGTTCATCTTGCCCATTGTTTTTTTTGTCATAATTCAAGCAGCTCTTAAATCTGATGCTTTAAAGTCACAGTAGAAACATCCCAACATTGGCAAACCGTGCTTATTAGCTTCCAAAATCCCAAACCCCTCACATCTGTAGCACGAGTGTGAACCAACTCCACAGGTTGTCGCTTTTCATGAGGTGTTTATAGAACATCCTGTTCTTTAGGATTTTGGAGCCAAATCCAACAAAAATAAATAAAAACACCAGACTCCTCAGCTGCCTGGAAAATTACCATGATGACTGATTTGTGTACTTAGCTTGAAAAAAAGCAAACATAAAAACATGGTATTTAATCTAACTACTGATGATATTAATGATGCAAAGGGAAAAACAGAGGGGAAAAACAAAAGAGGACTCGGTGGGAATTCGCCATGTTGTTCCATTAAACACTCCTGGACATCCGTAGTAAAGTCATGTCTTAAATTATTGGAGGTGGACTGATGCTCTGGAAGCGATAAGCAAAAGTAAAGTCAATAATATTGAAAAGAGCTTCGTCACCTTCAGGCCACAGAGATCTGCTTCCAGGCCGTGTCCAATCAGAATGGTGTCAGCACTAATGAAGCTCTGTAGCGTCTCCTGCACCTCTCTGAGGGACGTGTAGTTGCCCTTCACGTCTTCCTCACCGATGCCTGAAAATCTACACGGGTAAAATGTCACAAGCCATTGAAAGAGATGTTCAACATAAAGTCAACACTTCTGACTGTTACCCAGCTTTTGTGCCAGGATCTAACATTTGGATCACATTACATATCACAAGCCAGTAACTTTACCTTGTGTTGTAATCAATGACCTCGTGATCAGGTCTGACAAAAGAGTCGTAGATGACTTGCAAACTAGAGTTGACCACCGTCACTCTGGACAGCTCCAGACCATGAACAGTGTAACACTATGAAGACAAAAAATAAAAATATTCATGTTCTCGTTTCAGACCAATGGTTCAACCACATCCTTCTTAAGGTAACAAATTATTGTGCAGCAAAAAAAGCTTAAAATCTCTATTAAAAGCATCTTCATGCAGTACATTTACTTTGGAGCAAATACAATCAGAGCAAAAGAGGGAGTTGGACCAAAAGACTTCGTTTCAAATGGTGGTAAATAGATGAATACTAATCACCACCAATCAAACCACAACATCAAGTGGAGCTTCTGGAAGATTCAGTTCAGGGTCGACATATGGACAATATTTAAAAAACCCTGCCCCTCAAAAGAAGTTGACGTCACCATTTCACAATTCAAGGAGTAGACTCCAGGACAACTCGTATCCATGGGATGTCTCGGCTTGGTAGACACAAAACCATCCATGGAGATGGCATCATGGACATGCAACTGTTGGACATAAAAAAAAATACTAATTAGTACATTGGGTTTTAAGCCACATCCACATTACTAACTTTTCTTCTAAAATGCATCACTGCTGCCTTTTTTACACTTTGTTTAGCATCTATATCTGTATTTTCTCTTCTGAAAACTAGTCTGGAGCTGTGTCGTATGAGGACAAGCAAAGAGGGAGATGTTCGGAAACAATGATGTGCAAATGTAAACATCAGAAATGACAGTTCTACCTCTTCATTGACACAAGAAATCCCTAACCTAACTCTCACCACTGTTCCTCCTTCATAGTATTTTTGTAACTAACCAACTGATTGCAGAGTAGACAACGAACTTGCACCTGCCCAGTGAGTATGAATGGTCACGTGATATTCGTTTTCAGGTGTGTTAGTGCAGATGGGGTTTACTGATATGGAGCAAAAACACCTTTGTGGACAGATTGTTATTTTAAAATAATGTTTAAAAACTAAAATTTAGTTAGTATGTATGTGGCCTTTGTTCTGGAAAATGTTTAACTCAAATTGTTGTTTCTCACCTTAAACACCTGACATCCAGGTGCTCCCATCACTCCTTGGCAGCAACTGTAGCGGGTTTCCACTCCACCAGGCACTGCAACGGTTTCCAACATCACAATTACTTCAAAATGTTTTCCATGAACTTTAGTCCATCACATTATTTCAAAAATAACAAATAAATGTTCTCTTCAATAATGCGATCAATTCATCTTCTTTTCAAGCAATATTGTGAAAGTTTTCTGATTAATTAAGACCAAAATATTACTCAATAAGTCAGGAAAATAGCTGGAAATTTGTTTAAAATTATTATAAGTTGTAGCCCTGCAATCCTATACTCACCTTTGTTCCTTACTACTTTCCCATAGTGGTAGTTGCACTCCTCCTTGCGGATGTGTTTGCCTGTTAGGCAAACAGAGTATGTGGCCCCACATCGACAGCAGATCCTCTTCAAGGCTTTTACCAACCAAACAGAAAAGAAAAAGCTCATTACCAGAGAAATGTGCTGAGATGCTACAGCTCCAACTTACAGGTGCCCTCTAGTGACACAATGTGAGAACAACATCCACTTGTGTTTTGAGGGGGCTTGAGTGAAGCTGGAGTGGTGAGGTTGTTCACTTACGGTCTGTGCTGCCTTTCTTATTGTCGGTAAAAAGAGCAGCAGAGCCGGCCTTTTCCGGGTGCTGGACAGGATAGTTGCACCCGATCAGCCTTCTCTCAGTCAAAATATAATCCTTCAAACTCTCGTACAAAGCCACATCATCTGCCGAGGAAATTAATACACTGAGAAGCTTCCCTTTAAAAAGACATTTGAATCCAAGAAGATTTGGAAAGCGATTCTCACCATTTGCTTGAAACAGCTCCAGGTTGAAGGGTATGTTGCCTTTCGATCTTTGGCCCTTGACTTCATTCTCATCTGCAGCAGAAACAACATCTTCTATCCGCATCATTTCTTTCCGATTTCATGAACAGTTTTCTGGAGAATCTCACCTTTGGATGAAACACAACTTTGTTTCTTCAGCCTCTTCAGTGAATTCACAGCAATACTCAGATATTTGAGTTTGTTGGCACTGCGATTGTACACAGTCTCCTCTTCAGCAACAGCCTGTCAACAATAAAACAGCAAGAAGAATGAATATCCAGACAGTACGACAGTGAGATTGAGATTCAGCGACATATGCTCACTTTTTCAAAGGCCTCGTTGAGATTGGCTGTCGTTTTGAGGAACTCCTCTGTAAACATGTTGACATAACGCTGTCTGACATCATAGGGCACTTTGTCTTTGGTGGCCCCGCTCTGCTGCTTCAGTTTACGTTTTGTAGGCAATGGCTGAACGAATAAATTCATGAGAAGATATTAAACATTTAAAAATCTTTAAAAGACCAGTCTGTTAAAATGGCCTCACCAAACCTGTTTTTTTTTCTAACTTCTTACCTTGGCGGCAGCAGTAGGTTGAGGTGTAGTGGAGGCAGCTGGATGTAAATGTGCTGTAGCATGGGCCAAGGACGTTTTACGCGTCGGAGCAGGAATAAGCATGGGTGCTGTCAGATGGTATCTTTGCACGGGAGTTACTGCAGCTTTATGGCATGTTTGTTTCATAGTGCTCATGTGCACTGGAGTGACCGGGGTCAGCAAGGAAGAAAGAGGGCAGGAGCCTGAAGTAACAGACAGAGGGAAGGTGCCCTCTGGGAGGATCAAGTGCAAGTTGCTTCCTAATTGGATCACAGGAGTTCCCAAAGGTAGGTAGTTTATGTAAGCTGTATGATGAGAAACAAAACACAGAGGCTGACATTCAGGCAAACTGACCACAATGCATCCCAAAAATAAATTATATTTAATTTTTACGTGCAAAAACAGGAAATATATTCCAGTCTACATCTATGATGACAAGGCAGGCCTCCAGATGTCCTACTGGTTGTAGGAGCTTCTAGACTTGGTTTATCCAGTAGGTGTCACCAGTTTGTATCTCTTTTTGTCCCCACATCTACAAGTGTCCCTGGGTCTCTTGAAAGGCACTGTATAAATTCAAGTTATTATTATTATAATCAGGCAATTTACCATAGAGGTAGGGATTTTCATTCTGGTGTCATTACTAGAGGGAGGGAGAGCAAATAAATTCATGACTGCAACAGAAGTAAAGGCTGTGTTGTTTTGGTGAAATGATTGAACAGAGATGTATGGACACTGATCTGGATCATTGCTTGTAACACATTAAAGCTCAACAGTAGTTGGACTCCATTTTCATAAATCCTCCCAGAATAAATAGATTATAAATAGTAATAATTATAATAAGTAAATAACATAGCCGACCACAGATGCTTACCATTCTGCACAGGGGCTGGTTGTATGTTTGCAGGGGTCTGAGGAGGACAAGCAGTAGTCTGGGTTTCTGGCTTCTTCTGAGACGAGAAGGAAGCAAAAGCCTGAGCACCCTTTACTGAAGCAGTCACCGAGGAGGCTCTCTGCTGTGCCGGCCGGATCTTTGAAGAGATGGAGGACTGGGAGCCAGATCCTGAAGCTGCTGGTTCACGCAGAGGGATCAAAATCTTGGCTTGAGGTCTGCTCTTTGCCAGCGGCTGCTGAGTGGAGCAAAGTAATATTAAGTTTTAATTGGAGCCAATTTAATAAAAGAAAATATTAATGCTCATCTGGGTTTGTAGGTGAATCTGGAGATATATAGCTGTTTCTATGGCCAATAATTAAACTGTACATCATTAGACAATCTTCTTAAAAATTGTGATAATTGTTTATATGCACAAAACATTTTTTATTTGATTATACAGCTTCCACCTTTTGTTTTCTTCGTTTTATCAGTTAATTTACATTGTACGCTTTATAAATTGACTACTTATAATAATTATATAACAAAAAAATATATACTTTTGTCGCTGTGTTTAAATCACCACCAAGCATCATCTGAAAAAAAAACTTCGCATTGAACAAAATGCATTTCATTTTCAAAGAATGCTATATTTCCAGGATCAGGATTTTAGTATCTTTGACATTACCTTGCATAGTGTCTCCCTTAAAAAGTCTATGTATTTGATTAATGGAGATATGTTGCATTTTCAGTGTTAGCAAGTACCTCTGCATGTTTGGCTTCATGTGCCACCCTCTTCTTTCCAAGTAATGTTTGAGGTCTGTTGGTCAATTCCACCTTATCCACTTCCATTGCTGCAACCTAAAAATGACAAAGTATAAAGAAAAGACCTGTTCACGTTTTAAGAAATGTCTTAATCTTGGATTTGGACTATCAACAGCATACTTACAGACACATCAGGTTGCTCTTTATTTCCTTTATCCTCATTATTTGCCTCCATGAAGATCCTGTAGCACTCTTCCATTGGGTCACTATCCGACAGCTCCATATCTGAATAGTTGAGCTCTTGCTCCTCCTCGGAGCTGGAGATTAGTATAACCTCTTCATGACCTTCCTTGACCAAAAGCTCCTCAGTGGTTTCAAATGTTGAATCACCTCTGTTCATCAAATGCGAGTTGACCGATGTCGATGAAGAGTTCTGATTTTGATACTGGTTGCTGCCTGAAGCTGGTTCTGCTTGCTCCTGGTATATTACAGCTGACGCCTGGTTAATGAGAGAACCCCCCTGAATCTGTCCTGGTATTGTGCCTGACGTTTCCTGGCTTCCTGACACCAGTGGCGGTGCACTTCGCTTGGGAGACAGGTGGTTGTTAACATGCATCTCTGTTGTCTGGGTGGTGCGTTTCCTGCATGGTGACCCTGAGTTTGCAGCCGGAGCTGTATATGAATGTGAATGCTTCCACTGAAAATAATTTGACTGCAGTGGATTTGTTGCCTCAACACTACAGGATACCTCACACAGAGGCCATTCGACCTGAGGCACATTTTCTTCCTCTGCAATGCCCAGATTGTCATAACTTTGATATTGTTGATGTGAGGAGGCAGCAGTACTTACAGGCTCAGGAATGTCGTGGACTTCTGTTTCCGCAGCCTGATAAGAGATTTTCTGACATTCATTTTCCAGTTCTTCTAAACATCCAGTTAGGTCAATTACACTCCCATCAACTGGTATGTTTTCCCATCCTTTGTTCTCATAAAGAGTAGATGGATATTGATTGTTTTCCACACTGCAATTATCAACTTTATGTGATTCTAGCTTTGTTGCACGTGGAGATGTGACCTGGTAAGCCTCAGCTTCTGCAAGGCGCAGCAGCGGAGAATCAAGTGCAATGGGAACCTTTTCCTTCAGTTGTTCGACTGAACCCTGGGCACTGCCAGCAACACAGTCAAGTTTCTGAGATTGGCCTCTTGTTTGGTCAGGTGAGGAAGGAATGTCTATAATCAGGACACTGTCTTCAATCGGCTCCTCGAGTAGTCCTGGAGGTGGCTTTTGCGAAAACGGAGCCTGAGCGACCGGCTTCTTTTGGTCACTCAGCACAGTTTCTCTCTCTCCGTTAATAACTTGTGCATTTTTCACTTTCTGCTCCTTACTGGACGAGCTGTAGGACCGCAAGTCAGCTGAAAAGTTGGACAGGGGGTCATACTCCAAGTCAGTCCTTGGTTTTGAGTTGTCAACCACGTACTTCCTTGTCCGCGAGTACGTCTTTTTGAAGTCAGAGTGTGATGACAGAGAACGTCTGTCCAGTCGTTTACCTGTAGTCTCAGACTTGGACACAGTGTTTCTGCTGCCTGACCGTATGGTCTGGTAGTGTGACAGTCGTCTTTGCTCCTGCTCCACCTCGTGCCTCACAGCTTCGATCTCCTTGTTGATCCGCAACAGCTCTTGGATATTGTCGTCTGTGGTGTCATCGCTCGCTGGGGATCCACAGACAAATGACTGATAGCAATTCTGGACTTCTGTGAAAAGGAAATACATGATAGAATATTTTATTTCCACCAGAGAGGTTAACTTTTCAGTAATGTCTGCCAAAATCTACCAAACGGATTTCTACTAAACTTGGTAGACGGACCAGGCCTGAGAAGAACCCATTAAAATGTTTCTTTGGCTGCACATAAAAGGGACAGACACAGCAATTGTCTATAATACCAAGAGAAAATCATGTGTACTATTATTCAGCCTTGGCAGAGGTGATAACTTTACTGAGAACCGTCTGGCTCAAGTATAAATAAATCATATAGGGCCATGCTGCTTTGGGGACATGTGGACAAAAAGATTAAAGTTGTTTTAGCTATAAAGTAAGAGTTCGTATGGGGTTGTTTTTTAAAACGAGTCATGGTAATTGATTAATTGGGGAATTAAGTATGAAACAAATAGAACCACAGTTAATGTATGAAGAAAAACCAAGAATATCATGGATTTTTAATTGATGAATTAAGTATGATAAAAATAGAAGTACAGATAATTTATAAATAAAATATAATTGATGTTCGTGGCTCTAGTTTAAAATGACACATTTTCAAATAACGCATTACGCACTATACTTACTAACTGATTCAGACAAATTAGCCACATGATGCACCTAGCTTAACGATAAAGTACAACTTAACCAATTAAAATGAATAAAAGGTAACAAAGCTCGTTCGAAGCTCTTTTAAAATATCGCGTAATCCACTTTAATCTCGACACAACTCCGGCTAGCTTGCACCGGATGTAGCATGTAGCTAGCTACCACACCTTTGGACACTGACCTGCTGAGGGGACCGCGGAGGGTTGAGAGGAGGCGGCGACGGAGACGTTCCGCTGCCGAGAGCCATGTTTGTAGAAGCAGTGAGGCCGCTCACAGTGCCCGTGTCCCGTGGAGGGACACTTCACATCGGCGAAGAGACCGGACGGGCGAAACATCGGCGGAGACGTGACCTTCCTCGGCGGGTTCAGTCAACCGTTGACCGGCAGTTGGTGGAGGCGCCACGGCCCGCGTGCGCGTCTCTTTTATAGGCCCCGGTCCGGCTCTGTGGAAAAGACGTTGGTTCAAATAAAGACGAACATAAAACATAAAAATACTTTAGTCAAATAAAATATAAAAAACACTTAATGTTAACCAATCAAAGCTTAGTAAGATGTTAATGTTTATTTTTAAATCGGTTAATTTTCCTTTTTTTGTCCTTAAAATATCTTGAGTTGATTAAATTACATTTCAGACGTAAGTTTCACAAGAAACAGGAAGTTAAAAATATAAGAACTGAACCGAATTAACCATTAGAAGCTACTGATTAAATTCTGAATTAATTTCCCTTTGTTTTTTTTCCATCATATCTTAAAATTTGTCTTTATTTCAGAAGTAAACTTTCACAAGAAACAGGAAGTAGAATGTAAGTCGATTTTTGACTGAGTTGCGCTTTTTGTTAAGCGTGTGTTTTATGGTTTATGGACCTTTTATGATCTATTTCGAAAGTGTCATATTGAATGTAAACATGTCTCCTCCAACCCTACTTGGGACCGAAGGACCCTTCACTGAGAGTGTCTCCTCCAAACAGCCTCAGGGGAGAGGGGGGGCATTTATAGAGCTTCAATGACTGTCCCAGAATACACGAAGCAGGCTGTCCCTCATTATCAATCATATTTGATGAAGCTCAGCTCTTTGCATGCCATTAGGAACGTTGCCTTATTTATGACAGATTTCTTTTCCTCAACATTTATCTTTCACCTCATGTCCCAATGTCCCAGAGAACCTGATTCACCTTTCACTGGAGTGATGTTTGAAGATGGCTACTGCCCCTACATCACACAGAGAAACGGGACAACTCTACCCAAGTCACTGAGTTACAAACTGTTTTTATTTACACATGCTAACACAGCTGATGTGGTTCATTGTGTAGCTCTAATCACTCCAACCCGACGGGGGGCGCTGTGGTACACAACTGAACTATGACCTGCAGAGAAAACAGTAGTTTCACTCTGTGGTGCAGTTTTCCAGGTGTAACCAAACCAACAACAACAACAACAACAGCGTTTTCCGCGTCAGTAAAAAAAACGACTTGACTCCTCACATGTCCGGTGTTTGACATGGGGGACAGTGAGGAGGAGCTGGAGGAGGATGACACCGAGTGGAGGAGCAGTTTCCTGGACTCAGCTGCTCCTGCTGTTCCTGCTGCTGCTCCGGGTAAAACACTGAGCCCAGGCAAAGTCTCTCAAACAAGCAGAGAGAGACACAACTCAGATGGGGTTCATTGTATTTATACTGTCTCATCACCGGGCTTCATATTTCAATCCTGTCTGAGACCTTTGTGCTTTAGCTGTCTTCAATACAGCTTCAGTCTATTTCAAACATTCAGATTTCTACATCACCAGAATGTGGTGAGAAGTAAAATATTTCCCACAATAGTTGCGATGATTAGTCTATATATAGATGAGGTGAAAGACCGAATTGATTTGAATACTTGCCTCAAGTTGTTTAGAGCAATATCAAGGGTGGCATCCCTTCTTGTAATGTGTTCACCTGCCTTGTTTGGTTGTTGCAATAACTCAGGAATCGGTTTGGGGTTTGGTTTATTTACCAAACATGTTGTCTTTCCAGTTTCTATTATATGTGTTAAGTCTTAGTGAATGCATGTCTTTGGGTTTGGCCCAAACAAGCATTGTGAATACATCGCCTGTGTGTTCTGTGGAAGTGGGTTTAAAGTGTTGCAGTCTGACATCCCAAATTCTCATAAACCATCTCCAGGTGTTTGTCTAACAACATTAAAATAAGTTAAGTAGATGCAACCTCTGTGTGGCTGAATACATTGTTAAATGGATGGTAAGAAGCGACTGAAATTGCAGTTGGTGAATAAATAAATATGGCCAGCATAATCCTAGGGAAGCAGCGGATCCAATTATGTAAAGCTGCCCAATAAACCAGACAAACTGGAACCAATAATAATAGAAATGAAAATATGTGTTGATTAATTTTCTCTTCAACACAGTAAGGAAGATTTCTAGAACTTTCTAAAGCCTCTCTGCTCACTTGTTTCTGGAGCTTTTGCTCTCAGGGAGGTGCTAGAAGCAAAAAATAATGTTTACAGAAAGTCCTTCTTACCTTCTTACTAATTATATTTTTAAATGTTGTTGTTTATCAATACTTTGTCCTCATCAGAGTCTCTAACTAACTCTGTTACAGGTCCAAGCCTGTGTAAGCCATCAGCAGCGACCTCTGCACAGAGAGTCATTCTGCATTTTGACCTGGACTGCTTCTACGCTCAGGTGGAGATGATCAGAAACCCGGCACTGAGAGAAGTCCCTCTAGGTAAACTGCTGGAAGAGAATACAAGTTGTCAGGTGTGTTTCTACTGAAGCTCAGAATAACCTTCTTTCTCATGTCAGCAGGTATCCAGCAGAAATACATCATAGTCACCTGCAACTACGTGGCAAGAGACCTGGGTCTCACCAAACTGATGTCTGTGATTGATGCAAAGGAGAAATGTCCTCAGCTGGTGCTGGTTAAAGGAGAAGACTTGACACACTACAGAGAAATGTCCTATAAGGTGACAGGTGAGCAAGGCAACAACATCCCAAATAAAGCTGTCCCCCACTCTGTTCTAATAAAAACTGGAGTGGTTGTTAAAGTAGTATGACGTTTATTTTTTAACATATTTAGAGTTAGGTTGTCAATAATGCCCTCATCTGTGCCACCTTTATTTATTTCCTCATTTACGGAGACATTATAATAAACCACAGATTAATGCAAACAAGCTCATACCTTGTAAAAATATATTGTGGGAGTGAAGTGGATGTTTCCTTTAGCTAACAGCAGGTGGATTTTCTCATTGCTCAACTCTCTTTACCTCTATTCTCCTCTCTCCAGAGCTCCTGATGTCCTACTGTCCACTTGTCGAGAGGCTTGGATTTGATGAAAACTTCATGGATGTCACAGAGATGGTAGAAAGGCGGCTGACGCAGACGCCAGACCTGAACAACTTTTCATTTACAGGACACGTCTACAACCACATCAGTAAGTCAAATATGTGCCTCTGGTGTGTTGCAATCGCTTGTTGTACAACTGGCTCATGGTAAACAGGAAGTCAGTTATGAGCACGCTAGGAAGCTGAAATATTTGCATTTAACTTTCAGTTTCCTTTTACACAAAATGTTCATCAGATCATATTAATGTCGGACTCTCTATTCCTGCTCAGGTGCAAATGTTAAAGCCAGTGACCACCCGAGGATGGCTTTAGGTTCACACATTGCAGCAGAGCTGAGAGAAGCCATCCACAACAAGCTGGGTCTGACTGGCTGTGCTGGCATTGCCACAAACAAGCTCCTGGCCAAACTGGTGTCTGGCGCCTTCAAACCCAATCAGCAGACAACGCTGCTGCCGGAAAACCTCTGCGACATCATAGGCTCCCTGAGCAGTCTCCGCAAAGTACCAGGTATATTTGTTGGACTTAACAGTAACTCCAAAAATGTGTTATTAATCAGCAGAAATTCCGTCTTGTAAACCAGACCACATGTAAAGACAGAGCCATCGGAAAAGCCACCAAAAGAATAAAAAAAAAAAAAAAAAAGAGATTCCAAACATATAGTGAATTTCTAGTTGGTTTTTGTCTCTTTCATTCTAGACATCTTTCTTGGTATACAGGGAGATTAAGGGGCCTTTTACAAACCAATGAACAGGAGAACATTGTCTCATAAGACATCCATGGCTGTGCTACCTAAATATTTTCACATCTGACCCACATCATTCATGTCAAGTATTCCTGATGCTGAATTTGTGGTCTGGTCGTGTCATCTTAGGGATAGGTCACCAAACTGCTAAAAGACTTCAAGCCCTGGGATTGGTCAGCATCCAAGACCTACAGAGCTTCCCATTGAAAGACTTGGTGAGCGAGTTTGGAGGTCCCAGTGCTCAGCGCATGAAGAATCTGGTCATTGCCGTTGATGACTCCCCTGTCACGCCTACTGGGGCCCCTCAGGTAGGCCAGGATTTCCAGAGTATCTATTTGAGGGGGTGTTTGACTGGGAAGTAGTCAATGGAGCCAATAAATGAGTAAACAAAATACCATCAAGTAAAAATCTATATCATTACAACGATAAGGCGTTAATTGGATTAAGTGGAAATTGCAAAAACTAATTAATTCATTGTTTCCGGTTGTATCACTAGAAATGTATGTTGCAGTGTTGTGCAATAGTGCTTAAAAAGTGTTACCATAGAATGGTGTGCCTTTATGCACTCAATAAATTTGGTTATCAAAATAAAATATAAAACATTAATATTTAAAATATTAATATTAAATCATAACTTTAATTGGTTAAAGTTCTCGCGGGGCACCACCCTTCATAGAAGGGAAAAGATAGCCAATTTATTGATTAAGATCGGTCTCATTTAGATCTAGTTCAATTAGAAATCTCAATATTTTACCATTAACGATTATATAATGAACAGGGAAGGTTATGGAGTTCTTAACAGTGTTACTGTTGGCAAAATTCACTTATGCAATATTAATGAAATAACAATTGTGAAAGAAGAACATTTATTATGAACATAATAAAGTATAAAAACACAAATTACTAAACAATCAAACTAACTAATGACTAACTGACTAAATATGAGTGTGTGTGTGTGAATGTAAATTAGGGGCCTCCCAAAATGGCTGTCCAAATTTCACACCTTTCTATAATGCTTTCAAAATTGTAGTTTATCCCCTAAGATAAGAGCCCCCCCCCCCCCCCCTTTTTCTGAGGTTGCTTTATGGGGGTAGGTTTAATTAGGTGGAGACTATGCGTGTGTCTGTGTAGATGTTAATCAGATAATGCAAGAGTCAGAGAGACCTACGAAGGAGGCCTATGAAGGGCCTAACTAACAATTACTTTCAAATAACTTGTTGCCACAATATCACACCACATATCAAACTTATAAAAACACACCGATCAAATAAACAGTCTTGCTTAGCGTAGTATAATTATTAAGCCCAGATTATGTTACCAGTCCGAGGGAAAGGGGAAAAGAAGTTGCAGTCCAGTTGCAGTTCTGTGACGTCTCCTGGGTTTGTGGTCGTAGAGTTCTGCATTCGCGATTCTGTCGAGCCGTGTGCTCAGATGCTGGTTGAAGTTTTCCTGCAGGACATCGCGTCGCTACGAGGAGTTTTGTAGAGCTTGAAGGGCGAGGAGATTTCCTTGAGAGGGCTGAGCTGGGAGCTGCACCTCTGACCTCCGGTTGTGGGTTGGATAGAGAAGAAAGCTGGATCAGCCAGGCCCCCCCCCCCCCCCTTGGCGATGTAGGAGAGAGAGGCTGTAGCAGCCTTCCGTCCTTGGAGGGATGAGAGAAGAGAGAGAGATTTTGGGGAGACCTCTCCTTATATTGGCCCCGGTGACCTCACAGGTCTTGGACCAGAGTGACCAATAGGAGTTGACCCTGGTGGTTCTTGACACCTTTGTGTGACATTGCCCAGATCCCAGGACATGCAGCATCCTGTTACATCCTCTGGGAGACTGAGTTCCTTGACTTTCTAAGATCAATGGAACCTGTGGCATCTTGGGGGATTGAGTCCACTCCAGCACATGCGGCCTGTTTGTTTCAAGTTTGACTGAAAGGAGGCCTGTGGTTTGCACAAAAACCATGTCCCAACAGCAGCTTTTTGTTGGAATCTGTCCGATACTAGAAACAAAATTCTGCATATCTTGAAAGTGAAACAATAAATAGAAGCAGGTTCGCCTTTTTTTTTAAAGTGAATGTTTATGTTTTACCACGATCTTTATGTTTCAGTCTCTCAGTGACGAAGACTCCTTCAAAAAAATGGCATCGACTAAAGATGTTTTGCAAAAGACTCAGCAGCTCTTGAGCAGTCTGGTGGAAAGGTCAGGGCCATTTTCTCCATCCATTTATCAAAGTGTGGTGTTTTAAGCTTGAGCCACTGAATCAAACCTTTATCACCTGTTTGAAAACCAGGATGAACAAAGACGGAAGGCAGCCTCTAACCTTCAGGCTCACCATCCGTAGATACTCGCCAACCAACAAGTGGTTCAGTCGCGAGAGCAAACAGTGTCCGATCCCCAACCACATCGGCCAGAAGATCCCCTCTGGTAAGCTCTGTCAAAAAGTCAGTTCCTTCCATCTCGAGAGGATTTATAAATCATTTTCTGTAATGTCTCTATAGGAAGCAGAGATGATGCTGTGCTCCAGCTGGTCCCACTGGCCATGAAGCTCTTCCACAAGATGGTGGACAGCAACGCCCCCTTCCACCTCACCCTGATCAACGTTTGCTTCAGTAACCTGCAGACCAGGGGAGCAGCCGTCAGCGGGAAGGGCTCCATAACATCTTTCTTCTCACATGGCACTTCTCCGAGAAAAACACAGACCAGCTCGTCACAAAGTCAGGTGACGTACACCAGAGAATTCAATCTCCCATGTTTTCATCAATTAATATCCTTATACTCTTAATACGCTTTAGAAGATTGTAAAAAGTATTAGATATTTTCTCTTGGCTCCTGTTGGCAGTAACGTTTGCTAGAAAATATTTTGTGTCTCATTTCAAGATGCTTGGTGATGCAGCAGTAAACAATAGTAAACCATTGCTGTTTTGATATTTTTCCAATTGTCGATTCATCCATTAATAATTCCTTCTAATATTCAGTTGGTTTGTTTAGGCCAATGAAAAGTCAATAAATACTGAAAACTCAGAAGAGAACATAACAATGTGAAGCTTTTTTTCAGAGTGAACAATATGTCATGTTTAAATATCACAGAACATATAGCTCATTGATTTTTGATGGTTTGATTGGATTGATGATTAAAGATTAGATTAGATTAGACAGAACTTTGTTGATCAACACATCGGGGTCACAAGCAAACCGTTGGTAAATACTTTCTCGTGATAACAAAATGAAAGTCTTGGGAGTGTTGCTTGGACAAAACAAGTGATTTGATGTTATAATCAAGTGCTGCAGGCATTGATCAAACTGTTTCTGACTTTTTAAGTCACTTAAAAGAAAAATTATCAAACTGTCAATTGATAATAAATATAATTGAGTGTCAGCCCTACAATGATTCGATGATAATTTTATTTAACGTGCTTACATTACATTACATTGACGTCTGCAGACTTTTCCCCTTCTTAGAAAAAGTGAGTATTCTGAATTTCTTGGAATCATTTGAGCTCCTCCTTTTTTCCCTTTCCAGCAGAATGGTTCCTCTCAGGCAGCGGACAGTCACTGCATGGATCATCAGTTCAGCATGCACAACATGGTTACACAACACACCTCACAAATGACAGTAACCACAGAAAGCCCTTCCAGCTATGAGGCAGCATTACACGGATCCAGATGGAAACAAAGCTCTGTTGTTGCTGTTAAAGACACTCGACTTCAGACAGCATGCCGCGCAGCAAGGTCAGACTCTGACGAAACGAGCAACACCGTGACTCACCGATTGCCCCCAAATGTTGACCCAGAAGTGTTCGAGCTTCTCCCTGAGGAGATCCAGGTGGAACTGTTGTCTCCTGCCTACGTAAACTCCTCTCCCAGCACTTCTACGAGCTCCTCAGCACAAGCCACAGTCCCTGATGTCCCCCACATCCAAAAAGCCCCATCACCAGAACCTTCACAGCCTTTTACAGAAAATATTGAAGGGGCTGTCAACGAATTGGATCCTCCTTGCAGAGCGACCACAGTGAATAATCAGAGGCCTCTGGCCACAAGTGCATTTCCAGTAAGGGAAGAAGGGAGACTGTCATTCGTTGAGTCTTCTGACTGCAAATTCCCGGTAAATGTGGACCCTGAGGTCTTTTCTGAGCTTCCGCCGGATGTTCAACGGGAGCTGATGTCTGAATGGAAGCAGCAGAAGCCGGTGCTGAAGGTCCCATCATCCAGGAAACCAGGGAGAAAGACCAAAGACCGAAAGGCTGCAGGGAAAGGAGGTCAGGCAAACAGTCTGTTCAAGTATTTCAAACCCACTTAGAGAACAGAACATCTGACAAGTTACCGCTGCTGAAGATCGTTTATGACAATGTTGATCATCAAAAATGTACATTTTGTATTTAACCTAAGATTTATTTTCTTGTTTCTTGTCCTGAAGATATAGAGTGAAGCAAATAAAAGAGACTTTGTCTAATTTGTGGAGGATTTTTTGTTTTTTGGCAACACATCTGTATATTAAAATTAACACAACCATGGAGGACCACAAGTGTCATGAAAAAGTTTATGATGTGAACAGCTAAATAATATAACATTGGATTAAAAGTAAAAGATCAAATAAGAAACAGTAGAAGAAAGGAGGAAGAATTTGTCACACCACATCTCCATTACTGACACAATTAATTGAGGAATTAATTAATGGGATGTAACAGCCTCTTAACTGAGGCTCCATTACAAGCAGAAGCTTTCAGCAGCGTCTCAACAGGAGGTGATTGTTCGACAAAAAGCCAGTAAGTGGACTTTGAGTTGACAACAACTGTTGCCAAAGTCGAGAATTATAGTTTTTGCTCCACCGGTGACTTCGATTAACAATAACGTTTGATAATCCCAAAAATAAAAGCTTGAGTTTGACCAGGCTGGTATTTTTTTCAGGTTTTTATGTTTTTTCTTTCATCCACCGTATGTCTGGGTTCAAATGCTGATTTTTGTCAAATAAAGATGTATTGTTTTTAAAGATTAAGATTTCAGACCATCAAGAAGCAGTCAGAACTTGCTGTGTTTTAAACATCATTTGTTTTAATCTCCTTTTACTTTTTATGTTACCTCCCTAAACATGGGACAAAGTAAATCATTACATTCTAAAGCAGCCTAAGTTAGGACTTAAGCTTTAGGTTAATTTGTTTTTCTACTGTTTTTACACTGTCTAGAGAATAAGGATTACTTCACTGAGCTTCAAGAAGTAAGACCTAATTCTCAGTTGGCCGGTTTCCAGCGGAATCCACAGAGGCACACTTTATTCAAAGAGACTTTTTTTTTTTTTTAACCTCATGAAAAATACCAGAAAACACAAGGTCTGTAAGCACCCCCCCTGCTTGGGTCCTGCTGCCCTCAGACCCCTCCCAAGGATCACATGTAAGAAGGGAGGAAGTTCCAGGATCTACTATGTGCCGTCGCATCATGATAGGGATTATTTGGAATAATCACGACGAGTTGCGTAAACTGAATGGACATTGGCTGCAGATAAACTGGTGAGGAATTTTCTTTGCTTTCTGTTACACCGTCATGCTTTGCAAAAGGAAACTATTGTGTTTGGAGTGTGTTGTGTTTTCGCCAGTGTTCCTCGTGGAGATGTGTTTTGTCAGGTAAATGCTCACTGATCCTAGGTCAGAGCGTTGACTGCTCAGACCCTCCTCACTCTGGGGTCCCATCATCCTGTCGCTGCTGAGTGACAGAGAAAATGTCCTGAATGTTCTCATATATCCCAACAGTATGCCAGCAAGTAGGATTTTTTTTATATATTTCAAATTGTATGACTCAGAACTGTTGGTGACATGAGAGCTTTGAACCATCCGGGACAGAACCAATCTGATTTCCACGCTTCTTCTATTAGTTTGCTAAGTGTAATTGAAGCATTGCAGAGGCCTGACTGGTGTCCATACAGTGCTTAGCTGTCTGCCAGTGGTGAGCTGTCTGCCAGTGGCCCTATAAGTCAATAAAAGGAGTTCTGTCTGCCAAACAGGGCTTTATTGGTGTGTTTTTTTGCTCAGCCTAGTCAGAGCAAAACTGGAGAGGCACTTGACTGCTCATGTGGAAACCAGCTCCAGTCATGTGCTGCTCCCTCTGTGATCAGTACCTAATGAGCCGGGAGTTGTGACGTCTGGCTCGGCCTGTGAGATGCTCCTGCCCCCCCACAGACGGAAAAACTGAAGCTTAGGTGAAAAGAATTTCACCTTTTCTTTTCTAGTTAACTCGCCCAACAAGCAAGGCCGGATTACTGATGGGGCCAGTGCCAACAGTCCTTAATTCACACTGACCTCAGAAAACCCCAGGATTATATTTTATTCTGCATTATTTGATTGAGGGCAATTTTGTTTAAATCTGCCCACCCAATTGGTCAATATAAGATTAGTTTCAGTGCTGCCTTCAGGTGCTGCCAAAGAAACAAAACACTACTCAGTGGACGACCATGCCAAAGTCTCCATTGGTTCACAGTTTGTTTATTTACTAAAGCAAACTAGGCTTATTAATTCGTTTTTTTTTACTCATTTAAAATGAATGAACCACATTTCTAATTGCCCCTCTTCCAATCTGAGCAGTGTAGATCCAGGCCTGTTGAAATCAGCACCACTAAGGTAGAATATAAACAGAGTCCAGTATCGCATGGCCCTCATCTTGTAGAGGGACTGAATCTAGTCAAAAGACCCTTATCTGTTTCAGATTATATTTTATTATTTATAAAATATAATGTTAATATAAATTACTTGTTATTTAGCTAACCCTAAATCTCTTTTCGAGTTCCTATAAAGTTTTACAACAAAGTTGAATCCACTCTTAGTTTCCTGTTTCAAGCAAAATCACTATGAAGTCTACTTGCTTGGAGAAATGTCAGAATTTAGTTGCAACTTCCAAAATCATTACAAAAACACTGAAATACTGAGTTTCTGATACATGGTCTATTGTTAGCTCCATGTCATATAAGTTATTTTCTAAAATTAGTTTAGGCTATTTATAACCACATTGTTCCCCAAAGCAAAAGTAAAAACATCCAGATTTTAGTTTTTGTTTCACTAATAGTGCAAAATCAAACATATACTTTCATAGAAACTAGCAAAGATTCACTCTTGAGGAGCATTTTCAAGTGTTTTTTTTGGCATCTTAATTATCATAATTAGATATCAAAGCAGTTGCCAATTTATTTCACCAAGTTGATGAATTGATTAATCACCTGATATTTTCTGCTCCAAAGTATTTGTTATATTCTTGGTGCCTGAGGGAATAATTACAGGGTCATGTACAGTGGGTGGTCATTATAGGGGCCCAACAGCAAACCTTTGCCCTGGGACCCCCTCTATGGTAAATCCGGCCCTGCCTAAAAGCCAACAAAGCCTAACAAATGTGAAAGTTCTCAGTTTGCAAACTTTTGTACTGAGAGTTCAATTCTGTGGCAGGTTGAGCACTCATCTGCACGATGGCTGACTGGGACTACGACTATCTGATCAAGCTGCTGGCGCTCGGCGACTCTGGGGTGGGGAAGACCACCTTCCTCTACCGGTACACCGACGACAAGTTCAACCGCAAGTTCACAACCACGGTGGGCATCGACTTCAAGGAAAAGAGAGTGGTGAGTGCTGCCTGATGTGATCCGACCAAGGTCTTCAAGGTCGCATCACCAGTGCATTAATAAATGTTATCATAGCTTTTGGACTCATATCTTTTGGGGTTTTGTTCAGATATACACAGGGACGGGTGCTGATGGGACGACTGAGAGGAACTTCAAAGTCCACCTTCAGCTCTGGGACACAGCAGGACAAGAAAGGTACATTTCATTCTATGTTCAAGACAAGTTCAATTTTACATGAGACACATGTTGATTGAAACTCTTCATGGAGGAGTTGAACATGTCCTCTAGTGACATCTAGTGGTAATGTTGCTGCATAGCCTAATTGAATTTGTATAATGGGCTGTAGCCTGTTCGACTCTCAGGGAAAGAAACGGTTAGAGAACAGACCAACAATACATGTGATGTAGCGCAGAGAGGAACATCCTGGTATTAGTTCTTCTTTTATGGAAAATGGCAGTAAAAAGCACAATATTTCCCAAGTGCCTAAAGTATTTTTAAAGTACTTAATTACTTTCCATGAGTAATTAAGTGCAAAATATTATGCCAACACATCAATTAGTTGCTGAGACATTTCAGACATTTAATGTTGGACTGAGCCACCTCAGCAAAGTGATAAATCGTACATAAAAGCTTTAGGCTGAATAGAGGTTGTGTGTGTGTTGTGTGTGTGTGTGTGTGTGTGTGTGTGTGTGTGTGTGTGTGTGTGTGTGTGTGTGTGTGTGTGTGTGTTTCAGATTCCGCAGCCTCACAACAGCTTTCTTCCGAGACGCCATGGGCTTCCTGCTGATGTTTGACTTGACCAATCAGCAAAGTTTCCTCAACGTCAGGAACTGGATGAGTATGTGTCATCTCAGCAGCTTCCTCCGCTTCAGATCAATACTTCCTTTCCACCAATGTCTCCTCTCCGGTTGCCGTTCCGAGCCAGATGCTAAGTCGCCTGTTCCCAGTGTTAAAATGTTGACTCTTCTGAACTTGAGACTTGAGTTTACTCCTACAGACAGATTGTCATTGGCAATAGATGGGTCTAAATGACTTCTCTGTGTTGGAGCAGGTCAGCTACAGGCCAACGCGTACTGTGATAGTCCAGACATCGTGCTGGTGGGCACCAAGGCCGACCAGCTTGATTTACGGGACGTTCATGCCAGACAGGCCAGAGAGCTGGCCGACAGATACGGGTGAGGCTTCACTCATTTACTCCTCATCTGAGCCACAGACACCTGATTTACACTCACACTTATTTCACAGAGGAAAGACTACAAGTTATGTAATAAACCTGACTGAACTGCTATTCTAGTAAACTCCCAAATCTGAATTATGAACATGTACTTAGTACAAACAATATGGCGACTTAAACGAGCTCACAGAATATTTAAGGCTTATACATCCCCCCTTTTTTTCGTCATAAAAGTCTGCTAAAATCCTACTTTACTTCAATCTCCAGTTCACCACAGGATGGTGCTGTTGAGTTTTTTTCTGAAACAAATGTAGTGAGATCAACATACAGTCTTAATCTCAATGGAGCGTTAGAGGAGATTAATACAAATCTGAATATATGTGACATAACTTTGTGGTTCTAGCTTCATCAGTAACCGACCCTCTGGAACATGTGAAGATATTAGTTGTATATGATCCTAACTATAAGATTTTCAGTGCTGGCCTTAATGGTGTCTGGTATTAGCACCTCAAGCTTCCTGCACCACTCCCTAAACGACTCCTCTCTCTCTCCGTTTCCCTCAGCATCCCCTACTTTGAGACGAGTGCAGTGACGGGTGCTGACGTGGACCAGGCGGTGACCACCCTGCTGGGCCTGGTGATGAAGAGGATGGAGCAGAGCACGTACGTGGGCCCCAGCGCTCAACCCAACGGGGGCCTCGCCCTCAGCCACGATGTGCAGGGGGCTCGTGTCAGGAGGACGTGTGCTTGTTGATCTCAAACACCGGCAGTCACTGTTTTCACGTCTGCTCCGAGTGACACTGTAGTTTGAGAGGCTGCTGGTTTATGGGGCTTCACTAAGGTGCCTGCTTTGGTAAGACAGAAGATCAGCTTATGAGTCATACTATGAAAATATCCCATTTCACTGAAAGCAATACAGTTAGGACAGTGTAAATCCTCCCTGTAATATTATCTTTTCGCAGCCTGTGCAGCGTTAAGTGAGGGTGAGGAAGGAGGGGACGAGTACTGCTTATGATGGGATGTTTTACCATCATATCATATATGATATCATCAGGTCTTAAGAAGCAATAAATTCAACTTTCAATTCCACTTTCCACTTGAAAAATTTATGTTGTAAGATTTTACCAAAAAGGTTTTTAATATTTTAAATTGCCTGGCATTAACATTCACTATAAAACCAGAATAAATGAATCATTTGTAATTGTTTAATTCATCCATTTATTATTTTCATCCAGGTCTCATTAAGTAAAGTGAGAATATCATTGTATTTATTGTTATATTCTGCTGGGATGTAAAGAAAATATAATTTATATATCCCCACTGGTTTTCCATGTATTAAATTGGACTGTATCATATTTAAAAAGTATTGAATGGACTCCGATTCAACTGTATGAACCCTGTTTAAAAACACCTGGTGATTGTGATTCAGCAAGAAAATCTAAATCATCTTCACATGAGTCGTATCAGAGAAAAATACCGCTTTTATTTGACACATTGAGGCATTGATGAGAGGAGTAATGCAGGCACATGATGTATATTTACCATGGAGTATAATCGAAAAAACATTGAAGACATACATTTCATATATGAACGACCAAGATAGCACAGTCCCTTACACGAGTTATGACTTTGATACAACATGTACATAAGCAGCCAAGCTTTTTTATGCGTTATGGAAGAAAGTCGCCATGCAGATTGAACACAACTACAATAATGTTAAAGGGTTGTTGTTGGAGTCCTGTATAGAGCTGCATTTGGAATAAAGACAGTTTATGTTAAGATTATGTCTGTCACTGTCTGCTCGATTTTAAAAGTAACACACAGAAAGATATGCTTTTGTCTCCAACTGGAATCACAATCCCCAACTGTTGACACACATTCTTTCAAATTTAAGAGAAACGTTCCAGCATTCACGTCAGCGGCAGTGGATTTTTCCAAACGAGTCAAGCTACAAGAGAACATTCATGGAGTCACATATAAATTCCACTATACGTTGATTTGGCTGAAACAGAAAAAAAAAGGTTCAAATAATTTTTCCGTGCCACAAAAAGCAGAAATTCAAAACAAATCGATTTATACTACAACAATATTCGGTGTGAGTTGTCTAAACACATGGTCTTTGGTGTACATATATATATAACATTCCTAATGAGGGGGACAAAATTAATTTGAAACTATGACATCAATTAAATGGCCTAAATTCAGCTATTGGTACCTTGGGTGTGTTGGTGGCGGTTGTGGCGACTGCACTGTGATTCAGAGATGACAGACAGGAGTTTAAACGCTCGCCACGCCAAAAACCGAGCCAGCACAGAAGCGCACACTTCATCTTCCAAAGTGTCGATGACTGCATCGCTCTGTGTGTTAAACCCTAAGCCTGAATTTTGCGACCAGGATCAAGCACAATGCTGCAGAGCCATGAGACGGTCATGTGGGCCAGCTTTCACCACTTGGGCCCCCCGCTCCTCCTCAACCCCACCGACACCAGTCTGCCTCAGTCTGGTGGGACGGGGTGGAGCCTTTTTTTAACAAGACCCTAGATTATCTACACTTATAAAAAATAAAACTGTTCATTTTTTAAGTCGATCTGTAGAGGTTTTGGTCCCATGTGGAATAGAGCAGTAGGTTTCTTTTTTTTTTTGGCTTTCAAAATGTCTGTCATACAAAGACACTGGTGATGTTTGAATACACCATCAGGAATACAAACAATCGCAAAGAACTCAAACTTGCCCTCAAAACAAGCCTCGAAAAGGTTGTATAAAACTAGCCTAAAAGATTCGTTAGTGCCTCGCATGCAATGTCGATTAAATGGATCATGCTTTTTTTTTTAAAGATGCAGCATTTCAATCCTTTTATATTGGGATCTATGTGGTTATATGATGAGTTGACAGCTTTCCCCAGTCAAAAAAAAGCTCAATATTAAATAGAGTATTATTGAAAGAGTGGTAAACCCTCAAGATAAGTTAGTATATGATTAAACTTTGTCCAAAATTGTAATGGTGTTTCAGCCACGCTAGCGCAGGGTCACAGGTCACAAGATGCTCGTGTTATAGTCGCCTTCCCCTCAAAACTCACATTTTTGCCTCATTTTGGGGATAAACTGCCAAATTGCACTTGTTTCCTTGGAAAGTGACTTGAGTTTACTGAGTGGAGATTTACCCACCGAGAAATTACAAGGTGTTTCACCACACAGCATATCTGTTAAGTATTAGGAACACCCACTTCACAGCCAGGCTGCTTTGATCACGGAACGAGCATCTAGCATAAAACCTGTTAAGCATGATGAGAAAATTTGGTTGACGTGTTGCTCATCAAAATATTTAACTTAAATATTTGAATTGCGTTTCACAAAAAAATTCGGCAATTGGTTCAAATTATGGAATTTCATGTGCGTACGGGTTACACTAAATAGCTAAAGCAGTCAGGTTAACATAATTAGATTTCCCACTAATGTGCATGAATGCTACAGAACATGCAAGTGTCTCTATGTATGCATATATAATAGGAACAAACTACTTTTACAAAGACAGTTGTTTGCATTTGGAGGTTATATTGCTCACGTTGCATTATCCTTACATTATCGAAGTCTTCACGAAGATGTTGGGTTTTAAAGGGAAAAACACTTCTTCTTACGAGTCTCATTTGAGAAAATCATGTCTCTACATTCAGTGTGAAGCCCGGAGACCAAAGGTCACAAGATCAGCAGCGCTAAAGCTCGCTAACATTTTAAAACTTGTTTGTTTCGTCTATACAAAAAAACTAAAACGTGTTCAAAAGCGACAATTAGTGGAATTAGGATTGTGTTGATTTGTTGGAGAGAATCAGCGACTCCCTGAAGTTTTGTCGACGCCACGAAGTCAGAACCTGATTTAGTTTGAAAGACGTTAGAAGTTCGTTAGAGTTTAGTAAAGACAATAACATAGGAGCAAATTTAAAAATAGCCAGAAAAAGCTCAGCCCCAGTTTGTAGCTCTAATGTTTTGCCGTTACATCACAAACACTAAACCTTTGAAGAATAGAGTTTTCAAACTTTGAAAAACGTGAAGGTCATTTAATGCAACTTAATTATTGCTGTGAAGAAAGTTACTCCAGACTCCTCAAACATTCCATCAATACATGAATAAATATTTGAGTAACATGAACCAAATTTGAAGAATTCAACATTATTGATAGTTTTTTATTATTATTATTATAAATTGTCAAACTTAGTAATGTATGAAGGCAGAAAATAAGAGTATCAACTTTGGAAACTGAAAATTTTTTTATTATTGTTATTATTTTTTACTGTGCTAAAGTGTCTGGAAATACTTTCAGAGCAGCGAGTCTTGTTAAATGACATTTTAGTTTTTTCTCAAGTTTCCAGTTATTGATTTCTTCTAAAAATCTAACTCGTGTGACTTTAATGTAAACGCTAGCGTGGCTATTCAGCTGTTAGGACAAATATGTCAACTCTTAAAATCTTTGTTCTCAGAACCTAATGTAGGTTGATACCACTTTCTTTAATTCTGTATTGTGATGACAACATACTTTCTGTCCATGAATTTATGGCTTTTTGTTGGAATGTTGATTATTATTCCAAAAATTGGTGTGGACGGTCAAACTTTCTGCAGAGAATAAAGCACACACTTAAGTGTGTGTGTGTGTGTGTATGTGTGTGTGTGTGTGTGTGTGTGTGCATGTGTGTGCGCAGTCTTGTAAACAAATCTTCACACCTCATGGGGGAAAGGGACGGCACCTCTCTGAGGCGTTGAATCTGATTACAAAATAAACACTTATCCTAACGCCTTCCCTGAGATTAGGCAGTGATTTCAGTGTATTGATTTTCAGAACTGTTGTAATAGGCGATTAATCAGTCAATACTGAATTAAACACAACTGGATGGTTTGACTACTTCTTCCGACTCTACAGCTAAATCCCCTGCAGACTCCAGTCAAAAACAGACATGTGCTCTGCTCGAGCCGTTAAGCCACAGCCAGCAGACATGCAGAGGAGAGTAATGAAGGCAAGTGAGCAGCGTAACAAAAAAATCCGAACTGTACCGAACACAACCATATCCTGAATGAGATGTGGGATCTACATCTGGAGTGAGTCTGACATCGTCATGTGAAGCTACAACGTGATTTGTGTTTGTAGGATGAAGTTGTCATAAATGATGTCAACACTGATCATGCACTGTGGGGACACAACAGAAGAGTGAACTGAAGTATCTGGGTCTCGGCCTCTGGAGTCGACCCGGAGAACATCCCACCCCGGGTCTACGCTGCGCAGTGTGTCAGGCTGAGTTTGGTCACACCTTCCCTGTGAAGCTTGTAGAGCAGCTTGAACTCGCTGGGCAGCTGGTGGGTCTCCTGCCACTTGGTGGTGAATTTGGTCCCTTTCTTGTCGTAGTAGTGGTAAGGCAGATCGTTGCCCGTGTTGGGGTCCCAGCCGAAGGGCCAGAAGCCGTAGAGGTGGATCTCGTCACACATGGCGTAAGCCAGCGTGTACATGAGGATTCCAGTGCTGAGACGCTTGGGAGAGAGGTTTTTAGTCTTCCAGTATCTGTGAAGAAACAGAGTTGTCACAAGAAGAAAATCAGTCTGACACTTTTACAATGTGCAGATTATCCTCATTAATTCATCACCTTTTAACAAAAGCTCACCATGAAGCAAATGTTACAGAAGCCTAGGGAAGTTTATAACGCGACTGATTCTCAGTTTAATTCCCTTATTGTTGAGAAAGCTGGTTTCATATCCTACTAACAACCTTAACTCTGTTCAAAATACATTTTCAGGTTTTTGAAACCCAGTTATTTAATTTATTAAATAGAAAATGGTGTTTCGAGATCCTCAGGTTCCACGGGTATTTTCTCCACAGTTGCCAACATTAAGAACATAACTGTAAACAAAAACTTCGAACTCAATATCATAAAATAACTGAACTGACCTTGTGTACCTGAAACTGGTCATTTGTAGCAATAAACCCAAAGTTAGTTATCACTCAACTCTGCAACAAACATCTTTCAGCTTCTTCTTTAGCTTCTCTCTGGCTCAAAACTTTACTGTTTTACAGCATTTCAATTGTTGTTGTCATAAAAAACTAGTCAAATGTGATATAATGATTCTTAAAGTACTGAAATCAACCTGTAAATGTTTTTTCTTTGCTGCATGTAAACGAATGATACTGTGACATCAGCCTTGAAAATACTTTCCATTTAGATTCTTATGCCACGTCAATTGTGCACAATTGGTCGATCTGATCAAAGCTCTTACTTGTTGACATCGTGCATGATGTTTCCAGGCCAGGCCAGTTTGACCTTCAGTTGACCCTTGTGCTCCACAAAGAAGTCCACCAGGGTCCTGGTCACTGTGGCTGAGGTATGGAGGAAGAAGGCCGGGATCCACAGGATGGCGCTCTCTAGCTTCTTCAGGTTGAGGAAGAAGTTATTCCTGTCTTGGATGGTCAGCAGGTTGTTGTAGTACCTCTCCAGGATGCTGGGGTTGAAGGTGGTCAGGTTGGTCTTCCTGCCCACGTCCTTGGAGTAGACCTCCGTGGGGGCGAAGTTGCAGCGGAAGACGAAGTCGGCCTGGTCGATTTCCGGGCCGCAGTGGCTGCCCGTCAGGATGCCGCTGTTCCCCACCACCGCGCACACACTGTAGTGCTTGTTGAGGACGGGAGAGGCGTCTGGGAGCAGGGATTTGAAGTTGTTGCTGATGGAGAAGACGTACTTGTGGCTGGAGTAGTCAAAGTGCATCAGCTGTCCGACCCGCACGCTGTTCTTTGTGAGGGAGAAGTTGTTGGGAATGTCGATGTAGCTGAAGATATCTTTCCTGTATAAAAGAAAAACACTCCAGGAGTAAAGAGACACAGCTTTATATTATGTGCCTGTTATATGTCTAATATCTGAACATTAGTGAAAATCTAAACAAGCGACAATCTACACGAACAATGTTGTTTTAAATTGTCACATTGTCAATAATTTATCAATCTTTTCGAATGATTTGCAGACAATTTGCTACTATTTTGATTATTTATTGATCAATTAAATTAAATTTTAAGCAAAAAAGCCAAATGTAATTTTTGGGTGTGGGATTGATTTGCTTATTTGCAAAAGAGCATAGAAATATGAAGTTGTCATCTCGGGATATTTCAAAACTAACATTTTGTATTTGATAGATCATTGGGTTTTTGATTAAATTATCAAATAATACTTAGATTAATCTATAATGCAATATTTGTTGTTGCATACTTGCGACCCAGGCTTACATTGCTGCAGCTTGTAATTTTGTGTGATTTAGTTTCTATGATATATCCTTGTGTACTGTATTTTGTTGTTTATTACACAATGTGCTGTTCTGCTTTGGCCCAGGAAAAATGTCCCTATAGAGACAATAAATCATATTTGCTTTGATTTGATTTGATGTCCAGGCTACAGTAATGTGCTTTTTCCTTTGTTTAAATGAAAAAGCTACAAAATCTATTAATGTTTGATGACTGATACATTATTTATTAAGGCTGCCACTATTTTACGTTACACATTAATCCTCCAATTACTTTCTCTATTAATCAGTTATTTGCTTTGTCTATAAAATATGCAAAAGGTGTGAACAACAACAAGCATCAAAACTCACCATGTTTTACATCTTTGCTTGAAAAACATGATTTTTCTAATTAAAAATAGTTGACAGGCTAATATTTGCAGCGCTAATCTGTTTAATCTGTTTATTTTCTTTAGTTAAACTATCAGACTGTATTTCTATATCAGTTCTTTTCATTTGCCTTGATGGTTTCATAATCACCATTGACAGTCCACGTGAAACATGAACAATTCTTGAGAAGCGAAATTATGAAGTTGAACAAATGTCTTTTCTGTCTTCATAGTTTAACTAGTGTGACGATTCGGAGGCGTTTTAAAACAGTGACTGTTTATCAAGTTTCGACAGAGCAAAAACAACTCTAGAGAACAAATAGTACAACAAAAAAATGAAAATCTCTTGCCTCAGATGAGAAAAAGCCGTCTTGTTGAACTTCCACTTGGAAGATTTCCCTTGCAGCTCTTCGTTTAGTGCACTGGTTAATGGGATGAAGGACGGGTCCAGGAAATTCAAGGCGAACTGAGACCTGAAAACAACAATGTCATGTTTACGTGACAAAATTAAAAACAAACATCATCAACATTTATTGTTGCAGATCCGATAGGTTAAGGAAATAATTAGCAACAATTCATAAACCCTACACAACTTTTATAACCCACTCTCTATGTATTTAAATGGGAATTTAATGACTGTATCGAAATCAAAACTCGGACAGTGGTGGAGGAACAATTGATGTTTTGCACAAGTGTCACAGTTTAGATATCAGTCTGTTGAAAAATGAAAGTCAATATTGCAGTATTGGCATTAAAATGCATTTAGCCTCAGTTGTGTGTTCTGTAGTTTGTTCAGTGATGAAAGAAGAACTGTTTTTAGGAATACCACAGTTTGGAGTAAAGGTTAACCATTTATCCGATCATAATATCAAACTAAATGTAGTAAAAGTACATATTTACTATGCAGAATGACCCGTTTCAAAATGCAACTGCGTTATAATTATTGATGCGTTTGTGTGCTCATCACTTTAATGTTGCAGCAGGCAAAGGTGGAGCTCAGTTTAATTACTATATGAACTGTACTGAACTATAAACCTGTGAGTTTGTTTGAGACAATTATATATAAGTAAAATGTCATGCATGCAACTTTGTACTGAAGCAAAAGTACAAGTAAAGGATATACTAAAGTACAAACGATACAAAGGCAGCTCACTCTATACTAATTTGCAGTAAATGTAAATATACTTAATTATTTCTGTGTAAAAGCTGATCACATGTGTCTTAATCTACAAATGATCAGTATCAATTAATGTCTATTAATAATATCGAATACAATTATGTAAATCAACAACTTAAATTCCTAGCACAGCATCAATATTTATGAATATTGATTTTTAAATATAAATGTAAATATAAACGCAGTACCCCAAAAGGTTGAATATTTCCCTATGAGGTATTAGGCAGCATAAAATGGAAATACTCTAGTGCCTCAAATCTACTTAGTAAGTAAAGTAATCCGTTACTCTCCACCAGTCTGTTGATCCACTGGATGTGATGCTGCTGCAGCTCAGATACTGTGGCGTAGATCTCGTGATGTCTCCCCACAGGTTACTCTCATCAAATCATAATTTATTGAGGTGTATCTTTATAGATATTCTGCAGTGTGAGTCCAGGGCTCCAGCAGCAGCACCTCAGCTCAGAGCTCCACAAACCCCGATGCACAACAGCCAAGATTCCAGGTAAAAGTGACGCGTAAAAGCTCGTGCGTCGGATCCAGGCCCCACAATCTCCCGGTGTGTTTACATTGACACCGGATCGCCACTCACCGGAACCCTGCGTGAAACATAATCCGCGGGCCTCCCATGTAGTACTTGGAGGAGGCGAAGAGGCTGTCTTTCCTCAGGGACACGTAGCTGATGAGGGACAGGATGAGCACGGCGACGCACAGGATAACCAACCCCAGGGCCTTGGCGATGCGGACCATCTTGGGAGCGTTTTCATTCCCTGTACGCAGCTGCAGCGAGGCGTTGGCCTAGGTTGTCTCCGCCGGGGCTGCTGCTGCTGCCGCTGCCCGCCCGCAAGATACAGACGCACCACTGGCGCTCATCGGCTCGTAGAATCGGAGAAAAATGGACGGCTGGCGCGGGTGTGTTTCTGCTGCTTGTTTCGGCTGCTGCTGCTGCTGCATGGCGGGGACGATGCTCGGTCCTCTCTCATTCCTCCGCCTGCCCCCCGGACATCAGACTGATGCTGCTGCCGCCGCTGCTGCGCCTCTCTCCGCTGCTGCTGCGCTCCTCCAGGCGGCCGCTGCAATCAAGGAGATGGAGCAGACATGCATGTCACCACATCACACACACACACACACACACGCGCGCGCACACACGCAAACGCACACGCACCAACACACACAGATTTCACTAATGACTGATGAGCCGAGGAGAAAAAGGAAAATACATGTAAAATATACAAAACGAATACAAAATAAAATTTTGAAAGCACACTGTAAAATATTTTAAAAGCTATAAACAATAATAGAAAAATGCATCAAATAAATAGAGGCATGTCAAAAAGTTCAACATTGTGTTTGTGTTAAAGAGGTTTGAGGCTGATTGAACGATGCACAGAGGACTTATAATAAATTCCTCTTTTTTGGCGAATCAGCAAAATTTAACGCCGCGCCACAGTCAGACCATATGACATCGCCAACACGGGGTTCAACCAAAACTCATAGTTTCTATAAGAGTTCATCATCAATGTCTCGAGGTCTTGATCTGATGAAAGCTCATCGAACTCAGCAGGAGTTCGTTAAAATACACAGCGTGTAAAACGGCCAAAATGGCTACTAAATCCAAAATGGCCGAGATCCTGATGCGTTCATTTAATGGGTGCCTATAAATTTTGTCCGGTCATGATACACATGTGTGCATCATTTATTTTGCCATGCTCATTCCTTACAACTATATGATTACAAGACATTATCAATGTCTTAACCCCCTTTTGACACAGTTTGACATGGTTGAGGTCAGTGGATGAGAACATGCAAGACAAAACAAGACATTTCCTGTTGCCACCAGGGGGCGCTGCGATCTTAAGTCATGATTTCTGTGTAGATGTCATCAGGCCGGGACTCTTGTCTTATAAGTCTAGTTTGGACTCGATTGGACCATGTATGTCTGAGATACACAACCTCGTGTTTTGATGGTGTGTAATCAAACTTTGACGCCACGGTCACACCGTGTGACAAAAACACGAAATTCAGAATTCAGAAGTTTATGTCTCCATCTTGCTGAGATGACATTCATCTCAATATGAAGTTGGTCTGATGAAAGCCCTGGGACAAGTTCGTCAAAGTAATAGTGTGGAAAATAGCAAAAATGGCCATTAAATCCAAAATGGCAGGCTTCCTGTTTTTCACAATGCAGCCCTGGGTTTTTTGTGCGTCTGGTCATGATACACAGGTTTCCCGATTTTTTTGAAGATCGGTGAAAGCTAACTGATGGGCTTTCACTAGATGGCGCTGTTGAGCCATTTTGCCACGCCCATTTCAAGTTACTCCAGAATTCAAATACTTTTTAGGGTTTTGAATTTCATGCAAAATATAATAGGGCCTCAATAGGGCCTCCTACCGTTCGGTGCTTGGGCCCTAATAATAAAATGAGGTATGTAAAATAACTATTGATGACAAAGAAAACAAAAAATAAAGTAGATAAAAAAAAAAAAGATGTTTATTTGGATGGATTCTTTCTGACCTTTCCAACAAGTTTCACATTATATCCAAGTACAACACACATTAAGCTGTGTTCACAAAACATACATTTTTTTCTGCTTTTTTTTTACAAGTTATGTACATTTTTTTTGGAACATTTTTACAGTAAGCTTATCTTGGTAAACATGAACATCCATTTATAATCACCTATATCAATGTATCCATGCATAATCAGTCTGATATTGTAACACTGAAATGTCATATATGTCACATTAAAATTGTGTATGTGCGTAAATACACACACACATTTACTTTCTCCACAGTTTACGTATGGCATGGAGTATAAAAACTGATTTAAAGAGATAGTGGGTGAGTGAGTGTGTTGGCTGGTATTCAACTGTGATGACCTTGTTCCATGTGCTTCACTCTTTTTTCCTGGAATGTGTCGATTTCGGACACAAGCAAAAAAATGAAAACGTGTTAGAAAAAGATGTTTTGCCATCAAGCTGCCAAGATATTGCACATTTCCAATTTTGCATTATTAGGATATGTTTTCATTATGCATTAAACAAACCAACGATAAACTGAATCAACACAGGCACTTAATCAAAACCTGGCACACATGTTTGACATATATTATGACACGTGATACACAGGTTTGCTCTGGAGCATGGTGAGCACCTTTAATTAGCTACTGATTAGGCGATTGACACTTTCGGCGCAATTGCACATTGAGGACTCGTCACTTTCTGCATTTAGGAAAGGACGAGGGGAAGAAGGCTCCTTCGCCGTCACTTCCTGGCGAGCCGAATGGAGTGTCCTCTCCGCCGCTCATGTCCTCACAGGAGTCCTCACTGCGAGAGAAGAGGAGGCCAATTATAAATAATGCTGAACTGAAATGCAAAATGAATACCCTGATAAATTCGGGTTTATAACACTGGTTCTGAAACTGTTAGGATGATGAGTTGAACATCTCTCTGGAGCAGAGCCACCACTGTGTTTGTCCCGGTAAAACCACAACAACCACAGTCTACTAGCAGTGCTACAGTTGTGTTTCAGTTTTCTTTCACTCACAAATAAACTTTTTTCTAAATACAAACATAGGAACGAGAGAAACCGCCACACTGGTCTTTCTAATCTTTGCTGAATTTGAATTAATTGGTTACAACTGATCCGATTTGCTGCTGGTGATATTTGCTTGCTTTAACCAGCAACAGCTAGAGTCAGTTGAAAATAAGAAGCAGCTTTAGTTTTCTTTATGCCAGTTATTAGGACCCAGTTGTTCACCTCTCACTCTCATCCCAGCTGCCCTCAGGAATAGTTGGCAGACCAGGGACACTGAAGTGATTGGACTGAAGATTTTGTGCGGTTCTCCTGGACACAATCCAAACCAGCTTCTTGTTGTCTGGTTTGTTACATTCACTCGAGTGGTACTTGGTCATGCACTTGGCGACAAGTTCCTTCCAGTGGAGCAGCTCGCTGTCACTAATCTGTGAAAAAGGCAAACAGGAAACATCTGAGAGGCAGCACTCAGAAATAGTCTTGGGAAATATGCTGTCATCAACAAGTAATGTGTTGTTTTCATTCGTGACCCAAATGTGCACGTGATCAGGCAGTGACATCGTCTTTCCAAATTGTACAATTTCGACACAAATGTGTGTAATGTGAAGCTGAGGAATGCAAGAAATCCTATTAGTAAACTGTTTACGGCCTCAGTTGTTTGCGTAAAACCTGTTTTCATCTTTGATCGTATCTTACAGTTCTGAACGACAGGTTGGTCAGTGTCTCGTTATCTGTGACATGTTTGTCTAAGTGCAAACCTTTGATGAGGTAAAGAACAAGTAGTACTTCAAAAAAAGCAGAGGGTGTAGCCTTAGGCGAGCTCTGCCCTTTTTATACCTTTAGATGTCTTTGGAATTGCTGGACAATCTTTGACAAGGCAGTGGACTGGAGGGCTTCAAACTCCTGAGCAATGAGCGCCAGCGCCAGCACTGATGGCTGTGGAGGAGGAGAAACAGCAGATTATGATGTCCTGCAGCTCAAAATGGATGCTGCTATGATGAGAAATTGTCGCCCGGGAACAATTCTTACTTTTGCTTTAGAGAAAACAAGTTGGCATAAGCAGGCTTTTAGCTGGGCTTCCAGGCTCCCAATGCTTGGGATCTCCTCCCTTAAAATATAGAGGGAATCCTGATGTGATCCACCAGTACAAACCTCATAGAGCAGAATCTATTTGACCAACTCCATGCAAGTTGAAGCAGTGCATCACACAAAGTAAGGCAAAGACAAAGGAATGTTTACCTTCCAGCAGACAGGGTTGTGAAGGCCGAGTAGTAGAGCTGTAGAAAGGTTAAGGCTGTCACTGCGTTGGGCTCCACACTGAGCTTCTCGGAAATGATCTTCTCCATACGACAGAGGTCTGACACGGTGAACTTGCTTTGGCTGATGCGAATGAGTTCGTGTGTGGGTGAGACATTGCTCTCCTCCTCCACCATTTTGGATGCCATGTGCAGACAGCAGACTCCAATACAGGGCAAGTGTTTGGGCTGTACCTGTCACAATAACACAACAGCTATAGGTGTGAGTCAGAGTCTTGTGAGGCCAAACGGGACTGTTGTTTATCAAACTTGTGATGGGAACGTGATACAAGAAACAAAATATACAGATTTATCTTGTAAAGATTTGACATTTGATAAACACCAACCTTCATGATGGCGAGGAATCTGTCAAGCAAATTGACGGCTTGAACAAAAGTGTTGGTGCTGTAGCCGAAGAAACTGGTCAGACCCCACAGCTCCTCCACTCGGGTGTCTCTGCACTTAGCAGACACTCCACTGGGTTTCTGAAAATGAAGCATTGCAAACTAAATGTACAACTATTATTACTATATGAACTGTTGCTGCAGTCGTTAATAACATCTTTACATCCATAATTATCAATCTTATTGTTTTCATTATAACGACTAGTCGATTGAAGCTGAAACATGATGGTAGACAACTGTTCCTGGCCTCTCTCTCTCTTCTCTCCCCTCTTTTTCACCCATCTCTCCTCCTTTTCCCATTTTTCTCTGCTCACCCTCAATGGTCGAGACTTGGTTCTCGAGGTTTCTTCCAGTTAAGTGGGGTACTGTTGGGTTTCTCTATAATTGTTTACCTTCAATGTAAAGGGCCTTTAGATTATGCATATTAAGATTTGGCACTTTACAAATTGAATTGAATCAGTGGAAATAGCATATGTGTTAAAACAAATGTACATTCCTGCCCAGACAGCAAAAAAAAGAGTAAAAGTGTGTCAGTGGGTTACCTCAGTGGAGGCCGACTCCATCAGCTTCAGGCCAGTCTCTCTGGGAAGAAAGTTGTACTCCTTGGCACAGCAGGACTTCAGCTCCTTCAGGAGCAAGCCGTCAATGGCGTGAAGATCCCTCATCCTGGAAAACCACATGTTTCAGGGGTTCTGCGTTGTGACTTCAGACAAAACCCACAACAACAAGTCTCCCTACGAGTGAGGGGGAAGATCACCATATAAATATGGCCTCTGAAACCACACCTACTGGGTGTCAGGTATCACAGGGAGACATACAAACACACACACACCAACCTAAAAAACACTGACACCAAACCTACAGCTCGACCAAATATGCTGAAGCTAAAATGTTTTAGCAATAATAAAATGAAAGGTTATGTTGACATAAGGTTTAACAGCATGTAAATGTCATCTGAGCAACAGAAACTACATCAAATAATCAGTGATAGCAATGATACAGATAAAACCAATCTATGACAAAGGGTTGAATCGCTCAGTCAGCGATGGTTTTAACCTCGATTCGACTCTCGTGAATGGGAATCGAAACAAACTCCATTTAAACCAAAAGGCGTCTTAAAAACAAGCTAACCACCAGTGGAAGCTAACCCAGCTAGCATGCTAACGCAAATCAACAACGGGTCTCGTCCTCACCTCGTCCGGAAGCCGCCGGGGATCAGGAGGACAAACAGCGCTGCGACCCGATCACGCTCCTCGGTTCTTCATCTTTTCATTTTCACGACGATAACACCGCGAAAAAAACCCAGACGATCCCCGCTGAGATCGCACGGAGGGTCCGCCCTGGATACACAAACAAGCCGCTGGTCCTCCGGGGGAAGAAAACTACATTGACCGGCATGCACCACCGGAAACGCCTGGGAGGAAAGCGTCAACGGCGCTAACTATGGCGCTAAAGTTACTTCTCTCACCAGCTCAGCGCCATTGAATCTTTATTTGTTTATATATTTGTTTTTTCACACTTAACCGAGCCAGTGTGACGATGTTATCCAGCTGTTACCGCCCGGAGGAACCGCGTTTCCGCCGGTTTGATGCTAGCAGCTAGCTACGGGATGTCGTTTCCATGGTGATGAGACCTTACACTTAACTCTCCAGCTGTTCCACGTGAATGTTTACAGAAAATGGCTTCATGGCTACAATGAAGAAGGATGTCGTCGCTTTACAGCAGTGATGGCGCCCCCGTGCTCCGGGAAACAGCCCCAGCAGCAGCAGCAGCGGGTAAAGCTAACACGGGGTTGAAGTTCACAATCCAGCTGTTGTTGTTGTCGCAGCTGGTTTCCTGTCAATTCACTGTTATTGAAATGTTCTGTCAACACGTTTGGACTTTGCAGAGACTCGCGGCAGCTCCTTCCGGCCGAGGTTCAACAATCTGACTCTGGATCAGCTGAGGTAACCAGGGGTTTACTTCTGTCCACTCGGGTTCCTGCAAGGGACATCTCAGCAAAAGTACTGGGTTTGAATTAGATTTATTCATGGGTCCATTAGTCAATCCGTCAGGTTAGGTTAAAAACAATAGTGCACACCGGAAACAAAATATTTAGATTAATTATAAAGCCAATAGAATATGTTTATACACTTTATTTGTGTGGCACTTTAAAAAACTGAGTTTATATGTGACGAGGAGCCCAGACAACCACGTTTAGGTGTTCTGGGGAAAACAACTGTTCAAATTAAAAGAATAAATAAAGAGCTATGTCATGTGAAATAGAGTAAAAGTAAAAGAAAAGGTGAAAAGAAATCAGAATCAGAATTCTTTTTATTGCCATGTATATTTGCACATACAGGAAATGGCCTTGGTGTGGTTGGTGCACTGTACAAACAACAATATAACAACAATATATACAGTAAGAGAGATATGGGCACGTGTGGTTCTAAGGTGCAGAGATTGGTGATAGTGCCAATAATATATAGTTATAAATTATGTGCGAGGGGGAGGTCAGTTGAGTCAGTGTGATGCAGGGGGCTTGTTTGTGAGCCCCACTGCCATAGGGAAAAAACTGTTCAGTTGACGCAAGGTTTTTGTCCTGATGGCCCGGAACCCTTTTCCGATAAAAACACAGTAAAAAACATGACATCACATGAAAGCAGAAGAAAACACTGTCAAAGTGTTTGTGTGTATCCAAGCACTGAGAATTTAATTATGGAGCTCCGCCTCTCTTTCTTAATTTTTACTCAAGTGTTAACCTCAAATATACCATATTAAAAGCCGATTATACTAAACCAAAACATTTTACCTTAAAAGACCAATATATACAAATAACAAATTGATGATCAAGTAGAGTTTCCTACACAACCTTTTCTTTCTGTGCAGCGATGAGCTTGACAGGCGAACTAAGGAAACCCAACGACTTCAAGAGGAAGTGGAAAATGCAACCAAAGTTGCCTTGGAGAGGTTTGGCGGCAAATATGGAATCAATACCTCACCTGGACAAAGCTGCCACAGCCACTGGTTCAATGTCTGTGAGTACAACTGTGTCAACTAGCATCCTATTGGGCCAGACAATTTAAAAAAAAGGTGATTTTATTTGCCGAAAATGTTTGACCTCAGACCAATGGACTTATCCAGATGTGCATTGACAATCGAAAAATGATAAAGGACAATTTTTATCAACACTTTTATTGAACAACAGTGTATATCTGAACCTCATCTGTTCTTTTGGTAGATAACCCACCTGGGGATTTCACCATCTCCCCCACCCACACTCTGGCAGGGACTCAGCCTCTGGACTGTGATCTGGATATTATAAACCAAGAGGTGGTTCAAAGGCAGATCAGCTCTCCTGGAAAAAAGGTTTTGGAAAATGCACTAGATGACGGTTTTCAGCAGCTGCCTGGTTTCCAGCTGAGAAAGGTTCATACTTCTCTTTCAGCCATGAATCTTCTTAGTTTGATGTGAGTCGTAATTACTGAATTGATTATGCTTCCTCATTATCGTTTCTAATTTTCACAGTCACATGATCGAACCGAGACATTCAGTGTTGACAAAGCCATCGAGAACCTGCAGACTACGCTGAATAAAGTCCAAATTGAGAAGGACGTCTTGTCTGACCTCAGGTGAAGACACTGATGAAATTTTACTTTAATAAAGCTTGAGTTTAAAATCTCTTAACCACATATTTTTCATTTGTAGATTGAAGGATTCGAGGAATCATTTGGATCAGATGGAGAAGATGCTGTGCATGTTGGAAGAGCTCCAGAACATCAAAAGGGCCACAGACCAGAAGCTGCAGGACACAGAGGACGAGGCGGTGGCACTCAGCAGGAAAGTAGAGACACTGGAGCAGATCATGAAGGAGACGTATTCTACACTGTTGTGTCATGAGAGTCGATGTGATAAGGACCACGTCACCAATCTCAACGCCCCCACTCGTTCAGGACCGCCTTCACCAGCCGCTAAGTTAACCGAGGATACTAATGACACAAACGAGCTACAGGAGAGATGCTTAAGGGTAAATAATACATTTCAGTGGCAAATCACACTTATTGGGCTTAACAATTTTCATTCTATTGGGTTTGATTTAATAAGTTTCATCTGTTTTATGCCAGTCAATAGAACATCTTGGGAGGGAAGAACACAGTGGAGGAAATACGCAAAAACAAAGGTAATTTTACGTAAATCTGTAATCATTCATCATTTAGTTGATTGGCAGAAAAAAAAAATATATATTCTGCATTCCACTGCAGTGTTAGTAAGAACTCTTCACATTTCTCTGTCTTAGGAGTAAAGAACTGATTGCAAGTCTGTGCCAGGAGATGGCGCTGTTGACTGACAAACTGAGCTCATCCAAACAAAACAGCGTCAGCTTGAGTGTTAAGTTGGAGCTGCTCAAGTAAGTGTCCAACCAGTTTCAGGCCTTTTTTTATAAATCTTAGGTAGTTTGCAGTCAAATTCTTTATCAATGACTTACTGTTGAATTTCTAAATTAATGTATATTTGTCAAAAACATATTATTTCCATTTCCAGGAACCTCACTGAAAGACATACGTCGTTGCACCAGTGTCAGATCGGTGAGCTTGAGTCAGATATCAGCAGCCATAAAGATAAGGTGAGGAAAAATTTACAATAATATCCTGATTATCATAATGTAATCAGTCAAATTTTAACCATTTCTGCTTCTCTCTATGTGAGGATAAACACTTCAATATGTTGTATACGGTTTGTTAATGTCATTTGTGACATGGTAGGTTTGCTGTCTGGAGCAGCAGCTCCTGCAGGTTCAGTCTCAGCTGGCGGATGCACAAAGAGAAAAAGAGCGAGCCTTGCATCAGAGAGAGGAGCTTCAGTTCCAGCTCAGCCAACTTAAGGTGCCATAAGAAACCACATGATCTGTCTGTTGATATCATACCCAGAGTCCCAGTATGGAGGCATATCTACACTGAGGATCATTGTGGAAAGTGGAAAGTGTCCGGTTGAGTGTGCTGTTTGTCATTTGAAAGATACTCGAGCTATGTGTTGCCTTATTATGACAGAGTAACGTTAAGTGCTGGAGCTGTGTAATCTGCTTAGTGAAAGACTATTGCCCGGCTCAGATGGAGGCTCTGGTTGGCTGGTGGGCTGACTGAGGTTTACTGACCGAGACCATTCTGCCTGTCTTACATGTCCACATGATGCATTGATCTCAGTAGAGGCATCTGTGTCATGGGGCCACAATTCAGTGACTTATTTTGAGTGAAAAAGGAAGTGACAGAAGCAGAACAATGACAATCAGCCCAAACATCAGCGGGCACTAGGTGTGGTTGTGTTAAAGTTTGTTTCATTCATTTTGTGAGGCTATATAATCATGTGAAAAGAATCAACAAACCTGTTGACACTGTATTAAAATGAATAATGAAACATTTCCAAGAAAGACACAGAAACCTAGTGAGCAGCTGTAGTTACCTCGTTACCTGTGAACATGCAGAACGAGCTGCTCAGAGAGGTTTCTATACAAGCAGGGTGTGTTTGTCCAGTCACAATAACACGAGATGAAAGGTTAAGCTACTTTCTCTCCCATGATTGAGATCCTATTTTCTCACTATGTTAAAATGTTAAAAGATTACCGTTTCCTGTCCGTTACAAAACAATCAGCACACTGTGCCTCCTGCTTTATCCTCCAGAGGTACAGTGAACAGCAGCAGCAGGAGCTCCATGTGGAGGTAAAGGCCCTGAGAGGAGGGCTGGAGGAGGCCAGGGAGCTTCACAGAGTCGCAGAGGAGAATAATTGCTTACAGTCTCTGCAGGAACAGAGGACCCAGGAGGGGAGGACAGCCCAGGAACTCCTGCGGGAGAAAGATGAGGAACTCCAGCTCAGGCTGCAAGAAGCCCTGCAGGTATGCGATCATGCACAAACCATAGATGTCTTGAAATCCTGATCTGGTAACAACCTGCCCGTTTTAACGGTACATTGATATCAAGCAAAACTGATTTTTCCAGCATCATTCTTGGTGCCAGACCCTGCACACAGAAGGAGAGACACTGAGGCGGAAGCTGGATGACCGAGAGAAGCTGATAGACAATCTGCGGCTGCAGCTGGAGAGCAGCGAACAGATGAAAGCTCAGCACAGTCACACCATCAACAACCTTCACCAGGAGAACAACCTCCTGAGCAACCAGCTAAACCAGCACAAGCTACAGATTCAGCAGCTCAGGGTCAGGATCAAAATATAAAACAGAATACTTTATATTTCCAAACCAACTTCCATAACCCCAATTCATTTTTCTCACTATCGCCACGGTCACTTTGATCTTTATCAATGTTTCTGTCTTCCTCCATCTTGTGTCATATGCTTATCAGGCTGAGTTAGACCAGCACAAGTCAGACCTGGCCACTGCAGAGCACGAGAGGCGGAATCTTCAGGCGTCTGTGGCTGAACAAGGTCAGCGTCTCCGGGAGGAAACTCTGGAGAAAAGACAGCTCAGCTCCCAGTTGGAGATCCAGCGTTTGCAGTTACTCGCCCTCACAAGTGAGTTGAGCTTTACTTACATATAACCGGAGGTAACAATTCAATCTTATTGGAAACAAGTAGTAGGTAGGGCACATACCTCTGTCATGGCTGAAAAATGTCACATGTATGTCTCACTTATTTAATTGAAAAATAAAAATAAAAAAGAAGTTTGATGATCTTCATTCAAATGTACAAACTATTGATGCTGCATCTGCCCTTTGAATTGAGGCTGCAACAAAATGTTTTCTTCACCAATGTTCCATCCCCAAACCAAATTTGTGCAAAAATTGGTTCCATAATTTGTATAATCCTGCCGCAGAGAAACCAACTAAAATACACAGGTAATCTAAACATAACCTCCTTGGCAAATGTAGTAATCAGAATTTATTCCACTAAAATTGGAAGAAAATGTGCATTCAAGTAATAGTAAGAATCTGATTAGAAAACAAGATTTAAGGACCTTTTTATTCAATTTTCCCCCCAAATCCATATAAAAGACACAAGAGAATAAAATTAAATGCTGTCTTCTTAATATCACAATATTCTTTTGTAGGCCCCCTGGATAATAAAAGGGTGTTTATTAATTACCACATGATATAGTATCGCATAATGACTTTCACCTGTATGAAGTCAAACAAGGTCTTTAGGATTTTTATCATCCCTGTGCTGCAGATGAGTGAAACCAGGTCCTATGACTCGACAGGAACCTCTGCTCCCCTCCCTATCCCTCCCTAGAAAGAGTTCAGCTTTCACATATTTCTGCCTCCAAATGAAATGATCTTCTTGTCCTGCTGTGTTAGAAAAACAAGGAGCCATGTTTGGTATGTTTACACTGTCAACTAAGCCTTCCATTGTTGCACATGTTTGGTTATGTGTTAAACTGTCTGTCTCCCCGTGGATTTAATGCATGTGTTTGTGTGGGCACGATTTCAGAGGAGCATGAGGAGCAGCAGCGGCTCCACAGCTGTAGGAGCGACGAGCGGGAGGGTGTGGTGCTGAGGCTTCGGAGTCAGCTGAGGGACACTCATGATGAGCTGGACCAGGTCAGGATTACCCTGAGGACCCTGGAAGGAGCCGACGGACACGGTGAGAGCCACGTCGTTGTTTGAACTGAGACTTAATTAAAACAAATCTGCTGTATGAACAAGCGTCAGAGAAAGTTAATTTGATTTTCCTCCAATCTGTGATCAAGTGCTCTGATAACAGCGATTTACTTTGGACTGTAATGAAACATAGGAATGCTGACAACTCTTGCGCAATAAATACCAGCACAGTTCTTTGAAAACTGAAAAATATCTATATCATTCCAAGCTGCTTTTCTGTCTAAGCTGGAATGTAGAAAGCCCGTCCAACATTAAAGATCTTGATTCATGTTTCTTATGTGCATGTTCTTTCTTTGTGGATTTATCTTGTGGGTTTTTTCTCCATCTCAGGCCTCCGAGTAGCACTGGACATGCAGAAGGAGATCACTGCCAGAAGAGAGCAGGTGGACTCTCTGCATAGCAAAATCCAACATCTGGAGGAGACTGTGGAGAAGCTGCAACAGGTGTAACTCAATGTACCACGTCTGTGAAGATCACTCACGGCCTTCTCTCCTGTCAAATTAAACTTACATGCGTTGGCTTCTTAATTTTACCCAATAGATCTAACATAAACATAAAAAAAAGTGTTTTTATTTCATATTTACGCTACATCTTGTTTTATAGACCTTCATAACCTTTGAAATATAAATGCAATTTAAATATTTCACCAGACATCAAGGTGAACAAAAATAAAAAATAGCACGAACTCTGGCTGCAACTATCAAACAAAACTAAAAAAGGTCACAACGGCCTTTTACGAGATGTTCTATGAATATCTGGACAGAACACTTTGCCCTCTAAGCTGGACAGGTTAGCCATTCACACAATAGGGATCTCAGTGTCTCTAATCTCTAACAAAAAGTCTGAGAAGTGATCATGATAATTCAACAGGCCAGTTCCAGTGCTTTCAAGTGGATCAGCTATGTGAAATAAACCTTTTGAGTCCCTTTAACAACTACTGCTCCATTTTGTGTGTTCTCATTGTTCAGGAGAAGCGTCACCAGAGCCTGGAGAACCAGCGTCAGCTCGGGCAGCTCGCCTTCGTCAGGGAAGAGAAGAAGCTGCTTTCCAGGGAGCTGGAGGCCCTCGGGTCCAAAGACCAACAACTAAGGGACCGGATCGGCCAACTGGAGGCAATCCTGCACAAGGTGGCGCTCATAATTAGTAATTTAACAGGATAAGGCTTTTAGAGAAAAACTGAAGAAGGTGCTGACTGGTGTCACGTGAAAACAGTACAAACTGTTACACAAAACACCTCAACTTTCTCTATAACGTTTTCAAGTTTTACTATTATTTCACTTTATAATGTTTGACATCACTTTGCTTTAAGCAGCTACCATCTTCATCTGGAACAAATCAATCATTTGAGTTAATGTTTTAGGATCAAATAACAACTGAATCAGACCCTGTCCTGTGTCTCTCTGTGTCCGTCACTGTTATTGCTCCAAATACTCTTCTATCTTCAAGATGTCGGAGAGCTTTGCAGACTGTCAAGAGTTCATCCAGCTGCAGGAACAGCAGTTCTATCGGCTGAAACTCGGACATGCCCTCGACCTGAAGGTAGAGCTGATTACATACAAAGAAGCCTTAGTCTTAAGAAATATGTACAGTACTTAAAATGTACTCATATTTAATCTAGATGTGTAATGCTAAGCTTCTCTCACATGGTTGATGGTAGTGTGTTACAATTTTTTTGATTTTCTCTAGGAACTCCAAGGTCAAAATCTGCACAGCACTCTGAATCCAACTCCACCAGACCCGGATTCCCTGAACCCATCAGAACTCGGCGCTCCACCCTCGTCCCAGCACGCCTCCAGCGCTCAGATCAAGGTGCAGTCAGGAACTCCATGTATTCTGCTCATCTCCCACAGCTCCAGCCCATCAAGTGCATGTGTGAATTATTGTTTATTTGGCAGCTCAGAGACAAGCTCAGCACATCTGCTCGGCCTTTAAATCAAAAACACACAGTCACACGCACACAGTATTGCATTCCTGGGGTAAGGGAGAGAAACTGCAGTATAAATCATTTCATTGTGCAAGGGAGACAATTTTTTGGGAGTTTATTCTTTGTGTGTCATTGTCCCACCTTCCCTGTTTTCTCTGTTTAAGTGCATTCTAATCAGACCAACTATTAACAATGTTACCTTCCCCGACGCACTGCCCTGACATCGTCTTTCTGTAGGCGAGCCCCGCCCGGCAGCTCAGGTCTCTCGTCAAAGAGCTGCGAGGAGTGATTTCGGAGAACCACAGACCACACACCGACAACAGCCCCGCGGGCAGGAGCTTCCACAGGAGGAGGTCTGCACCGGAGAGAGAGCACAGGACCACATTGTACGTCTGGCTCTGCTCCTACACACTGCGAGGATTAACTTTGTTCTTAGGCCAGCTTAGATCACATCTGAAAAATCATGTGGAGCTACTAAGTGGGCAGGAAGTCACTGGAGTGGAGGAAAGAAGGGATTGATGCACATGAGTGGATTCAGTGACGGCACCGTGTTGCACTGTACTGCAACGTACCATTCAAACCATAGACGTCATAGAGCTTTAAAAAACGACGTATCTGACGTTGTCTGTTATCGACTCGTGGAATGTGATAATGTTTTAGATGTCTTATTTTAAATTTTTTAATTTGGCCTTTAACTTGCAGCCGTTCTGACGAGGCTGAGGAGGTAAAAGCCAACTCCAGGTCAAGAAGAGAAACCTGCAGCAGGTAGGGAGAAACCTAAACAGCTCGAGGAATTATAGGTTTTGTATTTGAGCGCTGCGAGCACGTCTTTATCTTGAGGATAAAATATAGTTACTCTGCAATTAGCCCTGTGACCTTTCAACCTCTCATGCAACAAGCAAGGAGCCGCCTGTGCAATGTAAAGTGATGTGTGTCTGTTTGTGTTTGCACCGTGTACAGAGAGCCTCACTTCCTGCCAAAAGCTCAACTGAATGGAAAGATGATCAACAAGGATTTCTTCAGGGAGAGTGAGTTCTCATTACCTGTTTGTCCTTCTCATCGATAGGTAGATCAATTCAACGGGAAAGTAACTGTCTTTAGTTATTGATAAATAAAATAAAACTGGCAACTCGTCACTGGTTCCTCTCAAATATGAGGATTTCCTTTCTTTTTGTTTTCGAAGGTGAAATAATAAGTTATACTTGAGAAATGTATTTTGGATTGTTGGGTGTCTAGTAGATCGAGTGAATTCTCTGCAGAGGAATCAATAACAAGACTAATCATAAGTTGCAGCCTCACTTAAGGTAGAGCCAATACACCCATTTCTCGCAAATATCAATATTTGATTCTCTAAAATAGAGATAATGGCTCATCCCAGCCGCCTTGCATCGAGTCCAGCGACTGCAGTGAGGTTCACATCCCCACAACAGCTCCTCTCGCTGGGCCGCAGGTCACCAGTCCACTCCCTCCTGACCTCTGACCCTCACAGCTGACACTGACACGACAGAACCGAGGCTGGCTCCTCGTTCCGGTAAGTTGTTGATATTTAACTGAAGTTTATCCCTTCACCATGAACGCCGTGGGAAAGATGGTGTTGGAGGACGTCTCAGGGTTATTCCAGTAAACTATTAGATGACTTTTACTTTGATTATATAAGAGATAAAACGTTTTCCATCAACCATAATGAGAAGGGGAGTTAAATATTTAAAAAGGGCCACTTTCTTGCTCAGACTGAGACATTCATGTTTGTTGTCCTCATATTATTGCATCAGATAAAACAGACAGATACATTTTCTCTTCAGCTGTAGCAACAGATGTCATAACAGGGTGTGAGGAGGATGTAATGACACAACTGAAACCTCCAGCCACAGTAGCAGTTTACATTTGTGTCCTTCATCAGATCACAGATAGTTTACATAAATCTGTCTTCATGATATTGATTGACCTCCTTAATGCCTTCATGTTTTTTGTCTTGCAGAACATTTTTAAAAGCGCACCAGATGATGTTGATAGTGAAAAAAGGAAATTTTATAAAACTCCCCAATCAAGTGATTATTTATTGTTTTTAATAAAGTGTGTTTTTTACAATACAAACGAATTGTTTGCTGATTATTTCAAACCAGGAATCTATATTCTCTATAGTTTTGATATATAAACAATTATTTGCACAGTTGCTTGTCATCAGAAATTAGAGAAACTGAACTGTGTTAGTGAAAACATTCATCTGATTCTGAACCAGCACATCATGATGCAGGTGTCTGTAGGTCTCAGAAAAGAATCGTGGAAAAGTCTTAATGAGTCAATCTATTTACAAAGGTCTTGCACATTTTGCACATACAACGAGACAAATGTTTATGTCTTGAATTCACATTTTGATCCATCGATAACTCAATCTTCAGGAATTTATCGTTTTTTATATATATCTATTTCTTTTTAATGATTACCTGAAGTCAAATGATATGTGACGGAAATATAAATGAAATATAAGTAGTCATAGATTACATGTGGTGAATACTGAAGAAACCCTGATGGAACCTATAACATACAAATGTTTCTGACAGATGGACGGTAAAACCTCTGATTTCTGAAATGATTCAGAAAATACTCCAATAAAACTGGGTGTACCTTAGACTTCTACTTTTTTTCCTCTCTGTGTCATTGTGGTTGTTTAAAAAAAAATGTATTTCCTTTATTCAAATGCAGGATGTATAGTGCGTCTACATGTTTCCTGTGTTCAGTTGCTGTGCACACACACATCTGACACTTCTCATGAAGCCTGTCTTTAGGAATATAGCATAAAGGCGTTTTCCCTTTTCAGTCTTTATCTGTTGTGTTGACAACTCTTGACATACACACATCTTAGGGTTACACACTTTGCATCTGTTTTACCTCATATTACATTACATCGGACGCTTTTATTCAAAGTGACTTACAGTTAGCGTTCAACATCTACAAGGGGCCATTTATGGGCTCAGTATATTGCCCAAGGACACTTCGGCATGCAGATGGTGAAGACTGAACCGTCGACCTTCTGGTTGGAGGACAAACACTCTACAGCCACAGTCTCCTCTATTGATGCCAAAGCAGCTGCTCTCCAGGCCTCAGAGAAAGCAGAGGGATATGAATGTTTGTGGCAGGTCCTCATGTCTTCACTTGTTTAGATTTTTAACTTATCTTTTGGGATTCAGACTCAGACTCTTCACGGTACGAGTTGGATCTTTAATCAGCCGCCACAAAGTGTGTTATTTTCCTATCTCCAGAAGTTGTGCAACTGACAGAGGCAACTGGACGTGCTTGTGTTTCACTTCTTAAGTTCTAACTGACATGATGGGAGGATCCAGGTATTTAATCTGTTATTTTCTTACTTTGTGCTTGTTTTACTTTGTGTTGAGTAATCTTTACTCTTTTTACATAATGTGGCTCAAGGGCTTTTAAAAACCGTCTTCTTTATTTATGGCCTTAGCAAGACAACTGTTTGAATTCTTTTCTTAAAAAGTTGGTGATGATGGAGGTTGAAGACCACTGTGATGATGTCTTCCCATTTCAGATTTGGTCAAACTGATCCCTTCAACCTGGAAGATAAACACAATGCATAGTTCATCATTATGACATTGTGTTACTTCATGTCAAAGGCAGCACAAACAGTGGTATTTGAAAATAGTGAAGTAGCACCTACCGGATAAAGGAACCATTATCTGAAAGGTTTGGTGGCTGCTCTCATGCCCTTGTGGTTGTTCAGTTGATTCACTTTGACCTTTTGGCCTTTTTCGATACCTTTTCCATTCATTGGAAGTGTGTAAGGGTTTCTGGGACCTTGATTTGGGACATCAGGGTCGCTGTAAGAGGACGGAAAGGTGCATTCATTAGTTTGTTTTTCATTTCTAATTAAATAATGGCTCACATTCATTTTGATTCTATTTCATTTCCAATATATTTGCATTTTACTGGCTGTTGCTCCTTGTTTAGCCTTGTTCCCGTCCTTGTTTCTCGGCCCTGCACAGTTTCCCTCTTCTTCCTCTTCTGCACGCTCAGCAGTAGGCGTAGGAAGTGAAGAGGCGCTGTTTACGCACATGTCTGGGTCCAGAACAGATACCACCTTCTCAAATAACTGGAGAGCAGAGACAAGGCCACGTCAACTTGTTTTAATGAGACCTAAACATGTTTTGCTTCATTCACTCACCTGTTTGACTCTTAACCTTTAATAATACATGCTCTACAGCTTGGTGGTCCAGCTCCACTTACCTCCGGGGACATGTGGTCCCTATAATGGGGGTAGAGGACTAATGGATGCTGTTTGAGCTTCTCCTCCACAGCGTTCACATATTCTCTGCCAATCTGCTTTCGGATCATCTGCCTTGAGAAGCAGGCGTGCTCCTTTGAGACTCTCCGCACCTTAGATAAGACTGAAGGCCCGACGCTGAAGTCATCCAGGCTCACGTTTACTAAACAGCAACAACTGCTGACTGAGGTGATCTTGTTTGTTGAGACTTTCAGATACTTGGTCCGCAGCCTCTCCTTGTACCTGCAGATTTACAGAAAGATAAGAGCCTCACTCGTCGTGTACGGCAGCTGTTTTGAAAAACATCTTTATGAACCGATATGGAAAGAAGACAGGATGAGGATGAAGACAAACAAGGACGCCTCATAAGCAAACTGCAGTAGAAACTATGTTTAATAAAGGAATATAGAATATAAAGAAATATGGCTTTGCCTCAAGAAAACTACCAGACACAAAACAGTGCGATAAAGCAATAATTACAATTAAAGAAACTTGATTAATGTTACCTCTGCACTCTGAGTTCATGGTGTGTATATTAGGCTGACATTCAAGGTCACAAAAAGAGCAAGTGGTATTTAAATGTTGAAGTGGGAATAGCTGAACTTCTTTCTCTTTCAATTTCAGTGCGAGCGGACTTTCAGTGCACTTTTTTTTCTCATGTGAGCGGTTGGGAGTGCAGCTTAGTTTCATGCACTGTTGTCTGAGTCGACTTTTTATATCTGCCCTGTGTGTTTTGCCCGTTGGACACGCAGCTAATCACCAGTCACGGCTTCCTGTCGCTTTTGACAAGAAGAAAATATGATTTATATTCTCCATCGAGGGCCTGATCACAATCCAGGCTCCTCTCATGTGTCTGTGGATTTATTGTTCCATGACCTTTCTTGTATCTTTACACATCTGAACATTGTAGTCCATCGAGATGTAATGATAAAATTATATAAACATTTTAAATCCTGGTCGAGGATTTTATCCAATTTGACCAATCCTATTTCAGCCATCTACATTTGTGTTGATAATGCCTCCAGCTTGATAGATCTGAAACCATTAGCTGATTTATCAATAATAAACAGCAACTATTAACAACATTGATTTACACATTAGTAAGAAAAAACGTTTAAACATACCCATATATAAAATAAAATGTCCTGCTTTTAGGACATATATAATTAAATGAGAGGTATATTGTGGGTATTTATCGAACAGAACATTTTGTTTTAAATGACATGTTAAGTTCTGCAAAGTTGTGATTTTAAATTTTTTGGAGGTTAATAGACTAAATCAATAATCACCAGATGAATCAATAATAAAAATAATGATAAGTTGCAGCCCTATTTATTATATTTGATTATTTATCAAAGTTTTATATAACGTAACATCCACTATTTCATTTGTTTTCTTGTATGTGGGATGAGTTCAAAAATAATTACAATTCACCTGTAATATTCCAGTCTGTATGAAGCAGTGACCTTTTTAAATGGCGGTCTGTATATACCTAGAGTGATATTGTATAACATGTTTACCGTCCGCTGGAGAATCTCTCTCCCTCCATTTCTCTGTTCTTAGATGGGTTCAGTTCAGGTGAAGAAATAATAACTCTGCAAGTTGAAAGTGTGTGTGTCTTTGTAGATGGTATATACACCAGGCGGTGTCGTGAAGGGAATGAGCACAATTACTCATGTACTTATCCATTGGTTGACATTGTAAAGTTTTTTATATAGTTTAATTTGATTTAATTTCTAATATTGAAATGAACTACCTCTTATTTACTCTATATCCAAAACCTCTCTGAGTATTATTTACATTTTATTTGGTCTACTTTACTATGGATTTGTTGCATTCTTAATATGACCTACTTTTTCTTTAATGTTAGGCAACTTTTGATTCCCCCTCCAACACTGATGTAAGAGGTTGCTTCTTACACATGTAATCTGATGGGTATTACAAAATATCTAAGTCTTTGCTGGCAACTGTACTTTAATTTAAAACTCTTCTTTGTAGTTGACAATTAGTGAAAGTTACGAGAGCCTGGTCAAGGTCAAAGGCTTTTCACTCCCTGCACAACACAGATATGAGAGAAGAGTCCCCACACTGAATTGCATATTATTGGTTTGAATGTAATTCCTGAGGTCCAGGAAGTGGGAGTCCCACATCTGAACACACTGTGCCGGCCTCCTCCACAAGAACCTTGAAGAGGCCCAGAGTTTGTTTCTTATCTCCTGGGATGTTACCTCTCTCACACACACACAAACACACACACACACACACACACACACACACACACACACACACACACACACACAAACACAAACACACATATTTGCTTTTCACACACACACACCACCTCTTCACCAAATCTGCTTAAGAGAGAATGCCTGCCAGTGTTTTCTTTGTCTTTCACATCTTCACATGTCCGCCTGCTGTAAGATCTGTCTGATCAAACTAAAGGAAACGGTACTTGTATCTTTTACTCGATTAAAATAAACAGTAACACTGTGTATAAATACCTGCTCAGAAAAGTCACTCTACTAAACAAAGTGTATCAGCAGCCTCATTCAGACCGTTGTTGTATTAAACAGTAATCTGGATTGTTTAATGTTCAGATGTTTGTGTATAAGAAGGTTTTATATGTAATAAAAAATCTGTAAAGTAAAGTGGTCTAAAGTATCTTAAAAAATGTGACTTAAGTACAGGAGACAAACTAGTTATTAATGAAACATTACTGTGACGAATACTATACTATCTTTTTTAATGAGTACTTTTAGTTCTCAGTGTACTTGTGCTATTTCAAATTTAGCTCACCTTTTTAACTTTTACTTGTAATGGAGTATCTTTACGTTGTTGTAGCATATTTATACTTGTAGATCTTCAAAATACTTCTGATATATATATCTATATATATATATTATTATAAGTGTCAATGTGCCCCGTCATAATAAGCCCCCAGAGAAACGTGAACTTACCAAGGGAAAAGGGGCCGCTTGTTTTGAATCTCCATGGCTCCTTATTATTTATTGATATAAATAAAAAATCTTCTCTCAGCAGATAAAGTCCCGTTCGTAAGTTAGAACGACTTCCTGTGTAGTTTGTTGCTTGGTAACTATAGCGACAGTGGAGGAACAACGTGTGACTGCTGTTGTGTGAGACAAGAGGAGGAGGTTGTGTTACTTAAAGTTAAAGTCATAGACGGCACAAGTGTCAGTGAAGGGAAATAAAGGCCCACATTTAATAATCAAGTAATGAAACCTATGACTCAGTAAAACGTTGAGGTACTTGTGTGTGTGTCGGTATGTGTGTGATTGATGTGTTGATAGAGAAATAATATGAATGTGTGAGTGATTGGGTGATTGGCAAAAACCACACTGCACTATGAATGAAGACTAGAATAGTGCTACATCAATACGTCTTGTGCTCGACTCCGGAGTTCCTCAGGGTTGCGTTTTCAGCCCCCTCCTGTTCACGCTGTCTCTCTCCCCCCCCCCCCCATGTCTGCATTCTCAAACTCTATTGTGAAGTTTGACAGGACTATTAAATCTGTGCACTGTGTTTAGTTACGCCTACGCCGTAGTGAGAGGGGGGGTATTGTAATCAGTGGAAAACCACTGTACTACTCTCACTACCTGTTGTTAAAACTAGCTCCACTCTGAGAGGCTACAACAGTAAAATGCTATTAACACACTCGTGCATCTATTTTAACAGTCATAGTTATTATTGAATAAATAATAACACTGAATATCAGTCAAATATTCGTTACTGTAAATATTTAATGTACTCTATGTTTATGATACTATTTACCTTTACTTGTAACAGAGTATTTTTACATCCCAGGAAAGCACCTGAGTTATTTTTCCACCAAGCAATAACAGAGCTTGATAAAGAAACACACATCAGCCTAGAATAGATTTTCCACTTTGCATTAAGGTCATTTGACTAGATGCCGGGTATGTGTGCACTTAATATGGATTTGATACACCCACAGTCAACAAATTGTGTAGTGTTAAGTGTTGATATTTGTTTACCTTCAGGATCATTTATAGTGTTACAATCACCTGTACTAGTTAGTCAGGTCTTTCTCTTATCTCACAGTTTAAGTTTCACACGCCAGTATCACATTTATCAAAGTTATAGTCATGAAGATAAAACCTGGGGGGGGGGTTGTCTTTATGTGAGGAGCCCACTGTGTAAGTACTGAGCACTAGAGGGCCCCCTATGTTAGAACATTAGTCCGATTAGTATACTATCATTGGTCACATGAATACTGTTCTTTTTTCAATTTATTATTTTAATACTAATGATTTTCAGTGGTGGAAAATTAATTAAGCTCCTTTACCTAAGTGAACATATTTCATTATAAAAGAGTTAGTATACTCCCAATAAAATGAAAGCAGCCAATAACCTGAAAGTAGCAAATGTACTGTGCTCATGTAGGAAAATAGATATTTAAATATATACATATTATTATTATTATTATTTTCTCTGTACTTGAGACTAAAACAAAGTATGATGTTGAAGCTGATGATTATATGTTTAATAAACTTTTTATCTGCAATGTCACTAGAAACTCAAACTGTCAAAACCTAGTGAACTAGTTGCCTAGAATCAAGTACACAAAGTGATACTCAGGTCAAATACAAGCAGTAGTCAGGTAAGAGTACTTATTGACTCTTACTCTAATGTACCATTACCGACACATGCTGAGTTATCTGCATCAGTTTTAATCTTAATGTGTGTAGTTTAACCAGGACTGCTGTTTACTTTATCAGTAGTTTCCTAAGATATGATTTAATTATTTCTGTTTACAGTTTCAGTCATGACGACTGGTGTTACTCAGAAAAGTGATTCCTGTTGACGGGCATTAATCACATGTCGTTCCCTTCGGGGCAGATGAATTGGCTAATTAGCCCGAGTTCAGGTCCCCGGAGTGTTTTGCTGTACAAACAACAGGGGAAACGCTGCTGGGACAGAGAGACTTCTGTTTCCTTCTCTTTCAACTCTGATGATCCCTATTTATAGCCACAAACTAACTTAGTAAACACTTTCAGTGGAGTCGGTGAACTGGCTAATGTGCCGTTTCAGTTTTTTTGTCAGCGACACGGCCTCAGCCTGAATGCAGCACTGAAGCGGTGACATATGAATGCACATTTGAGATTTGTAACCACCGTAGACACCACCGAAGCAGAGTTTACTCCATGTTCAATTCTGCACGATGCCTAACACTCTGGAGTGGATCCATTCATTTCTGTGTGAGTTTAGCAGCTTGTAAACTGTCCTCACTTCACATACATGGAATCCTTAAGTCAACAAAACTGAGCTAGAAGTCTAACTTGAAAGAAATTAAACTGTAATGCAGTTTGTTTTTCATGTAAAGTGATTGTTTTTGTGCCCTTTTTGTGTAGCATTGTTTATCACTATAAAACTTAATAATACAAAGTTTCTTTTAACAAAATACTATAAATTAGAAATTGGATGAAAGCCCTCAACTATTTTTCTCGACTTGTCTTTACACCATATTCAAATAAAGTTGTTAAAAGTACAAAGTACACATGTTGAATTCTTACTGAAACAATATATTTATAGTTATAAACCACGCATTTAATATTTAACAAATCCACACTGTATTTGACAATTTTTCTAATGTAAAATCTTTACATAAAAACGTACTTAAAACTTTATTTATCAGATGCTATCAAATTAGTTATAAAAACTTATCAATATTTCTCTGCGTTGTGTTTTTCGCCATATACAACTAAAGTTGTTATAAATGAAAACATGTTATCCAGTAGTAACTTACAGAAACCAAACTTTCCACAGTAACTTGTTATAAGAGTCATGTTTTTATGCAACCAGATGACTGAAGGAGCAGATGTATCACAGAGCAACAATAACACACAGCGTTTAAAAGAAATGTCCTTTCAATGGCAGCAGCTAGAGCCTCCAGTCAGATGTGGAGACTGAATGGATTTGACTTGTCTCTGGCGTCGTCTCCATGGTCGTCTCCCTGCCTATGGATTCCTCATGCTGTCACAGGACAGCTCTGAGCAACAACATGTTGATCTATGATTGGATAATGCGGCCATGACCATATATTACGTCAGCAATACTCCACTTCTCTGAGGAATTTCCAACTTTAGATGGTGGATGGAGCGTCGCTCATGTGACCGAGCGGCTCTCTCTCCGTCAGGCGGGTGGTCTACTTCTCCTTGTGTGCTGATGACTTCAGCATGTGTTGAAGCCGGCACCCATTTTGAGTTGTTGTTGACATGGGCACATTTCAATTAGTCCGTCTTCACTGTGAAACGGCATGACCCTGCTAAGAGGAGCCTTGTAAGAGAAATGACTGGTGAAGTTTTTTCTCTCTGAGGGTCAAATGAATGAGTCTTACACTGATTATTTCCATGATGGTTTTTTTTTACCTTTTACATTAAATACACATGCGAGGCCTTCAGAGAAATGGGGAATATTTGGTATCCTTGGGCCAATAAATGCTAATGTGTCCTGCCTGGATAATTCAAACACACACAGTGATCGAGCTTTAAACAAGGCTGCCTCTGTAGCTCCTGAAATGAACTTTTAGTCTTTTTTTTACCTCTAGATAGTTGATGAAAAACTGTTTTTTTTCTGGCATCACATTTTCCTATTGATGCAGTGAGGAATCAGTCCGGGGACTTTGTGTACTCTTGAGTTTTACATCCCGCACCTTACTTTCCTCTTCAGGAGGATTTCCTTCGCGTGCGTCCAAACATATAAACATTGAAATACGACACCTGTATAATTGCTCATTGTCTACAAACAGCTCTCTAAATGGTTGCACGCCGATGGCCTGACCTGGGAAAGCTCAGCCCCTTTAGAAAAAAAAAGTGAGAGTAAATATAAGGATGTGGATAATTTTATCTAGAGCTGACACGTGCAGATATCAGGTATTGTCCTGAGCCCTGATATCACTGATGTGATCAGTGCAATGGCAGTGAACTGATCAAATTAGAAAATCCCACTTTGAAAACAAATCCAAAATGATGCTTATTGTGATCATTTGGATGTTTATCTTAGAACTATTTCCATTCATCTCTGCCAGGGAGCACAACAGTAAAAGGAAGCCCCCTTTTTCATTATTTGTTTGATGATGTGCATTCGTGTATTTGTGTATTTATCCCACACTTACACAATTAAATAAAAAACAAAGCGACCGGGCAGCCTTAATTTTCCTCCAGAGACTTTCTACTTCTCATCGACAGGATAAGTACAATTGGGGGAAACTTGTATGTTGCACAGGAAATATTTTTGTTTATGGTAAAATCTGAGGGTTTGGCAGCATGCTGGCTTTTCAGAGAAAAGGAGTTTACTGCCCTTTTTAACTGTCTTTTACAGCCTCGAGGATGTTGAGGCTCAGTAGAAAACAATACAGCGGAGGTGATGTGCTAATTCTCAAACATGCCTTCTGCACAGAATGCAATACCGGAGGGGCAGGAGAAGTTTCCACACGTCTTCAGTGGCCTTCGCTCAAGGTCCCGTCACCTTCATTGTGAAGTGACCTTCGATCAGTGCCATTCACCGCACGACCCATATCTTAATATTCTAAATATAAAACTGTAACAGATTATTCAAGTTATAACCTTCAATAGAAACGAAGGGTAATTTGACAAAAAATGTCATCTCATCTATCTTATGTCAGTATTTTAAAACCTGTTAATTTAAGTAGATTTTCTTTAAAAAAAAAATTCTTGCTGTTCTGACTAATCAAATTGAAATATATAAAATTAGAATAACCCTCTGCAAAGACCACAAAAAACACATGTACATTGACTACTTCCTCATTTTTATTTGGATCTGCACCAAATTGCAAACACTCAATTAAATATAAATATTGGTTCTACAAATCATTCATCATGATCCATGAATTATTCTCTAAGGTGTCAAGGAAATTGTTGAAAAATGCCCTGTCTCGCAATATCAAAGAAAGTGCAAAAAAATCAACCTACTGATCTGGATCCATACCAAAATTGCATTGCTTCTTCCTTGGGTCATGCCCTACCCCTCCAAAAAATCTTAGGGAAATTGGTTGGGCAGTTTTTTGCAAAATCCTACTGACAAACAAACAAAAGCACATGATACACTTACGTATAGATATATATGTTTATAGGGGAACTGACCATCACATGTTCCCAGAGCCCGAGCTGTCGTTCTTTAAATGTGTTATTCAGTCTCAGCCACAAACGGTTTCAGTCTTTGCAACGATTCAAATCAGAGAAAAGCCTCAACTTCTCACATTTAAGAATAATGAGGTCAGAAAACATTTGCTTCGTAAATTACAAAATGACCGGCGGTTAGTTCTCTGTCAGTCAAGAGAGTGATAGCCTCTTTTTGTTACATTCTAAATGATTCATTTGCCGCCGCACCTGGTTTTAAGATGTTACAATTCAAGCTTTTTGTTATTTATTACTTTAATTATATATTTTTGGGGGAATTTGTCACCTTCTCATTTCTCAGTACAACTAAAGTACAACCATGAATAACTTACTGTAATGAGTGCGTCTTGCAACTTCAGTTTTCCCTCCACAACTTATCGAGCGAAGCCAAATTGTGGGTCGGCTTTGTGCACCTGGGCCTGATACACAATGCGTACATTGTTGCATAACTCTCTCACCGACATCGGGGCTAATCAAAGGCCCTGTGAAAAATTGAAATCACAATCAGCACTTTGCACGCCTTCAAAAATATGGAGATGGCCGAGATTCTTCTGCAGCTGTAATGGGCTGTGACAGCGGAGCCTCCTTGAATTCTTAAATTCACACTTCGACCAAAAGCGGGAACAATGAGCCGCTGTGGCCTGTTACAAACACATTAGGTGAATGGTGGGAAATGAACCACACCTAGTTGGACAGAGGAATTCTAGGGTCCCTCCATCACTTAACCATCGCCAAGAAAATAAAGTACAGTCTGACCATGAGAAAATATATCATGTGCAATGACAATGAAACATCCTTATTGGTCCTTAACGTCGAGAATGTAACCTTTAAGTTACAGTACAGTTAAAGTATAGGGAACTACTTAGGCGACAATACAAAATACTCCACTATAAGTAAAAGTCCTACAATGCAAACCTTATAACTTTAAGTCCAATATAAGCCAAAGAAAACTCATGTGCAATCAGGAGCTGGGGAAAAATGTGATGTGAATATGGTATTTATGTATTTTTTAATTAACTTGTGGAAGCTCACAGCCTCCCCAGTGGCTACACACTGCTCTGATGGTTTTACCTGCTGCTCTTTCAGTTTACTTTAGACAACGTATGTAATGATTTGTTCAGTCAGTCGGTTTCCACTGCACTTTGTTACCTCTGACGTGAGGTTGTGTTTTCATAGCTCTCTGTCTGTCAGCAGTCAGCCTATAACTCAAACACTAATGGTGTCTGTGAAGGTTTGTGGAGGGGGAATCTTTTTTTTCACTACCTTTCACATGGTTAGGTTGTATTAGTACTGTGTTGTATGAGGTACTAGAAAGTGGAAGTTGGCTACTAAGACTTCAAAGATCACAGTACTGGAGTACATGTATTTAGTTACTCTCCAGACTGTGATATGGTTAAAGTATAGGACATTGGATCCCATCTATTTCTCACGTTACCTAACATTTCTTTTGTCTGGTGCAACACAGCGAGTTCTTTCGGTCCCTGCGATCCGCTCCAAGGAGAGCGAGGAATGAATTAATCCAGAAATAAATTCACTGTAGTGTACTCCTCCCGTAGTACTTAATGGCTCAGTTTGCATTAATCACCTCCAGTGAAAAGGTCTGCCACTCCTCGTAGGTCTCCGGTCCCACAGCTACAACTGTATATCAGTCTCTGGCCTCACAAAGACTGTCTCAGCCTCGGAAAATACCATGACTCAATGTCCAGTACCAGGCTCCACCGTCATTACAGCCCTGCGGGGTGGAGGACACCACTTACCGTGTCAAGCAGTATTTACAGAAAGTGTTAATGTTGTTTCTGTTGTGTTGATATAAGGAGGGATCTGCAGAACGGGAGGACAGATGATGGAATGCGACTGCTTTCTGTTTTGTTTTTTTCTCATCTTACATATAGTAGGTTGCTGCTGAAAAGTGGAAAAGCTTCTGCTCCAAAAGTTTATTCTCAAGAAGCGCTGCCTTGATCTTTTACTTGATTACTATGCAGTCTGAAGATTGCCTGGTTTAAACACAGGGTTTGAAAACCTTCCTGCTACAGAGCTGGTATGATTTTCCCAACCATAAAAAGCTGCAGCATGTAAAGCTGGTGCAGATCATGGTGTAAGGTCAAGTGTAGTTAAAATATTCACTTAATGCTGGATAGAAACTACAATATGCCCCTTGAGAAGAATTGTCTGGCCTTTTAACATATAGAATTAGGCTATATAATCTAATCTTAGAGTTTTAAACCGTAGATGTTTCCCAATCTATAGCCAGAGATGTTTCTGCAGTTAAAGTTAAAGGTTATGAATTATATTCAGTGTGACTAGATTTCCCCAGAATCTCTTTATTGGCCACACCTCACCTCTTCCCCTTTGTGTTTACAGCTCATTGTCAAGTGTGCAGCACATTCTCAGTAGTGGACTGTGTTTAAAGATAGTTGATATCACAGCTGCTCAAAAGTGAAGCCAAATCATCTTGATCCCCCCCTGGTGGCCAGCTGCAGTACATGTAATTAATCCTGCCTCCTCCATGTTAGTGTGTGAGACCAACCCTAATCTAAAAGTGTTAAATATATTTTTTCTCAAAGATGGTGTCTGTCATTGTAGGTAGCTCTTATGACACTGATGTTTGTTCAAGTGTTAATTTCTCTGGTTTTGCTTTAATTAGTTATTTGTCGAATAAAAACTTAGCTGAAATGATTGACAGCTGAGACTGACTCATGATTGGTGGAGGGTATGTAAGGGCGGGACTTCGATACAACAACTCCAAACCACAATCACTACTGCTCAGACCTCGGCTCCAAATGACCCCAAAAGGGCAAGATGGCCGCACCCGTGTCTGGGACATTTTTGTACAACTCGAGGAGTTGGAGACTTGTTGTCCATCTCCGTCCTCAGTTGGCCTGAATGAGACATTGCAGCTTAACCTTGCATTCATGCCGTCTGCAGCCCACGGATTGGATGTACATGAAGTGATGCCGTGGAGTTCAGGACACGGAACAGGGATGAGAGTTAACGTGTCGGGTTTACATCGCTGCTGATAGCAGCTGGAGCTCGTCTTGCTTATTGAACGTGTGGAGGGCCAACTGGGTTCACAGGGAGGGTCTCACATGCACTAACCTAAACATGAACTCAAACCGGCTACAACAACACACGGAGAAGCTCTGATTACAACAGGCAGAGTTCTCAGTAGGAGTCAGTGTCTGCACCACTCTGTGCTATATGGTTTCTTATTCAGCAGGTAAACTGTGTTTACATGAGGCGTCGGCAGAGTTTACAGTTAAAAGTCTTACTTACTACTCACTTCACTTGAGACCATGTCAGCCGTCAAAAAACTCTGTGTTAAGTGGAGAACAACTTCCTGGTGAGAATGTGAGGAATAATGTGAGGCTTCAGATGGCCCCTGAACCCAACGTGAGGTAAAGCCCACATGATTGAGCACATAGAACATTATGCACATTTCACGAATAACTCCAGAGGTCCGACATCAATAGAATTCTCTCTTCCCCAGACTCTTGAATAGCAGGCATTTGTGTCCCGATAACTATACTTGCTGTTCACTCACATTTTCACTTAAGACATGTCCAGCCAAAGCCAAACGCTTTTGATGCTTCTTTTTTTTTAGGAGGAGGAGGGGAGATGGGGCAAAATGTGTCAGAACACAACGAATGATTTGTGGGTGGGGGTGGGGGGGGGGGGGGGGGGGGGGGGGGGGAGGAGGAGGAGGAGGACAGACACTAGTTTGAAGAACTTGTCCAAAATTATTTTTCTCTGTGGATAATAGCCTTCCTGTTGGGGTTTGAATGAATGATCGCCTTATGATCAACATGAACATAGAGATGGACCCGATCTGTGCTCAGCTCTTTGTGGGCCTTCAAAGCTCGGTGTCTTCAGCGTCCCCCCAAAAAAACAAAAAAACAACATCAGTGTCGCTCTGCTGACCAAACATAAAACGGGACCATTACAAAGGTTGAACTGTTTTACCCCACTTCACCCGCCCACCCTTTCTTTTGGCAGAAACAATGTTGCTGCATTACTCGACTGTTATCCTTCCCCCCCGATGATTTTCTGTAGCATTTTTTTACTTCTCTTGTTTGAACAGATGCCGCCCCCCCTCCTGCAGCCCCCCATCCTCCGGGATTGCCATACGGCCCGAGTACAATGAGGTAACACTCAATTACATTAATGTTGAGAGTCCAGCCCAGTCATTTCCTTCCACCGAGCAGCATCAAACGACTTGATGTATATCGCTTCCAGACCAAAAACTGTCCCCTTTTGTCCGACTTTATTTATGAATGGATTATGAAAGAGGCGGCTGGATGACCGCGCTCACCTCTCAGACCCTCGACCGCGGCTCGGGGACCATTCGATAGCAGGAGGAACAGTGGCCGATTAGACACCGCGCAAACCTCAAATGAACCCTCGGCCAATGAGGAGCAGATCGCTCGGGAAAGAGGAGAGCTTTTCCCAACACTGAATTAGATTAATTGCAGAAAAAAGAGCTGGGTGAATCTGAGAATGACTGGTTGAGTGAGAGGGGGACACAGATTTAACCTCTCGTCTCATTAGCTAACCAGGTATCGGACATGGCATCTCGGGCCACTACAATAGCGGGTGCTCTCGACATAAGCAGCTCATGTTGTGTGTAAATACAGACTTAGGTGGCTCAAGAATTCCCAGTGTCCTGTATTAGCCTCGCACTGGTCTGTTCGAGTGCCACAGACTCAAGACGCCATCGACGTGGCCCCTAAATCACATTCCGACCAAATTGGGGCAACACACCTGTGAGCCTTTGAGCTGTGAGGTATTTACAGGTGTGAAACCACTGCACACATGCATCTCAGGTTCAAGATCAGTTTACAGGTCCTCAGGGCGTGTGTATTTAAAAAATGGCTTCCATGGCAAAAGCCCACTGGTGCACTGTCACACTTTGATGACACCACATCTAGTTATTCCCATTTAAAAATCTGAATTGCACTTCATACTTTTTAGAAACAGGACAAACTGAGAAGTTGCTTCGAAATCAAAATTCATGTTCACAGCAAAGTGCTATTAGACAACCTTTAACAGTTTTCTTTTACCTCTGCAATATAACATGTGGTTGCACATGATGAGCACCAACCAGAGTTCACATTTAAATATAAGGCATTCTATGTCTGCAGGGGTTGTAGCCTGTGTGTCTTTGGATGTCAAAGAGAGACCTTTGAAAATTGCCTGGAGGTCGTCAAACATTTGCAAACGGCTGTTCATGTAAATCCGCTGAGGTGCTCCTCATGTCTGTGTAACTTCCCCTCTACTCATATAAATGTCTGTGTACAAGTCTGCTAGGGCCAACACTGTGTTTCACATCACTTCCATCAACAATAACGCTGTCAGCTATAGCAAGGACTTGTTCTCCTCACGGGAAGCACCTAAGATGCTCTCCGGCTCTCATCATTCATGCATTGTCGATATTTAGTGGTGGTTTGAGTCACCGTGGCCATAATGCACACTGCAAATCATGCACATCCATTCTCCCCCTCCACTACACAGGCATGTGCGGTCGCAGTGGGCTCCAGCGGCGGTGGCTCCACATCGTCCTGCAGAGCATCACGCCGCCTGGTTCCCCCTTTAAAGGAGCCCCGCCCCGAAATCAGTCGATCACGTTCAGCATGGCACTCGCACGCGTCACACCAATCAGAGCCAGAGGGACCGGTGGTCCGGGAGGGCGCTGGCCAATCAGAGCAGCCCCTGGTAGCACAAAGAGCCCACGTCAGCGGTGGACGGTGGTTTGAATGGCTCATTATTCATGTCTAGCTGGGCTTATTTAAGGAGCCGCGATGAGGCGAGATAGCGGAGGCTTTATAAGAGGTGGAGTTTTCAGCGGCCGTCTGCACATTTGAAGACGATAACACTGGTTTCACACCAGTGTAGAACAGTTAAAAACACCCTCCCAGTCAGTCTGTGGCACCGAAATACGCAAAATAAGCTCATAAACCCTTTGATACTGCACAACAAAGGTAAAAAATGAACGGTAGTCATTGCCTGTGTTCTTGCATGCATACATTCCTTAATATCTTATATTCTTTCTTCTTCATTTCGGAGGGGGGGATAAATGACATAAGAAAAATTAAGAATAAACTGTTGGATGCAACCATCTTCTGCATTTGGATGAAACACGCTGCTGCTAACTCTTAAAACCTGCTGGGTTACAAACTTGTTTAAAACTACAAAAATATCAGCCGGCGTAGAACAAAATATAAAAAAATTAAACGACTTCAAAACTGGTTGTGTGCGTAAAAGCGCGCACACACTAAAAGGCACGATTAATACAGATGATTGTTTTTATTATATGAATGTTTGGTTGGAGGTGATGACTTCACTCGTGTAAGGAAAACACCAAAACTGCCTCTCTCTCTCTTTTTCTTTTTTTCGTTCCTAGTTACTCACACCCACCGCCCAGGCATCCGCTCATTACAGCGTAGAGGAAGGGGAGGAGGAGGAGGACTTCGCTTCTTCTTCGTGTACCACCCGACGTGCCGAGAGCCGCTGTTTCATTCCGCCGCCGGTGCGAGCAGCCCAGCATCTCCTCCTGTCTCCTCCGCCGCGTAGAATCTCTGGCCATTTTTAATTTCTTTTTAAAACAGACGTCAAACAAGCGTTCCCTTTCTCTCCGGCATCCGGGAGAGATAAGTTCGTAAATCCCCCCCCCCAGCTGCGGCTCAGGAAAACGGCGGCTCACGCTCGCACGCGCCTCGCCTTTTCGCCTCTTCGCCTCTTCGCCTTTTCGAGCTCATCTCTTCCCCCGGGTGCGGGAAGTTCACGTCGACTTTCGCGAAGTTTTTTCCCCCTAAAGACAAGCCCACCACCCGCCCGGCACCATGACACGGAGATCCTGTGCCATCTACATCACCGGCATCGTGTGCGCTCACCTCCTGATCGTGGGGATCGCCCTGGTCGTGGCTCAAGTCTTCCAGACGATGATCGCCAGCCGGTTAAAAAAGGTGAGTGGTACCCATGTTGAGAGATGATGGTGACCGTGGAAGCGTTTCGGTCCGATTCCTCCGTTTCACGCCTCTTCCCCCCCCCCCCTCATCTGTCACACTTGAGGGGATTTAAACATGAAGCCGTCTCCTCTGCAGTGGCCGCTCGTGCTGCATTCAGCATCAGGGTCACACCACCCTCCACTTCACTGACACATCTTTTGTGTGTGTTTTTATATTTACATTACTGGTGGTGTGTGTTGTGCTGCATTGTGCACTTCCAGCCTCGCGGGATGGAGCCGAAGACCCCCCCCCCCCCTCCCTCTCCCTCCCTCCTAATGGATCCGCATGATCCGAGGTTGAGCAGTGTGTAAGTCCCAAGTCTGTATAGTTGTGCAGCTTCGGTGGTGTTCGAGCTTGCACCGAGACTGGTGATTAAACAGCATGTGCATTATTTTATTAATCTAACGTGTGGCAAATGCGTAATATGCGCGTTGCTTTGTGTAGACATGCACTCACGACATGTTTTTGTTGTATTTCCTTTGACTTGATGTGACAGGCGTCAATCAGCTTCATTCGTTCTATGGATGTGGAGAAATGGGGGCAGACTGGTTTCCTCCTTCTGGCCGAGACCTGTGCGCATGACCCCGGTGACACATTGCTGCAGATTGCGGGCTCGGTGCACACACACTGTTTTGAGTAGTGGTGCCCGTAGTAGTAGTTGATAGCTCAGCCGGCAAGGACACGCTAGGTTGGGGGGGGGAGGGAGGTGTGCGGGGTCTGTGTGGGATGGATGGGGGGAAGGGAGCTATAGCGCGAGTGGAACTGGCGAATCGGTGGCGTCCCTGACTTCCACGGGTAGTTGTGCACCGTGTGTCAGACGCCCACCTTTCTGTAAACCTCCAGCATCCAACATGAATTGACCAGACGCAAGAAAAAACAAGCATTAATGTGATTGGTGCATCCTCTGTCTGTCATAAGGGCTTTCAGAGGTATTTGTAATTGTTAAATAGCTTTGAATCAAACGCATACCTGAAATCCTTGTACTAAAATCCTGCAAATGTCCACAGAAACGACCACAACATTCACTCTCTTTCACCCACAGCTCCAGAGTCAGCTCAACGTGCATGGGGCGGTGATCATGTGACAGTTAGATCGATGTTATCATTGGCTTTTCGCTCCCTTCAAAATAAGGGCAAACAGCGTTTAAATGTGTGTGGATTTGCCCTCGTTAGTCTATGACGTGAATTGTGCACATTTAAGTTATATCTATAGGACTGCTGGGGGGGGGGGGGGGTCTTGGCATCTGACACCCTATCCCACCCGGCTTTCCCACTGCTGCCGCCTGCCCTTAAAATACCTTGCATTCCTCTCAGTGCCATGAATGGTGGATGCTCTGTGAAACTCATGATCTGTACTTAGAAATCACCCCCCCCACACACAAAGTCGCCCTCTCCATCCCAACCGCCTTAAGACGTAGATGAATAAAATACAGAAGGGGCTCAGCAGAAAAAGCTGGTCGGGACTATGTGTCCAGGTTGGAGACTGACAAACAGCTGCTTCCCCCTCCTGGAGTTAAATTTGGCCGGCATGCCAGCGGACCCAAATTAACAGAGTCAGTCAAAGTTCACCTACGGGGGGGGGGACCTGGTTCTGATGTGGCCGGTGATTTACCCCAAAAATGACAGCGAGGCTAATCCTCTGTCGCCGCAGTCTGTCCATTGAATCAGACAGGCCCCGACCTGCTGAGCGGACTTCAGAAGAATCCGTGGACTGAGGCGCTCTTTAATAATAATGATGCAGCTGAGTCGTTCCACAGCTCCAGGACGCAGACTCTGTATTTCTTGCTGAGCGGGGTGTGGAGGAGCGGAACAATGCACAAATCATATGAGGAATTCAACGGACTCCTTGGCCTCAGGCGCCTGATTTTTTTTTTTTTGCCTGGAAGCAAACTCCATGTGGCCTTGTTGTTGTTCAGCGTCGGCCTGTTCCGAGCTGTTCCGGGTAAAAAAAAACACCCCCGTCATGCCACTCCTCTCCACCCTGTTCTGGAGAGGAGACCTTTCAAGGTATTAGGCCTGTTTGGGCTGAAAAGCTTCAGGAACAAGGTCATGTTTTAGCTCGAAATGTGACGTCTGTGTTCGGCTTAATCGCAAAATCTGCAATACAGGAGCCGGAATAGAGGATGGATTTTCTTTTGCTTTTAATTAAGTTTCTCCATGGCAGCTTAAAACAGGATCTTCTCACACCACACCCAAGCTGTGCCTTAAGCTGTTTGGTTAAACCATGTGTCATATCACCGTCATTGTTTGGTTTATCTCGGCCTTCCCACCGGCGAATGGGTAACGCAGCGTTTTGATCTCACGGACAAACCTCTCTGCTTTGTGCCTCACTTGTGTTTTTTCTTTTTTCCCCCGGGCGATAGATCAAGGTTTCTGTTCAGGGAGGTAAATGTTTCTCGTTTAACTTTGAAGGCCTTTTTGAAAGACCTTTTACTCAAGGTTGGAAAACACAGTGATCCACGCAGGCGGCACTCACACGACATTTGCCTTTAAAGTTGCTGCAGGGGAAAGGCCAAATGACTAACAGCTGTTTTTTTTTGTTTTTTTTAAATGACAGTATTGACATTTTGTTTTGAAAAGTGGCGAAATGATTCAATTCTTTCAGTTTAGCGTGACGTTTTCTACAAGTTGTGTCCCGCACCGACCGGATAGCACACGCTGCTTCTTCTTCAGCTCACAATAAAGAAGCCGGATCCTCGAGGCTCAGGAGCTTCTCACAAATCTCGAATTCTTCCAGGTTCTGCTTGTTCTTCTTTCGGTTTGTCTTCTCCCATTCTGAAAACCTTTTTCCTGGAAGCAGTTAGTCAGCCGCAGCTTAAAAATCGTGGAACTGATTGTTTAAGGATTTTATGTGACTGATTGTTTGCAGGGTTAAATCTGAAATTGGGCAATGCAACTGAAAGTCATTCTTTATTTTTAGAAAAAGAAAAGTTACAGCTCACATTACAGGCTTATATAAATGGTATTGAACTCCATAATAAACCCCCTTTTTTACATTTATATTAATTTTGTTAAATAGTCTATTGTACATCACTGTGAACTGAAGATCTTTAGGTTTTGTCTTATAAATATTGAGCAGATTAATAGGTCATTAAGTTAGGTGACAGCACTTACCAGTGAAATGAGTTGTGTGGTATGTCCTATGGGTAAAGGGTGGAATTCATAACCACATATCCAAATCAACATAATGACTTTTTTTCCCCTCAGCTGCAGTTTGTTTGAATCTTTTGTGTCTCCTCAGTTGAACCTTCTTTTTCCAAAGGCGATATCAAAGTCGATACTTTTTCCCGCCCCCTCTTGACACTTTACAAAACTCCGGGCTAGATAGGGAGGGGGGGAGATGATGCAACGAAACCTGGCAAACCATTGTATAGAGCAAAACATGTTTAAATGTCGGAAGTTGCAACATAAACAGGAAGGGCCAGCCATGTCTCAAGCTATATTTTCTCAAAGCTTCGAGTGCCCGACCGGGTGCAGAAGACAATGTATGGCCCCTCTTGAGAGTGCCGTGTTGTGTTCAGGGGACAGGTGGTTTTGAGAAACTCGCCCATTAGAAAGGCACGAGAGGAAGCGGGGTAATTTCTCCTTCCAAAAAGTTTAAAAATACCCCCGAAGAATGGAAAAGGGTTCGCTCCCTTGTCCTCCGGTCAACAAACCTCTTCAGCTTCGGCTTCCTAACGCAGTCGTATGGGGTAGTTTTTAAAGGTTACTGATTACTCATGTTCATACATGTGGCAGCCAGGCTTATGTCATACACACACACACACACACACACACACACGTTTACGAGCAAGCTCAGCTTCCAGGCTTGTTCCTCTCCACGCTATCCCAGCGAGAACAAGTCTGAAACCACCTGGTCTTTGTAGCGGTTGCTTTGACTTGTACAATCTGAACACAAAACCACAACTGACCATTTTGCACGTAGGTTTTTACGGCTAATGACTGCGGAGACAGCTAGTTTCTACGCTGACAATTGCAACACGTCTGCTGGGTTTCGTGTGGGCTGACTTGTAGTGTGCAGATAGATTCCTGCCTTGGCATGCCGAGGTCAGTGAATAGGGTTGTTTTTGTTTTTGCCAACACTTTGTGCCCGTCCTGGCAGTTTTTCAGCTGTGAAGGACGTTTCCTCTGCCTCCCTCAGGTGTCAAGGTTTTGGCCCGGCACCAACTCCTCCCAGTAAAGTGCTGGGTGCTCTGTACGACCGGAGTGTCAAAAAATTCATTTTTTTTAATGAGCTCAGCATGTTGAGCTATTTTTTCTTTTTTGCGGTCTTTCAATTCGAATGTGTTTTTTTTTTTTTCTTTCTTCTGCTGACAGGAAATTACTTTGACGGAGAAGAGCCACTTTTTTGAGTCATGGAAGAATCCACCACCCCCGGTTTACATGGAGTACTACTTCTTCAATGTGACCAATCCAGAGGTGTTCTTGAAAGGAGGGAAGGCAGTTCTCAAACAGATCGGACCATATACCTACAGGTTGGTTTTGTTGTGAACACATACACTCAAAGATTGAATAGGAAATAGGGGGGGGCGGGCTGTATTACTGTATAGTGATGAGAAAGGAAACTGGTTGTAAAATCAACAAAAAAGAGATATCTGGACTAACCCGCTGATAACTCCTTCAACACCAGGGAATACAGGCCGAGGGAAAACGTAACATTCCTGGAGAATGGCACCAAGATCTTCGCCCTGAACCCCAAATCCTTTGTCTTTGTGCCCGAGAAGTCCGCTGGCGACCCCACGAAGGACATCCTCACGACTGTCAACATTCCACTTGTGGTAAGACATGGTGTCGGTACAGAGTCATGTGTGTTGTTACGGTGTGCAGCAGCTGCTCCAACACATCCTTTAAGTTATTTAAGTGGCATGTGTGTTGTTTTTCACACACTGGTATCATTTACTGGGACATTCTGATGTTGTGACCGTACAAACCACGTCTCACCTTTTGCCTCCGATTTGTCCCTCCTCCTTTTCTCCTTCAGGCGGTGATGAACGAGTTGAAACTAAAGTACAACTTCTACACGCGTTCCTTCCTCTCCCTGTTCATGCTCAGCATTGAGGTGTTCATGAAACGCAGTGTCCACGAGGTCCTGTGGGGATTCAAAGACCCTCTGCTCTCCAAGATCCACTCCCTGCAGAAGGACGTGGACGAGAACTTTGGCCTGATGTACAAGGTGAGCAGCGGCGGGGGGGGGGGAAATGTTTGACTCACTTTGCTCAGAAGAACCTTTAGAAACCTCTTGGCCGCTGGTTATTCAGGGTTACTACACAACAGACAAGAGGAAGCTTGTGGCGGCGTCGTGTAAGAAGTGAGATTCCCCACATGCTGATGGAAGAGGATTGCACTTCCTTATTTAATCCGCATCACCGGCCTTGTGACGCTGAGGGATGCATTATGACTTAAGACAAACAAAACTAAAACAATGAATCAACATATTTAAAAAAAATGATGATTCATGATGAGTCGTCAGTAAATAAAATCCACGCTCCGCCTCTAATGGGACATCTTGATGCTCGTCAGTCATATGTGATGCTTAACTGATTGTCTCTGGGATTTTTAATGAAAACTAGCAACTTGGAGACAACTGTTAAAAAAAAATCACACTCAAGTTGTTAGTCGCGGGCACCAAACACAAAGACTGCTTTTAAAAATGCCAAAGAGAGTTTTTCTGAGGTCAAACCATTTAATGGGAAAACAGGTTTTTATGTTCTTCAACAAATTACTAAATCGGTCATTGTGTCACTGACATACAAAGCAGCGTTTCTTTCCCATGGTCCTTTGTCAGTGGACGTGAACTCTGCCTCTCAGCTGTCGGTCACCGCAGCCTTGACTGAACCCTGTGTTTGTTTTCCACAGAAAAATGGCACCCATGAAGGAGAGTTTGTCTTCCACACCGGCGAACAGAACTACATGGATTTCGGCAAGATCGACACCTGGAACGGCATGAGGTGAAGACTCATCTCAGCCAGGGCACACGCTCTCTTAAAGATTTCATCCTCTCTCCTTTTCTCAATGATAGAAAACACCCTCTTGTCAGCTGACATCATTTCCTCCCAGTCACGATATATTCACTTTTACAACCTGCATCTGAAAGTCCAGCTGAGGATTGCAGCACGATTGCAAAATTAGTTGTTTGTTCATCGCAAGTGACTTTGTACCTTGAATGGGATCAAACATGTACAAGTAAAAATCCTGCAGTGGCTGGATAGTACTCAAGTAAAAGTACCTGTAGCATGGTGTAAAAATACTCTATCGCAAGTTACTCTACTTCATTTAAAATCAGACTACAATCGTCAGAAATCAAACAGCCAAACATTTGCCGCCTTCAGCTTCTAACAGTCAAATATGAAATGTTTCTTTGACATACATGATGGTGAACTGATTAAGTTGTTGTGTATGGACGGTGTGAAATGATCAAAATGTCCGTGTTTCACTCCAGAACTCTGTAGACAAACTTATTGCATTTACTCAGAAGCTTTTATGAAGATTGACTTGCAAGTGAGAAACAACAATCCAGCTTCAGTGCAGAAGGAAACCGCTGAGTCAGCACTACACACTGAATCTGTTCAGTAAGACAAAGTGCAAGGAGATCAATTCAAAAGTGCACAGTGTGAGATAGGTTTCTTATTTTTTTTTCCCCTTAAAGCTCACAACCCAATGAAGACAGAATAAGGATCCTCATTGTACTTAAAATCTGGATTTTGTTTCGTTTCACTTAAAATCTTAATCTCAAAAGGAGCTAGTGACTATATCTGCTGCACAACTTCAGTTAAAACAAAGTAAAGTTACGTGTACATCAAGTACGACAAATGAAAATACTAGTACATTTCCTTGTACTTGAACGTAGCACTGATGTGGCTTGTTTTCTGCAAATCCACAGAAAGATGTCGTGGTGGTCGTCCGATCAGAGCAACATGATCAACGGTACAGACGGAGCCGTCTTCCATCCTCTGATCAACCGGAGCGAGCTGCTCTACATCTTCGCCGCTGATCTCTGCAGGTGTGTGTGTGTGTGTGTTTTTTGTGTGTTTGTGTGCGCTGGAGTGGATATGAATTTGTGTACAGTCAAAGAGCCACAACTTCCTGTCAGGTTCAAGGGGCTGAGTCACACGCTGAGTCATCATCTGATAAGGATTTGTGGTTATTATAACTTCAGATAAGGAAAACGGTAAATTCAAAACACGTATGGAAAACAGAAGTTTGACCTGAACACACCTGGAAAGCTAATCGTACAGGAAGTGGATGGCGACTATCTATTTACAGCCCTAACTGCTCAGGTTACATTAGAAGCTTAAGAGGATGACAGTAGCATTTCAACATTTCCTTCCTGTTGGTGGTTTGTGGAGGTCTTTATTTAGAGACTAGATCTCAAGTTATGATTCCTAGAAGTAGACGCTGACACTGCTTCCCTGTCCACAGATCCATTCATCTGGCCTATGTTAAAGACGTGGAGGTGAAAGGCATCCAGGCGTTCCGCTTCGCCCCCCCCAGTGACGTCCTCATGAGCCCCAGGGACAACCCCAACAACGAGGGCTTCTGCGTGCCAGCCGGAGACTGTCTCGGCACCGGGGTGTTAAAAGTCAGCGTTTGTCGAGAAGGTAAGAACACCACCCCCACCCTCCCTCCCTCCGCTGCCATCGCGCCTGACCCAGTTACCCTCCACCCACTTCCCTCTCATGACCCCAAACCAGTCCCATGACACATTCCCCCCCTCCGTCTCTCTACACCCCGCCTTTTAATGGTCGTTGGGTCAGCTGCCCCTGCCCTGGTGCCTCGGTGTTTGAGCATACCAGATTTCACTCAACCCAGGGTTCAATGATTAACTCCGCTGACTGGAGGCAGTGACTGTTGAAGCATTTTATGGTGGCCATTGAGTGTGATTGCTCGGATAAGGTAATCTCCTCTAGGATTGTCCCAGGAGGGAGTTGTAGTATCATGAGGAGATATGTAACTGTTTGTATAGTTTACGTAGGTATTTATAAAAATCTGTATCATAGTTTTTCCGAACATTGATCAGTCTAAAGGTCATGACAGGTTTACCAGCACAGGGACAGGTTTACTCCCTGTTGTAATTCTGCTTACTGCACAGTACCAGCTGCTGATATTCCTCTTTACAGCCCTTCCTCAATCTCCACATTCAAACAAAGACTGAGTCATGTGTTTGTTTCCCTCCAGGCGCTCCCATCGTGGTGTCTTTCCCACACTTCTATCAAGCCGACCCCAAGTACATCAACGCCGTGGAGGGGCTCAGCCCCAACAAGGAGGAGCACGAGACGTACCTCGACCTGCAGCCGGTACGACTCCGATGAGAACAGATCAGAGGCCGAGTGGCTGCTCTATGACGATCTTATCTAAATGAGAAGAGTTCCTCTGATTGTTAAGCTCTCTGTGTTTTTGATTGCGTTGAGGGTTCCCTTGTGGGGGGTTGTGTTTGGTTCTGATTAGTCGCTTTAGATGGCGGTAACATACATTTTGTAAGATATACATGGCTCTGGGGATCTGACAATATTCATATATTTTACCATTTAATTAAAGAATTTGGGAAAATAAATATCTACATGATAGGCAAGAAAAATAAGAATGTGAAGGCATTGAATTGATTAGTTACTCTCACTACCTATGATAAATTATTATAAACTTATTTATTGAATTTCGAAACAGACAATAGGAAAACAGTGATATGTTGAACTTCAATCCATATTTTAATGGATTTTTAAGGAGAATAATTAATAAGTGTGGTTCCCATACAGATAACTTGAATCAAATGATGCTCATTTTAACAATAATAAAGTCAACGGATGAATAAAATCAATATTTACTTTATAAATACAAAACAAAATTGTCTTTCTCCCTGCTAAAAACAAAATTAAGGCCCATTTACTCATTCTTACATTTTTTTTCACATTTTAATGGTCAGGACAGTAGTTTTCCTCCATTATGTGAGAAGACGGAAGAGAAAATAAAAGATATGGTAATATTCCCTGAAACGTCTCTGCTCCGTCCTCTAATAAAGTCTTTGTCTCTCCTTTCTTCAGACCACAGGAGTTCCAATTCGTGCCTGCAAGCGAGCCCAGCTCAACATCATCCTGAAAAGAGTCGAAGGGTTCCCGTAAGTCCAACATCGCTGAACCCTGACCCACTTCCCCGTTACCACACTCTGTCCCCATTTCATTTCGACCTCATGTTGAGCCAGATGTTCTGTCTGACCTCCCCGCCTCTCTCTCTCTCTCTCTCTCTCTGCCCCGCAGCAAAACCAGGTACATCAACGAGACCATTTTCCCCATCATGTTCGTCAATGAGGTGAGGACCCCCCCCCCCCCACCCCCTTTAGCACCAACTGAAACAAAGCTGTTCTGATGAGTGAAAATCATTAATCACCACTGGCTCCTCTCTCGAAAACCATAGACGGCGACAATCGACGATGACTCGGCGTCCCAGATGAGGACGATGCTCCTGATCGTGACGCTGGTTTCAAACTTCCCTTTGCTCATCGTGGGCTTGGGCGTCATCCTGCTGATGGTGCTCGTAGTCCTGCTCTGCCGAAACCGCCAGAAGAAGGTAAGAGCCACCGCTGGTTTCTGTGGCATTAATAATCCCAGAGTGTCATTAATCCGCCAACAGTTTCCCACTGACATGAGCTTTAGAGCGTTAATGGGACCTAGAGGAAAGCCAGCAGTGTAGTGATATGTCCCAGTAAATCCAATTTTTTTTTTTTTTAAGTGTTGACTTGGTTTTTGCATGATGAACATTTTTCATGCACTTACCCCCCCCCGGGCTTACACGCATGTTAACTAACCCACTTCCTGACTTCAAATGTCGTTTTTTTATTATTTAAATTTAGTTTTTTCTCGCTGAATAGTTCCTGACAGTCGATGCGTCTTTGGATGAGTCGACAGATCGGTGTATTCAGATAGAAGAAGGAATCTAAGCTCCCTTGTTGTTCCGTGAAGCTGTGACCTGTCGTAGCACTGCAGAGAACCAAAGGGCTTTGAACTGGAATAGTCCCGAGAATGAGGAACCGCACATGTTCACCTCTTATCTCCACTAGAGCAGGATCGATGACGTGAACTCTGGCCTCTCTGCCTTCTGTATTGTCGTAGTTCAGGTTATTCATTTTCCAGAGAGTGGCGCGTTACATGCATGTAAATGGTGTCGGTTTATATTATGGGAGATATTTGCTTTTTAGAAGAGAATATTCATGTCTGTTTTTAAATGTGTGTGAATATGAATAATGCCAGGAGGCAGCTAGCTTAGCATAGCTTATCATAAAGACTGGAAGAGGGTAAACTGGCTCGCCTGACTCTGTCCAAAGCAAAGAACCAACTCCAAACTTTTTACTTTTTATTTTTGGATGCATTGAAAAAACAAGATTCTACCATGTTAAGTAATGGGCACCAGATTTGCTGGAGTTTTACAAAATTCCTGGATCTCGTTTCCTTTGGACAGACTTCAGGCTCATACTTGCATTGACTTGTTTTTTGCCCTAATTGCAATGTGACAAAGTGTTGTATTAACATGTTCTAATTTTAATTTTCTGTAACCCCCCCTTTTTTCTGTTTCTGTTTTAGAATGAAGTAAAACGTATTGTTTTTACTGAAGCTTTTCATTCTTTTGCTGTAAGTCTTCTTTTTTGCCTTGTTTGCTGTTCTCATTTTTCAATTTGTTATCCATCATCTCTGAATATTATCATTTGTAATTGCCTGTACGGGACATAGAATTCCCTTTTTTGAGTTCTCGCCTCACAGTGTAATTGGTCATTGTTTAAATTAAGTTCATAAGTTCTTTGGTGTTTTACTGTGAACATCAGTCAAAACATTAATTCCCATCTCAGTGTCTGTGTTAATTGTGTGACTATGTGGACGTCTTGCCAGTGCTCTGGTTTGTACTAACTTACCTCCTGACTCTCCCCCTCCAGACGGCAAAGGACGACACGGCTTACACTCAGGTCAGCGACAAACCGGACGAGCCGTCGGAAGCGCCAGCCAACCAGCCGATGAAGAACGGCTCCTACATTGCCATGTCTCCAGTGGAGCCCCAGAAGTGTTGATGGAGAATCGCCTGGCCCAGCGTGGAGCTCAGGAAGGGGGCTGAGGGAGCAGCACAGGGGTGATGCATTAACCAGGGGTGGGGTTTACACACAGTGAGCTCGTTTCACGTATTTTTGGGGTGAGTGTGTGGGGGGGAGGATATGGAAAGGGGCGGGGCAGAACCCCCAGTAGATGTTTAGTGAACAGAGACAATGCTCGTCTCGCTGAGCCCTCCTATGACTGTCTGTCCTCCTCTACTCTACTTGCTGAGCATGGCCCTCACCGCCTGCCGTACTGCAACACAACAAACTCCCACACCTTTACTCCTCCTTTCCGTCCTGGTCGGCCCACAAACACGTCGGGAGGCTGGACGGGCTCGGCCAGGACAAGCCTTTTTTCCGTAACTCTTCTGAAGGACCACAGTAGCATAGGTGTCGCTAATGCACAAGGATGCATGATCTTCTGCTGACTAAAAATGGCTGAAAGGCTGTTTCTTACTCCCCTACACAGCAGTGGGTATCGTATTCTTGCTCTTTCCTCTCCATCGGTGTTGCGTGAGGAGAAAACTTCAAACCGACAGATACACAAACAAAAAAAATCCCCCTGTAAAATCGTAAACTTAGGACACAGCTGTGAGCTCCTGGGCTCCGAGGATAACATGGTTTTGCTAACAAAACTGAACATATCCTTTTTGTAAAAAAAAAGACAGTCTGAGCCAAACTATTTATAGCATTTTTGCCTTTTTTTTCTTCCTAAGATGAATTGGTGCGTGCACACAAACACACACATCGCACTTCCAAGTATGTGTTGGTGGGAGTGTTGGTGCACCTTGATGAACACATCGACGTCCTGCTGTGATGGACGATGCTCAACTGGTTTTCTTGATGCAGGCGCGATGTCCCATGACACCTGATATACTCGTGATTTCAACCCCACTTCCTTCATTTTTTTTTTTTTTGTGTCAGCCTCACTTTTTACCCTTAAACACTAGTTACAGAAATGAAACGCTCAGTTTCTTTTCAGAATCCTAATCAGCTGACGTAGCTAGATATGACATCACCAACAGTAGCTCGATTTAAAATCGAACCTCTAGGCTTCTTCACACCTTCAGAACAAAAAGGGAGATCACAACACCCACAGATCTTACACGGGAGACTTGAACCTGCTTTCTGCCTTACAACGGTTCAGTGTGTTCGTTATGTTTCAAAACTATATAAGCTGGAAATCTCTTTTCGCCATTGTACATATTTAAGGGGAGACGTTACAGAGATACCTCTGACCAAATCCAGCCAGCAGTCCTGCTCTGGGTGTGCAGGGAGACGCTGACTTTGCTCTGGTGTCGGCCGCTCCTGCACATCTACACTGTTACTTATTAGAGAAAGCACAATTTGGATTTGCTAAAAAAAACCAGGCCGGAACGCAAGGCCACCAGGTTTTTTTTTTTGGGGACCTATTATAATTCTGATATATTTACAGCTTGTTATGTCAAAGACACTGTCAAGTGCCGTGACTCTTCACCGCTCGCCGCTGTGCAGTCGTACAGTTTGCCAAGGAACCTGTTGGCATTCAGGCAAACGCAGCACTTGAATCACTGTTTGTCTTACGGTTCCTGTCGTGGTCTCCAGTTCTTTCTGTCCGCCACACTCGTCCCGTCACACGTCAAACTCGTCGGTGTTCGCCAGCGGGAAGTGAATTCGGGGCCGTGACACTGTCAACGTGGAAAGTTCCCTGCACTTTGCCTGCAAATTGTGCCCTGTGTGTTATTTTGTTTCTTTGTCCTCGTCATTTCGATGACGGTGGCCCATGAGTTCAGTACATTTCCCTGTTTGTCCTGGCTAGTATTGGTTCTGATGATGTTTTCCAGGACAGCAGACGCCCCTGCCTCTGTGTTAACTTGCTTCTCAGCACATAGAGTGTCTTCTTTTGATATACTTTTGTATTTGTCATTGCTGCTAAAAAAAAAAAAAATGCCATAACCTATGGACTTGTATTCAACCATAACTTGCTCGTATTCAGGTCGACTCACACAGGCTTTTTTTTTTTTTTATCCAAGTCTTAAATCTTTTAAGGTTTTTCTGTGTTGACTTGAGCCTTTCGACACCTGAGCACAAGATACAAAGCCCTAAGCTTGCTGCCATTTATTGGACTTAGCAGTTATCACTAACCACATTTTTGTAAAGCTCTCACAGTTAACCAGTCATTCCTCTACTAGGGGACCATATCACATGTATCACTGGGGTTTATGAAGGGGTTAGTTAACTTAGACAGAAAGGACGAGCCCGCTTCAGCATCATCGGAGATTGGTGTCGGAAGTCGTTTAAAAAAAAAAAACTGTGGTGGAGAATCCTTTTAAAGCAGAAGTTCAACACTGGGAAAGGCGCTTGTTCCGCTTCTTGTGGAGAGAAGGAAGAGGAGATCGAGTTCCTCTGCTCAACATGGAACTGGAGATGTTTCGCTTAGCCTAGCACAAAAACTAAACCGCATGGCTCTGTCCGACGGAAACAAAATCCAACACAAAGTGGTTGACGAACACAATATATCGTCATTTTCAAGCGAAAAAAGTTTACTTTAGATTCTCAAAGGTGAGACTGTGCTGCTTTTCTTGGTCTCGAATTTAGTCAAATTTAATATTTTTAAATACTAGACTGTCAGTTGGATAAAACACAACTTTTGACGATGTCTCTTGAAGGATGTTGTCATTTTAACAGTTTTTAAAAAATAAGACAGTTCACTTTCTCAACTCCTGAAATAACTTGGTCCCATAACTGAAAAGAGTTTTCAACGACTGGAGAAAAGCGAGAGTCGGACCAAATCTTAAGCTTAAAGAATCTTTGCTCGCTCCAGCTTCGTGTTTGATGCACAGATTGGTGACTCTCAACCAACTCTCCACCAGCAGACGAAGCAGCGTGTTTCCAGTGTTTGAACTCTTTCTTTAAAGTGAAATCGATTCACTAAAGGCCTTTTTCATTTCACTTACATGAATGAACCTCCACCTTGTTCAAACTCATAGATCGTCATTGTTCACCTTTTTAAAACCTTCTTGAACCTGAAAGACCTGAATCCCAAAAGGCGTGTGTGTGTGTGTGTCTGTTCAAGCACACACACACCTGAGCCATCACCTCCACCCGTCCTACTTCGACTACATTGACCTTTGAGTCCAATCCTTCAAACCCATTGGCTCGTCCCTGCTTGACCAAAGATAACCCACATAGATCTGCCCCAGCGCGGTGTTGACTCTACTCTGCGATAACGGCTGTGCCACAAAACGACCGCCTACCTTTTTTTCTTTTTGTTTGAATTGTGCCACCACTTATGTGAAGTATTTACAACAGTGTTACGTGTGCGTGGAAGCATGAATGTGCCTTTTTTACATCAAGGCAAAAACCATATATAAAAATCCCAGTATGATGTATATTGCTTTTCACCACCCAGTGCAAAAGGAAATAACTCATCAATGCTCTTCGTGAGCAGAGATTCAATCTCAGTATAGAGCAATACAGAGCTGTGTAACATAAATTGTGGATGTTTTGTACGGGGCCACATATTATTTATGTACTTTCTTTCCTGTGATTTTTGATGGTTTAACTCGTGTATGAGTATTTCCCCTTTTCTTTAGTGTGATTGTAGTTGTTTTATTTTGTTACGTTCTGCTTGAGTTCCGAGCACATTTCATTTCCTTTCATCATTTCAATTTCTTTTCACACTGAAAAAAAAACACAACAGTAAGTGTAACTGTTGGACCAGTCAGAGCCCTGTAAAAAAAAAGTCTGAGTGTCCATGAATGGTTTCATTTGGGTGTTTGTGTTTGAGTATGAGAACCAATGAGTTAACACTGGTATGTGGAGCCAAATGCACCATTTCTGTCAAACTGGGGGGATTTACTGGAAGGCTGATTATCTTGATGACTGAGTAAAGTAAAGCATTGATGCTGTGTAATCTGTCTAGATGAATGACGCCCTCCTTCAGGGATGAGCACTAGTGCCATACCATCCTTTTCTTTCTTTCCTTAATTTGCTCCTCGGTGTAACAAACCCACGTCTCGATGTTCTGAAGTCACTAACAGACATTTCCTCTTAAGATATACTAATTTTGTTTTGCTGCTGAAAATGACAATCCCCTTGTCATGTTGGGTGCAAAATGATTTCAAAGTAATATCCATTTTTAGTTTTGATAATTTACACTGCACAGATGTTTCTACAGTCCTTTTGTAAACATTTCTAGTGTATTTGCAAAAAATAAAAGTTGCACCGAAGTGCAAAAGTTCACGTGGTCTCTTGCTTTCTTTTAACTGTCTGTGGAGAACTATAAATCCTACTCAGGAGGTAAAACTGCTGAGCCAGATCAGTATAGAAGTTGAACGATGAATCAGTTATTAACTACATTTGTTTGATTTATCTTTAAAGTATATTTTGGGTTTTTAAACTGCTGAATTTGAAAAAAGCGAGACATTTTAAGACACTCATTTAGCAAACTTGGCTTATTATCTTATTTTTTCAACCTTACGTTGAATCAAATGATTGAGAATAATTGGCAGAATAACTGATAATAAATTTATCATGTCAATCTAACTTGGATGCTCTGGATCTGTATTTGGAACTGCATCAAATTCCCTTTTTTCATCAAGATCCATGAATTATTTGTTCTCTGGGAAATTGGGGACAATGTCAAACGTAACTCAGTGTCCAAGAAAGTTTCAAGAAGACTTTTATTTGTGTAATGCTGTCAAACAAAAGGACAGAGGTGAAAACATGATCTCCTTGGCTGAAGGTAACAAACTAATGTCATCAAATCAGTCACTGGGGCCAATCGAACTTTTACTTGACTGACTTTTTGCATAAAAAGTGAATAAACTCTGAGGAAACCTCAGTTTAGAGCAACAGCGAGATCCCTCGTCCAAAATAGCTGTGACTCTTTCTCCACCTCTGACTGCTCCTCTAATTGATATTTACCGCCAAGTGCAACAAGTTCAGGCAGGTTTCTTCTGGGACTACAAGACGTCGACACTTTTCTGTGACAGATGAGTGGTTCAGTCCGAGTGTTGCATGCGTGGGTAATGGCTCTGTTCGTTATACTAAGTGGTAGCCTCGGGGCAGCCACATCTCGCTGTCTTCTCATATGTTTCGGGCCTTGTGACGATCATTTCAGGGCCTGCAGGCGTCAACACGTTTCCCAGTTTCTCCGTCAGTCAGACAGATTCAGTTTCGACCTTCTGTTTAGTCGATGCTCTTGTTTGCTTGCACCGCAACAACTAATCTGCAACAGCAAATAATATTTTGTGCAATAGGTAACTTTTAGCAGATGGCGTTTGGACACTGTGACTCTTCGGCTGATTGCATCACTCAGTCTCATGCAAGTGTTTCTTTAGTTCATTTCTACATTAGTTTTGTGTTTTTGTTGTGCAGCTCTTGATCTGTTCTGATCAGCACAAATTCAGAAATATGAGGAAGGTGCCGGTAAAAAGTAACAAACAAAACAACAAAAGTGATAACTAAAAACATAACTATGGAGTATTTTATTCCGATTAACGCATAATGACAAAGCACAATAATCTTAATTTCTGTAAAACTTTCGGTGCCAGATCAGACTTTTCCAGAGCAAGAGGTCTTCAACAGTCGTGTTTCCAAAGTCCGTAAATATTTCATTCACAATGACAAAGCAAAAAGCAGAAAGCAGCACATCCTCTTTGAAAAGTTGAAACCACACAATGTCAGTCATTTTGTTTTTGTTATCTCTGCTTAATCATTAAAAAACATCATGAATGATTGATTGACAATGAGGAACCATTTCTATATGTCTTTATTCGAACACTCCAAAGGCCTTTTGACTGCACCTAGTTGTTGAGTTCATGAACGGCATCTTCTACCTTTCAGTTTTTTCCCTTTGTCCTGTTTGATTTCCTTGAAAGAACCGTGTGTTCACTGACAGAGTTTAGGGCACAAAAACCTGCAGAATGTGAAGCTTGTCTACAATCATTGTGTGTGAAGACCTTTCTGTATTGAAGGAATATTTACTTGGGTTTAAATTGTATTTCAAGTTCTGTGGAAAACAATAGCAACTCCTCGCAATAAACATCAATAAAACTATTAACGATATCTATAATTACGATTGTTGTATAATGTCTATTTTCCTTCTCGGGAACACAGACCAATGCAGGTTCATGTCAGGTCCTTTGAGACGCTCCTGTTGACTGACTCCGATGTCTTCGTTAGGGCAGAGCTCCAGCAGCTTTACAACTGTAAGACCACCTGCAGACAGTGAACAATGGACGCCCCCTCCCCCGACCACACTGGAACAACTAGGCCTAACTGCCCCCGTCTTTTGTCCCACTTCTCACCACTTTGTGAGTTTTTGTGTTGAGTGTTTTGGTGGCTCGCTGTGAAAAGCAGCAGGGCAGGAGGGTTGGCCTCTGTCCCTGGAGAAAACACCCTGATGTTTATCAGCCGACCAAGAACAAGAATAAAGAAGAGCTTACTTTTTCATTTACCTTCTCACCGCTAGAAGAAAATGAGACCACAATGGTGTCTTTATAATGCGAAGCTGCAGCCAGAAGACATTTAGCTTAGCACAAATACTTGAATAGGGGGATACAGCTAGCCTAGTTCTGTTAACCCAAACCTTAAAATCCTAAGTAACCATATTGTGCAGAGTATGTTTCTATAGGAACTACGGATTGTTGGGCCTTGGGGGAGGTATATGGGCTCTGAGGGTCACTTCACATAGGACCGGTTCATAACATGCAGGTAAACATCAACAGAAAACCTAGTTTCTGTGTTTTTGTGCTGGTCCACACCCTTTTTATAAACAGTGTGTGGTTCTCACTCAGTTAAGAAAAGTTCCCTCCGTCCTAAACGCCAACGAAATTTACAAACGCTAGCTACATGATTTCAAAGAACGACACGCTACGATGCAAATAGTAGAACCCACTAATAATTATTAACTCAAAAAATTGACAATCATGTCAATTTTACAACATTACTGTCTCTGCAAGTCAAGATCCCAGAGGAAACGTGGCCAATCCAAAATGTCCTCATAGCCCAGGAGCTGCTTCTCTGCCAAAAACCCCAAAGGGCAATGTGTCCATGTGAGTAAACTTTGTTTTGAGCAATATGCTTTTTAAACCCCTGTTTAAACAGCAGGCAACTCAGGGCACGTTTCCACCCACTTCAACGATTATCCCCTGAAAGCAAAACTACTGACTCAGCCACAGACACAGATAATGCTGCTAACTCCCTGAGGTATTTCATTGTATCATATCGTGCCTTCAGAAATCCAAGTGAGAGACTATAACTTTGTTTGCTTTTGTTTATTTATCACTAACCAGTTGTTGGACAATTATTATTGTATAAAATCCCAGTGTATACTTGTTGTGAGTACTTCAGTCATCAGTTCCAACATGCTGGGCTTTAGAGGACTTTTAAATTATAGTCCACAACGTTTCAGCCCCCGTTTTATTTAGAAATGAATACTTTTACCAACAAAACATTTGAAGTACTCATAAAATGACCCATTGCTGTAAATTAACTTAGCCCAACGTATACACCAGTAGGGCTATTAGTGGACTGACAGAAAGTTGACTGATTTCATCATTGTCAGTCACTACTTTTCATGGTTCACCTTCACACACGTCTCAATTTGATGCTTTTCTTTGCAAACATTTAAAAGGTTTGGATTTACTTTTTAATAATTCTAGTTTTTGACTGTTGATTGAACGAAACCAGTGAAGTAAAATGTACTATCCTGAATAAAAAATAAACATTTGCTGCAAAAATATGTTTAAGGTTATAACTTAGTCAACAAGCCCCTGCAGTAGAAGTGTAATCATAATCTAATGATATAATTTAACAGTATAACTGTCAAAGGAAGGACTTTTACTTTTAAAGGAGTCATTCTACAGTGTGGTATTAGTACTTAATAACTTGAATACTTTCTCTACTTCTGCTCCCACACGTTGTGTTAAATGGTCTTTTTTTGCCCCCTGCTGGTAATTCTGAGAAGTACAATGACTCAAAAGAAAATCAAATATTCAATCACAACATAATAAAACAGTTTGATAGCTGAATGATGGTAGTCTGCATGTGGACTAAAACTTTGCAATTCCCAGGAAGATAATTAAAGTCTAACTATTATTTGAGATATAAATAAAACAAAATGTGCATTTAATGTTTATATTCAGTCTTTTCTACCTTTTTCTGTGGGTAACTTTATTTTCAGTATGTGTGAGATGTTGTGTCTGATGTGCTCATTTAGATCATTGAAGTCCGGACAGTGCTGGTGTGGACACGTTTTTTATTCAACTATGCAAACTGAGAATATTCATTTAAAAAACACTGTTTCGACATTTTTATTATGATTTGCTTTCTTGCAGAAATAGATGAGAACAATCCAGAATATCAGACCATCCCTGCGACTGCGCTTTGAAGCATTTAGGACGAAGACGTATTAAACCTAAAGTCAAATGAATAAAATAATAAATTCTCTGTTTTATACAGGATTAGGGTATATACCTGACCTGAAGGACCCCAGTAAATGGTTGGCATTTGGCATCATCATCATCATCATCATCATCATCATCATCATCATGATCAGTGCAACCTAGACTTAACTTCATTTCTAGAAGTTACATTTTCTTCTACTGCTAAGGCACCATCAGCATTTAGTTGCAGATACGTACTGTAGTGCTTATTGTTGAGTTGCACACTTATCTGTGGTAAATCATGTGTGTTTTTTTGGGTCAGTTTGTTGAATTTATAAAGTGTTAAAAAGGAGCAGAGTTATCTTCCGCATATAGACTCACTGAGAGCTTAAAAACCACAGGGTTACCCAGTGTCCTGCTTGAAACACAGTGTCAAAGAGCAAAGTAAGAGGAGATAATAAAACCCCACTGCTCCATACAGAGAGTTTGTTGTTTTGTTTTTAAACATTTTCCAAAGGGATAATTCTTGTATCTGGATGGAGACTGATGCAGGAGTTTCTCTTCATTTAGCAAAGTCAAAACATTTTCTGTTGTTAAAAAAAATGCTTTGCAAACAGGAGGACAAAGATCCTCAGTGATATTAACGGTGATCACATTATCTAGTATTGCTATTGTAATAATCAAGCAGCCGAAAGCAGCCTTTTTGTTTTTTGTGCTTATAAATTTTACTTTTGCAAATATTAAAACTAAAATAAAAGACACAAAATCCCTGGTCATGTGTCTCACCCACACTTCCTCCTCGGTGGATGAGACTGATTCAGTCCAACGCCCTGAACTCTGACCTGCTCCTGATCCCATGAGATCAACACAGCAGCTGCTCAGGAGCTTCCTGTCTTAACGTGCGTCACAGAGGCAGCCGGCGTTCCCTGGGTGTGTCCACGCCCTCCCCTTACCGGGCGAGCAGCCTGAGCTGAGGTCCCTCTCTATTTTCAGTCTTTCACTCCGGCTCCCCGCTCAGATGTTGGGGTCCTCGTCCAGCTTGGTGAGGTCGGTGGCCGTGCCCATGAACATGCTGCGCCCTCGCTCCAGCCGGCTCTTCTTGTCCGTGAGGCGGAAGGCCTCCATGAACTCGTCGATGTCGATGCTGCCGTCCTGGTTTCTGTCAATGGTGACGGACAGGTCGGAGATGGCCTCGTCCGTGATCTCCATCTTTAGGTAGACGCTCAGCAGCTTCCAGGTCTGCCGGAAGTCCTCGATGGTGATGAAGCCTGAGGAGGAGGAGGAGGTTAGAGCTCAGGAGGTTAAAGCTGGCATGAAGGGAAGGGAAATTATATAGATGATGTGCACACTGTTACAGGAAAAAATTTGTGTCACTGCGTGGGTGTAATCGGATGGGGGGTCGGGGGGGGGGGGGGGGGGGGGGGGGGGAGCTGGAGACACCAGTAGATCACTGGGTTAATCCTGATCCTGACCAGGAGGATTCAGGAGACGAACCTGCTGTGGCCTCTTTGGCACAGAGGGAGGCTTAGGGAGGCTGAACCCAACAGGCGTCTTAATATGGAAACAACAAACACTTGATAAAGACCCTGACACACTTTACACTGCACCATCTCCCGTTAGGCTGAGTCGGAGCAGTCATCTTATCAAGTTGTTCAACACTTACTTTTTCCCATTTGGATGAACAACATTGTGAGATGCATCCACACACATGAATCAATCTAAAAGAGTTTTTTTTATTGCCAGGTTATGCTCCAAACTAGGAATGAGGCAGCAATAATAAATATAAACTTTTTATTTGTGAGTTGTTTCTTAATTGACTTTACAATGTAATGTTTGTATAATGGAGTTAAGAGAGAGGCTTTTGGTCTAGATTGGGAAACAATTAGAGGTGCAGCTGTACAGTATGTTGTCTGTTTACTTTATTATTTATATACCAATCGATCAATGACCAGAGGAAAAATAAGGCGTCCATTATAAATATTCCTCTCAGTTTGCATGCATCTTATGAAGTGAGCTATGAAAAGAATACTCTACCTGAGTTGTCCGTGTCGACGATTCTGAAGATGGTCTCCAAGGTGGAGCGGTGGCGATACAGAGTCTCCAGCAGGCTCTGGTCGATGTGCTGCAGGATGAGAAGGGAAGGAAACCAGGTGAAACCAGAGGTGAAGCATCGTCAGGTTTCTCCAACCAGTTTGAGAAAAGAGGGTGTTTTGACAATTTGGATTTCCCTTGAGTATCTGTTCGTTACTGCTGCTGGTTTATATTGAGTTTTAAACACCAAAGGCCTGTTTACTAACTTAATGTATTCTATCTAATTTCTCTCTTGTTAATTTTTTGGGATGTTTTGGTGTTCTTTTTTCCCCTTACTTTTTTAAAATAAACAAATAAGGACAGTTTTTGTCATCAGTACCCTTCCATACTCACGTCCGTGTTGGGTCTCTTGATGGCGAGCTCGTTGAACCACTCGTTGAAGTCGACCGTGCCGTCGCTGCTCTTGCAGGTGACGAGCTGGCCGCGCATCATCCTCCAGGGCAGACCCAGGTGCATCACACTCTCCACTGCAGTGGCCCAGTCGTTCAGAGACACGAGACCTGACGGAGGAAGGAGAGACGACGTTAGAACTCTCATTCTGAGCCATGATTTATTATCTGATACAATATAAGATTTCAGCTCTAACCCTATGAACACAACAAAAATGCTCTATTTCATTAAATAGACTTGCAGCCAAAAACAGCATCAAACACTTTAAATAAAAAATCAAGGCCAATGTGTCTCATTAAAGACGAAACTCACAGAAAATGATGAAGTATATGATGCATAATCAATTAGAAACGTGTTTTAAACTGTGGCTGTGATTCATTTCAGACACACAAATGGCTAAATCACTGAATAACGTCTAACAGTTTCAGCTGAAGTTTTTGTGAAACTATCATATGTTGTGTCCGGCCCACATCTTGTTGTTTCACTGAACGCTGGAATACGATGCTCGTCACACAGCACAAAGGTGTGAGCTCGTATTTCTCCACATCCAGACATTAACCTGTGAGAACTTCATGAGAGAGACGTCTCTGATTCAATTACTCAACACCTGATTCACTGAGGACCGAACAAACACATACACACACTCACACACAGACACACACACATATCACACACCTGTGTTGTTGCTGTCAAGCTTCTTGAAGGCACAGATGAGATCAGATTTGTGCGCAAACAGCTGCTCCCTCAGGACTTTGAGGGCCGAGCGCTCGGTCCTACCAGCACTGAAGACAACATGAAGGGAATATGAGTACAGACAGTTTTCAGACCCTTCATCACACTTGGTTCTGTCGCCTCCAGGTCCAGTGTGTCCAAATATAGGTGAAAGGGATCTATTAGCAGGAACTACATTTAAAATCATTTTAATTATGATTTCACCAGTGTGTCTCATCTGAAATTATATGAATTGGGGTTATCTTTTCCCTTGAATGAGCCCTTTATAGGTAAACACTTTATATTTACATCAGGAGCAGGTCCTCTCTACAGAGGCCGCCATGTCTTGTACAGTAGCCCAGACTGGACAAACTAAAGCTTTTGAGTTTCTGTGACCACTGAAGACAACCACAGATTCTCTCTCATGTTTGGTAGGGGATGATAAGGTGAGGGGTACTCAGCTGCTAAATGCAACTTCACCACTAGATGTCACTAAAGTCTACATACTGGACCGATAAAATGTTTTTTGCTTTGCTGGCTGTTGTTTGTTGTGTTTTCGGGCTTGTTATGCATGATTCATGTTGTCATTTGTTTTTGTTATTATAAAGTAAAACTAAACCAAGCCCAACACATGATACATTTCCCTGCAGTGAGTTTCTTCTCGTGCTCCTGTGTACCTTTGTCGAACGGTGAGCTCTCTGGTCATGCTGGTGGCCTGGTACTGAATCATATAAGGCACAAGGTCTGGACCCAGCTTCACGTAGGCGCCCCTGTTGCTTCCCACGTCGTAGTAGTTGGAGGCAGAGAACAGAGTCAGGACCTAAGCAATAGAAAAGAAGAGTTTAATGTTTTAGTGCTTTTTTAAAAAAGCTCCTCAGAAAAAAAAAACGGTGTGAAATGCATCTGCGACTGTGTCACTAATCAGATTTTACTGGAAACTGCATGGAGCTGTGGGATTATCAGGGAATCAGTGGGCCGTCTGAGCTCACCTTCCGATTGTGGCAGAACTCATAACCCTCCTGTTTACACTCGTGGGAGCGGATGATGAGCTGCAGGTTGTGTCGGTTCAGAAAGTCCTCAGTGACGTCGGGGCCCCAGTAGCAGCCTCCCCCCCGCACCTCATTGGGCACGCAGCCGTCCTGGCTCATCGGGTCGCTCCACAGCAGGTCCAGGATCTGGAGGAACGATATATTTCATTTGAACCCCCTGGAGTCTAAGACCTTATCGGCCCCTTGAGAGGGACTTAAACCTGCCTCAACATTAGGATAAGTCTCACATACTGAAAACACTGATCCCAAAGGGCAACATAAGATTTCACTGAGCAGAGATAATCTGAGAGCTGTAAGAATGTCATCAATATGTAAATGTCTGTTAAAGTCACGTTGGTGTAATTAGGCTCCACAGGGATTAAACCATTCAATCTGATAGGGAGAATCCTTCTCCCTGCTTCACTCGTGTAAGAAGGTCACACAAATGAATCAGTCGAGGGTCTTTTACTTCAGACTTCAGGTACCAGAGCTACATGCAGTGACTGAGCATCACCACCAAGCTCCAGAGCCACAGGAAACCACTGGTACCGACGACCGGTTGGAAGAGCAGATTGAAGTGACGGCAGTGGGATTAATGATGCGGGTGGATTACAGCATGTTAAGGCCCATGTCGGTTACAATCCACAGCTCTAATACTGAGGTAGGTGTCGATAACTGGTGGATGACATCTGACCAAAACAAACCAGTCAATCACTCAGAGTCTCACGTGGGAAACTTAGAGGCCTGACAAGGACGAAAATGACTCTGAAGTAAAATCTGCAAAATAACATCATTTGGTGATGCTATGTCTGTATTCAAACATTTATTCCCTTATCCCCTTACTTATTTTTTCAATAATGTTATTATTTACTTCTGTGTTTACATATTTATACATACTTTTTTTTTGCCTCTGTAGTTACAGCAGACATCTACATCATAATTCCCGACTTTGGCTGGTACCTTGGTTTGGCTCATGTCCCATCTGCTAACATGGAGGAGGTGTGATTGACTATACTGCCACCAGGGGGACATCAAGACACTTTGGTTTCAGTTTTGGTCAGTTGTCATGTCGTCCATCTTTGTGTACAGTCAATGGGCAGTTCTAATGTGTGAGTACTGATACTGATGTGAAGCTGAGAGAAATAACACATCGTTAAATACTCCTCTGGTCAATATTCAATCATCACCTGTTTCCATTCGTCCCTGACGTTGTCACTGCTTTCCGAGTCAGTGGACACGGTCAGTGTCGTCTCTTTCTCTGTGGACCTGTTGATGAAGACGGACTGTCTCCTCTTGCGGGCCTCCAGATCGTCCTCCTCTTTCCCTCTGATCCGGTCAGAGAAGTCCTGCAGCGAGCGGTTGTGGAAGCTGCCCCGGGTTCCCAGAGGCTGAGGGTAGATGAGAGAGGCCCGGCGCTGGAAGGACTTGTTGGTGCCCCAGACGTCCTCGTCCACGTCCGAGTCGATGGACGTCCCCGTTGAGATGATGTGCCTCTTCTTTGGAGGCCTCAGGGCTGAAACATACTGGGACAAGCAGAGCAGAACACTTCAGAACAAGAAGGTGAATTGAAGTTCATCACTGCTCTGCATGCTGATCCCTCACATTGTGCCGGTCCACCCTGGTGAGGACACCGAGGTCTGTGGTGTCGGAGATTCCTCCATGGAGAACCAGCACCTTCTGGTCGATCACTGTGGCTAATGGCAGCCAGCTGAAGATCTTCTGCAGCAGCTTCAGGATCCGTTTGCCGTGCATCTGAGGAGGAACACAGGAGTGAGGAGATGAGTTCATTTATCGTTTTTTAAAGTTCTGTATGGATCTTAAAAGTATCTCTTTATTTAGGATTGTTTTAAAGAGTTAAAAGTGTTTGGATAGTTTAACCATTAATCTGAATGTCATTGACTTAAAACGCTGGTTTCTAAGAAACAAAAACAATCTCGTGAACAAATAATTCTTTGGTGTGTTTTCTTTATTTATTTGTAGTAATAATTTCATTAGCGTTGATGTAACTTGTTTTACTTAAACCCCTAAAACCCCCTTAAAAAAAAACAACTAGGTAATCTTACTTGACAAAATGAAGTAACTTACCAAATGAAGTAACTTTTACAGGTAGATATAAAGTAAATATAACTTAAGACTAGTTGCTGCTTTTACCTACTCTCTTCTCAATATCTTTTTGGAGTAAGATCCACTTGTTAGATTTTCAGTGAGGATATTTAGATTATTTCCTAATGATGTATCGGTGTCTTTGTTTAAAAATGTTGTTCTGTAGCTCTTTTAGATTGTGAGGTTGATCCCTGTCGAGAGTCTATAAACCAGAGTCAGTGCTGATTCAAACTGGACTGTAGTTTCCTTTCTGTGTCTCTAGAAGACCTCGACCTCTCTGACCAATGAGACGCCATGAACAGAGTCAGATGTCCGACAGTCACCGGCTCTAATGACCTCAAATCCTCTTACCTGCCAGGAGGAGTGTTATGGTATTGTACTGTCAAGGAAGTCACAACCTTTACCGGGCCTTAGTGGGAATGTGTAGGCTAAGGTGACTGAAACCAGTTTACTTGGCTGCCTCCAGAGATAGCAGGGATAAGGACACGTTGTGGCTCCATGCGTCAGTTATAACGCCGAGCAATAATCAAAAGAATAAGGTGTGTTTGGAGATATGTACGTTTGCAGGATTATGTGATAAACTTACCTTGTATTTAGTCAACACCTCCTTTGTGAAGCCATACCTGAACCAGCCAAAGAAACACAAGGTTCACGTTAGATTTCAGTTTATTTATCATCCTTCTGTTCCCTGATGAATTTGTTGAGGGACACCATGTGGTCAGTTGACGTATTCAACCTCTGACTTTTGTTTCACCTCAGATTGACTATATGGTCCTCGTGGTTCCCTCTGTTGAGGTAGACCTCACTGGGGTAGACGAGCAGGAACGCAAACAGGATGATCAGGATCTCGATGGAGTCTTTGCCTCGATCGACGAAGTCTCCGTTAAACAAGTAGGGCTTCTCCAGGGACGGCATGCCATTCTGTCACATAAACAACAGCACAGGGTCAGTGCGTCATCCAAATGGGAAACAAACACAGCAAGATGCAGCCGAAAACTGAAGTTTAGAAGGGAAACAGACAAGGTTCCTCCGACCTTGTAGAAGATCAGCAGCAGGTCCTCCAGTTGTCCGTGCAGGTCGCCTGTAGTGAAGTGAACAAACACAGGTCATACCTCTGTCTGCTGCTGCTTTAACTCCTACAACAACAGTAAGGTTATATTTATAATTAAACTGAACTAAGCAAGGTTAGTTAGCTGAAACCATGTTTTGGTCAATAACTACTTGTTTCAGCTGTTTAAGATCCTGTAATCACTCATTGTTTTGCCTTTCCTCCACAGTCACCTTCCCCTCATAGGCAACTCTCACAAACAATATCAATAAGAGGCCAAAATTAATCATCATTACAAAATAACAGTGATTTCTTCCTGCTCACCACAGATAGTGATTTCTTTGCTCTGGCAGGTGGAGATTCGATTGATGTTCGGCATCATGCGGAACAGTTTCCAGGTCTCGGCCAGGAGCTGGAGGACGTAGCGCGAGTGCAGCTGCTGCTGAGAGACAGACTCGTCAGAGGGAAGTCTCCGGTTCAGAGAAACACATGAAACATACGTCGTGCTGCAGTGACTGAAATCTGCTGTGGTGTTGTGATGCATGCTTATTGTGTCATGCTCTGTCTGTCAAAACCATGTTTTTAAAGGTGCACTATGAGTTACTAACAGTGAGTAGCTACATGCACTATAGAAGTTCAAATAGACAGTTGCATTGTTTGTCCACCAGACTGTACTAACAAGTACATTTTAGAAATGTAAGGATTTTACTCTATGTGTGTACTTGTACCTTGCTGTTTTAATTTAAAGAATATTTATCAAGACTGCTTATGATTACAAAAATACTATTAGCTGATAAATTCAATAAACTGAATTATTTCAAACTCTCAAAACCAACTTCAGTATCTGCCTCAAAAGTCCAGTACAGTTATTTTACTTGGCCATTTTATTTCTGCTTCATGACATAAAGAAAGATGCTTCAGTGGCACTTTAGAAGATGCTGTTAATTCAATTCTACACGTCACAGTGATACAAAAAGTCTTAGGCAGGTTTTGCAGCGCTGATCTGCTGTGCACCCACCTTCTTGTTCCTGAAGGCCTCCACCAGCCCGACTGCCTGCTCCACCGTCAGAGGGAAGAAGAGATGAGGTCCCGAGTAGATCTCTGGCACCTCGATGTTCTTGTAGCAGAAGTACCTCTCCCACTCGGCGTCCCGACAAACCTCGTTCTCTCTGAAGATGTGCGAGATCAGATTTCCTGGAGGACGACAGGTGGAGGTCATGAGATGAAGTTTTACCCAAGGGATACAGGGATTCCATTCATGTGAAATCTTACGTTCATTGCTTGCGGGTGTGAAATTGTCCATGAGGTAGCCGAGGAAATTGTAAAGCTACGGACGAGAAGAAAGACGAGAGTTGAGTTTGAAGTTTTCTCAGAATCACACAGATGACCTCTGACAGATTGTCACCTTTATTTGAGCCTGTTCTCCGGAGTACTCGATGGACTGGAAGATGTGCCAGGTGTACCTGCGTCTCATCTCCGCCCGGGCGACATACTGACGGTACCATCGCTGAATCAGCACAGCAGCTCTTATAGCTGCAGGAGAGAGATGGGGGGGGGGGGGGGGTCAGAAGAGCTGCACATACAACACTGCTTTTCAAACATGTTGTTTACATCAATCAATCAGAGAAAAATGTGTCTTATGTGGTATTTTTTTCTGCTTTTGATGATTTTGTCAGTTTTAGTTTAGTTTTAACTGCGTCAAATGTTGGAGATTCAATTTCACCTCCACATCCAGATCTTGGAGGTGCGGCTGATTCGTTCAATTTTGTGAGAACCTCCTCAAAATTGATAACTTTACTATTATTTATGTGTATAAACAGTCTGCGATTTGTTTGATGTGGTTTGCTACAAGTGTTCAGGTTTAGTTCAATATAGGGCCCCTTGGTCCCTTTTGCCTGGGGCCCCCCAAAGTCACTTGAACAATTGTGTTAACACTAAACACCAAGTAAACAACAACAACAACAACACAACACAACAAACAAGATAAGCAGGTGAGGCTTACTTGTGACGGCTGCACACAGGAGAACAGACAGACATAAGGAAGATACATTAATGAGTGCAAAGCAAACAAACGCCTCTCAGGGGATATCGTCATGTGTCCGGAAAGAGATTGTGACAATTTGGTTCAGATCGAGATCAGGGGGCCGGATCCAGGATTTTTTTTTTTCTCAGAGACTAATTCATGAGTGATAAATCTCTATCTATGCTGAGAGTGTGTGGAATTGGATGCAGCTTGAATTTAGGGGGACCGTTGAACGATACCCGGAGGTTGACGCTTTATTACCATTCCAGTCTAAATCTTGGGTTAAGATCAGTCTGCAGGATGAGAGTTACCTTTTCCAGAGTGTTTGTGGAACTGGTCGGACTTGGAGACGCCACATCCCATGACTGTTCCTGTGAAAACACCAAACGGAAATTAAATCAAGACACAAACTTGAAACTAAAGTGTAGCCCTAAGAAACCAGCCTCAGTTTAAGATTGAATCTAGTGTATTTTTCTTTTCTAACAGAAAGGTGATTTCGAAGATGACATTCCATCAGGGGGACATGGCTTTTGACCTTGATACCTGACATATATCATATCTGAATACTTGTTTACTGATTGAGATGCAGGTTCTCCAATCATTCACACATTGGTAAACAGATCTGGCCTCGTTCCCTGACGGAGTGGAGGGCAGAGCGTGGCAGCAGGAGAGGTAAAGCTGGACGACACACGCCTTTTTGCACTTTTAATCTCGTTATCTGGTTGTTCTCTCCAGACCTCGGTGGCCTCAATCCCGGAGCACGGGACGGGTTTTGCCTGAGTTCTATGAAGGCTTACATTAAGCAATCAATGAAACAGTGGAGGCGGGAAAGAGTCGTCGCGGCCTGCGGTTATTTGATCAAATGGTGGATTTAAAAACTGGATTTTTAAATATCCCTTTGTTGTTTAGGGTAAATAAATGATGGTTAAATTACTGTTTACAAGTTACGAACCTAATGTTTATTTCATTCAGGTGTATTTACAGATGGGGTCTTTGGTCATATATAAAGATATTCAAAAGAGGGTTTCTGACCAAAACACAGTTCTTTGAATGATGAATTAATTATCCTAAGAAATATTGGTGCTGTGACATAAAATAAATGCATGGAGGAAAGCTTTAAAGAATTATTTAAACCTTGAGCATTTATTCTGGATCCAAAATGATGACATATGAAATCCTGCATGTATTTACTTACGTGGTCACCTCCTCTCTTCCGACACCAGTTCCCAAGTTGTTCTGCGGTCAGTTCTCTGTGTCAGTGAGTTATCACACGGCCATTTGCTCTGTCTCATACTCCACCAGTCCACCAGGATCAGGTCCAGAACCGCAGGGCGTCCGTCGGACTGGTCATCGCATCGGGGTCCAGTAAGTCACCACAGAGGCTTCATGTATGAAGCTGTATCTCCAGTGTGCAGCTCCACCGGCTCAGTCCCCAGTCCCTGGGTGGGATCACATAATCAAGGCACCAGGCCACAAGTGGATTATTCGAGCTAATGACTTGATGCGACTAGACTGGTCTTAATATAGGACGACGCCAAAGGGCAGAGGTAAACATGCATGGGAGGAGAGAAGCTAGTGTCTGTTTCTGTTTCTTTGGAAATGCTTTTGATCACAGGTATTTGTTTGGGTCCAGGTTGGTGAGAACCAGGGGCGTCGTTAGGCCTGTTTTAGGGGGCTGAAGCCCCCCTGTTCTTCAGCCCCCCCAAATAATTATTGTGATTTTTTTTTTTTTAAATTAAACTATTGTTTTACACATGGACAAGTTATTTATAACTCTAACATGCTACATATGTGAGTGCGTTTCATGTTTGTATGTTTTCCCCCCCTTCAAATTACAATCCAATGGCCTCTCATCTTACAATAAAAGATCGGGCACTAGGACCTTGGGGAGTCTGAATCGCTGCTGCGCTGGCTTTCTCACTCTGCCAAGTAACGTCTCTCACCAAGATAGCAGGATTACAGCCAAGGAGTTTAGCTCATAGTAAATGATGCACGGAGGGAAATTGTAAGTACAGGTAGTTACAGAATGTGGCTATCTGTAGTTGTTAACGATTGTTACCTACGGTGGCCCTGAAAGCTCAACGAACGGCAACTTAAGAAAACACATGCAAGTTGACAAAACACCTGCAAAAAGAGAAAAGCGCTGCAAATACCGGAACGAGCTGCAAATAGAGAAACGCGCAGCAAATACCGTAACGCGTTGCAAAAAGCCAAACGCGCAGCAAGAAGCCAAACGCGCAGCAAGAAGAGGCCACAACACAACGGAAGTGTTTCCAGGGGACAGCTAAAAGTGATGGACACTGCTGCCACAAAAACGTCCAATACACCATAGAAATTCGGTTCCACACAGGGTTCGGCCACCCGCGGCTCTTCGGCCCCTCTGCAGTGGCTGTACAGTACAATGTTGTGCATATGTTTAGCGAACGCTGAACTTAACGAATCAGTTTTCATATTATTAACGTGAACGTAACGATGAACGTGAGTGAACGTCACGTACATTTTTTAAATCATCACCGTATCAGGCCATCATGAAATACCAGGAGCGGGCGAGTGTGTGTGTGTGTGTGTGTGTGTGTAAAATACCATGATGAGAGAGTATTACAAAATAATTGACTTAATGTGTTGAATGTGTAGAATTTAGTGACATCTAGTGGTGAAGTTGTATGTTGCAGCTGAACACCCCTCACCCCACCCTCCCCTTCCAAACACGACAGAGAACCTGTGGCAGCCCTCAGTTGTGAAAAAACTAAAAATAAATTTGTACAATGTGAATCAGACACACTAGTGAAAACATCACAAGGATTATTCAATATTCAATTTCTGCCAACATATCCCTTTCACCTTAATCTTACACACTGAACCCGTGAAGGCACTTGTGAGTAAAATAAAGTTTTCAGTCTGGATTAAAAAATTACAGTGGATGGAGAACTCAGCATTTAAGGCAGTTGCTTCTAGAGCTGTGCTGCTTATTGTGTGAGATGCAGTCACTAGTGGACACACCTAGACAGACACACACACACACAGACACACACACACACACACACACACACCAACCCCGGGTATCTCACACGGCATCCCACATCTTGCGTCACTGCACGTCAAAATCCACGAGGATGTAATTTAAAATTAAAAGGTCGATGGTGCTGCACTGTGGCTGATTTTGGTGACGATTAGCGCCACAGGTTTTCCCTGAAACCGATGAGTCTGCTTTCACTGTGTTTTACAATGAAACTGACGCCTTTCAAGTGCAGTTCTTGGAACGTCCTTCTGTGAGCACACCCAAATCCTATCTGCTTCACTGAGTGGAATGACCTGGAGAAGACTGAAAACTAGAATTCAACCGAGACAAATTAATGATTGTAAATACTTAGAAATGTTATAACTTAGACAGCAGCGTGTCATTTTTGTATTCAAATCTAATTTCCTAATTCCTAAACCAAGAAATACAACTTCAGAATGATCTCCTGACCAATATTGTTAAACCTCAGCGAATGTGTGAGCGTAGTTTCCTGAGGAGCATCTGACCCAGAATCTCATCATCATCCTCGGCTGCAGAAATAATCCATTCAGCTCAGTTTGGCTCCAACAAAGACGCACAGTATTAGTTGTGCTCGTTTGGTTTCATTGAAGTTTTTGTGTGTCTGCGACTGAATTGGGACGAATGGTTTTCTCACTGTTCATCAAAACTGAAAGATGGGTTTAGGATTTAATTCCATGTTCGACATATTACAAACTGTGTATCTCACCTGTCAATCATTTGGGTGATATTCATGATTGTTATTGACAAGAGAAACTCACGATGGGAAATACTGTGTGTTTACAAGGAATGCTTGTGTAAACATCAGTAACTTGTTTTGTAATGTTTACATTGCCAGTGATTGTGGGGTTTATTGTTTTTGATTAAATCAACTGAAGTTTTAAAATCGCATTGAACAAAATTATTCAGCAAAAAATTTGATCATAATCATACAATTTCTTGTTTGGGCTAAACATCTTCTGGTGCCTCACTTTAAAATGTGAAATTACTTTTTGTGTGTTTTACACAATTGACATTTTGTTGATTATAAGACATATATTGGTATTTCTTATTGATTCTCTGAATGACTTAAAGTGTGGGTTACATATCAGCAAAAAAAAAAGGTCAGTGTGTATTTTTTGTGTCGAATCTTCTTAAAGATCATCAAGAGAAATGTTTGAGGCACCTGAGGTAAACATTGAGTTATTCTTAATTCAACATCGGTCACAGAGGCTCTTCGTTGCATAAGAATAATCAACTTTTTACACTTGATCTTGTGTAACAGTGAGGGAACCTCCCCCGTGGTTACTTTAAGAGGTCGGACCATTCAAACGGCTTCAGCCCTGACTGAGCTCTGTTTGTCAGACTCTGAGGATGAAGATCGCTGTGCTGGGAGCCACTGGGCAGACTGGTCAGTTTCTGGTCAACCAGGCGCTGCAGCAGGGTCACACAGTCACCGCTGTCGTCAGGAACCCGGGGAAACTCGCCATACATCATGATAATCTCAAGGTAAAGCCACTCTGGCTCTGTGTGTGTTTTATTGTGCTGCGTGACTATTACAGGCTGCTGCTGCTGCTCCTCTCTGTGAGCTGGGCTCAAAGTTCAGTCAGTGATAAATGTTGTATTGTGTCCTGATGAGGGTTCAGGAGGAAAAACCTGAAGCACTCTCAGTGTTTCTGGGCGGTAGCCACAAACGTCTCCGTAAGTTTATCGATGTGGTTGTGATCCTGCACCACAGCAAAGATAATAAACCTGGTGTTATTCCAGACTTGTTGTCGCCCTGACACAACAGCAACTGTTTGTGTTAAAGAAACTTCAGTGAACCTATTGATGCACATGAAAATGCAAGAAGCAGAACTTGGAGGGGAAAATGGAAAGATTGACATAATCCAAGATGCAAGACAGCAACAAACCACATGTAGAAAGTCCCTCAGTGGACTGCATACCTCCACCAAGGCCCGGCAGTCCCCTTAATATGTCAGATAAAACATTGCTTGGTTTGACTGTTTGTCAGCATCTGTTCCAACATTTTATGAGTTCTTTCTTGGCCCGATTTACATCAAGTTTTATGGAAACTCTATTTCAGGAATTTTTTGCATAATCCTGCTGACAAATAAACAAATAAACCAACAGACAACAGCGAGAACATAACCGTAGTAACACGAGGTCTATCAGCTGGACGCATGATGACTCATAGAAAGGAAAAAGAGTGACTGTTATTATTTAATGATGCAAATCTCTGGTCAGATAAGATTCAAATGATTCTATTTTTATTTTAAATGAAACTTAATATTTGTGACCTGTATTTAAAGATTATCTTGCTTATCAAGGTAAATGGACTGTACTTATATTGTGTGTTTTTAGTTTTAACAAACCACAAACCACACAACACACTTTACATATCAGGTCCTTTTTATACAGCTCTTCTTTTTCATTCAGCCAATAAGACATCAGGGGTAATTTATAGTTCAGTGTCTCGCCAAAAGCAACTTGGACCTGCAGACAGGAGGAGCCGGGGGTCGAGCCGATGTTCTCCTGATCTGTGGCCCTGACGCTCAGAAGGAAACTGTGAACCAGTGTGATGGAAATTCATCTCGAGATTTGAAATAATGAGATTCTCAGACTGGAGTAAGCACGGGTGCTCAAAGTGGAACTGATTGTACTGATGAATCTTTAACAGTTCATCAGTACAATTTAAAATAGATACAAATAAACGTCTTTCATATATATAAATATGAAACTCATTTCCTCTCCTTGTCTGCTTCCAGGTGGTGGAGGCTGACATTTTCTCCGCAGACAGTCTGAAGAGTCACTTCAAGGGACAGGATGTGATCATGTCCTGCCTCGGCTTCCCGGCCTCCTTCTTCTCGGGCGTGTCGGGCTACACCCTGTCCATGAAGGCTATGATCAGCGCCATGCGAGAGGCCCGGGTCAACAGGGTCATCACCATGACCTCCTGGTACACTGAGCGTAAGTCCAGCTCACATGATGATGCCTTCATGGCCTTTTCTCATTTGTTATTATAAAAAGATAGTATGTAAGTGTAGATTACATACTTCCTGGTACACTGAGCATAAGTCCAGCTCTCATGATGATGCCTTCATGGCCTAATGGACAGATTCATTAATAAAAGTGTAATTAAAGTTAGTTGCAGCAAAATTAGTTTAGTTTAAGTTAATTTTCTAATTCTATGTGTTTCTTGTTCTCCATTGTTAGCCAACTCAGGAACGAACTCGCCTTACCTCATCCGCTTCCTCCTGCTGCCGATGATCCGGAGCGTCCTCACCAACATGTATGAGATGGAGCAGTTCCTGCAGAAGACAGAGGACGTCACCTGGACCGTGGTCCGTCCACCTGGACTCAAGAACCTGGCGGCTTCAGGTAAATGCGAACAGGCAGGTGCCAACAGAGAGGGACAGGAAAGACTTGAACATGCCTAAGAAACGTGCATTAAAGAAACACTATTCAACTTTTCAATCTTAAAAGAGCAGCTTGAAAACGAGTTCAGTGACTAGGAATAGGGGAGAATGTTTCCTTTTTGATTCCCACTCCTCAGCCTGAACATCTGTTCTTGCTCAATGTAGCTTTGTTGAGTGGCTAGTACTCCTGTGTGGAACCGAAGGACCGAACTGTGACTCAGTTAAAAAACAGAGCTTATCTCCAATATTCAGTCAGGAACCTTTTTTTAAATATCTACGTCAGCAAAGGAAGTACAGTATGCATTTTTGTTTGTCGCCAGGGTTTCGCAACCAAGAGCAGCAGAGCCTACTCCATGATGTGCATTGCCTCAGGATCCACTTTGACACACTTCAAGCTCATTAGCACGTGTTCTCATCATATACTGGCTGGTTTATATGAATGAATGGGCTCAAGTTGTGTAAACAACAGGCCTTTTCCTGAGGTTTTTTCCGTTTGCCTCCAGGAAAACGTTGTCCCCCTTCTCCATTCATAGGACCTGATGTAAATGCTCATGTCTTAACCCCACTAACTCTCGGGTTTTCCTCTCTGTCTCCTCCACAGCTCAAGAGTTCCTGACCCACGAGGGATACTTTGTGCCCCAGAGCAGCGGTCAGCCTGCAGGCGGTGCGGTGGGACGAGGAGACGTAGCTCGCTTCATGCTCTCTCTGGTCAGCAGCAACGCCTGGGTCAAGAGGGGGGTCGCCATCACCACCAAATGAGAAGGGAAGAAGAGTGGTGGCCATTGCCAAAGCGTCAGTTCACGTTCTCCATCCGCGCAGATATTTATTTATATTTCCTTTTCCGATATCAACCTTTGAGATTTTTGGCCTCCACTGCAATACAGCAGAGGTAAATGGAAGGTGTTGGTTTTCAAATCATTCTCAAATCTAATCTTTAGATAATTTCTCAATTAACCTCGAGTCCATTTTGTCTAAAGAAATGTCGGAATATTGTGAAAAAAGTTATTATAGCGCAAGGTGACTTCTGCAAATGTGTCAAAAACCCAAAGATTTTTTAATGTTTTATTATCACACTTCACAAATAAAAGCAACAATTTACTCCACATGTCAATAAACCAATCGTTTCTGCTTTGAACTGATCAAGGTGAAGGTTTTGGCTGCTGCGGGTAGTACCTGTCTTCAACAGTCTATCGTTGCCTTATACTTCATTTTAATGACTCTTGTTTATTATCTATGTTTGTTGTTTATATGATAAGTGAAAACTCAGCGAGGTTACACTGCTTTTACTGTTTGTAAGACATGATTACAGCCACATGAGGTCAGTGTGGCGCCCCCTCCTGGAGCAGCAAGTGACCTGCAACTTCATTTAATGTACAAAGTATGTTCGCTTTACTTCAAGTGGATTTATCAGAAGGACACAAAGCCTCCCATGTTCAAAATGTTGTTATTTATCAGCAGTAATTTAGATAAAAATGTACTACATTATTAAAATCAGCACTCAGGAGACGTCTGTGTGTACAGTGTGTACATTACATGGGAATGTACCTCACAAGACAAACTATTTGAGGTATTTGAAGTTTCTGCTCTGTGATGTTTGCTAAAAAAAAAGAAGAAAGATCTGAACGCCAAACATTACCTGAAACGTGCGTCTTTTGTATCCCAGGTTTCAACATTGCAGAATTCTGCAGTGTTTGAATTGAATTGAAAGTGGATGCATTGATGGGTTTACTTTTTCAAGGAGGCAGCTCTTCAGGTCACACCCAGTGCATCAGGGTGTGGTCAGAGGGGCAAACATGCTATAGGTGCGTGTGCACTGCTGATTCTACTTAGCAAATAAATGGTTAAATTGTTGACTTAAGGGAATATGTTAAAAGTTCTGCATTGTAATATAGTTGATGAAGGTAAAGATGTGAGTGTGAGCTTCCTGCAGGAGAACAAAGGATGGCAGGGATTCATCTGTTTTTATAAAACTGTTTATTAACAACATATTCAGACACCTTAAAAACTTTATAATAACTTTCATGTTTAGCAATACATGAAATAAATACATTGAACGAGGAAAATTTTCGACCAAACTTTTGCCCACTCTTTAAATACAGCCGGTGATTTGGTGTAATATCCATTGGCTGAATCTGGAGCCAATAAAAGAAAATCAGACACAATGAGAATATTTGGAAACTTAACTCCTGCTGAGTAAAGTGTTAGTTTCCAAGTCGTCTCTTGTTGCTGCACAGAGACTTGTGCTTTAAGGCCAAGTGTCTGTGTGTTTGTGTGTTATCTTGATCTTTACTGACAGTGATCCGGTTTTAAAAATGTTGGCTGTGCTCCTTGTACACTGCTTATCTCAGGTGAGTCATGCTTGTAATGTGATGGGTTTAGATAGCTTCTCATAAATAAAAACAAAATGTCTCTACTAGAGCAAGGACAACAAAACAATCCAGGTCACTTGGTTGGGTTAAAGTGTTGAAATTGAATTGCTGCATAGAAACTAAATATCACAACCAAACACATTGAATAGGAACAATAAATAAGAGCATAAAAATAGATAAGAGTCCTTAAACGATGCCTTTTTTCAGAATAAGATGAATTATTACCAGAGAAATTGGTGGATATATTATAAAACACGCTGTATTTCAACGTTAAAGGAAGCTCGGAAATAATTTGTGTTGGGTCCTTTTCAATCATGACCAAAATAAAAACCTTACCCGTTCAACATCTGCAGCTTCAACTCACACTTCAGAGTTTAAGGTTTAATTCTGGATTGGTATGTGTCTGCTGCAGCACACAGCATCTGGTTCATGAGACAAGATGACTGAGGATGTTATGAATGTTATAAGGTCACGAGTTAAACAGCTGCTGAAGATTCTATCACAGAAAGTGGGTGAAAGGTTCCAGCTAGTTTAGATGCATTTCCTGATGAACACGGTGTATTCATGATCCTCATCAGTAAAGAGCCTGAGGGGAATGAGCAGCCTCGAGACAAACCCTGCACAAACTTTTTGAAACAGTCAAACAAAGCAGGGAGACAGGGGAATGCATTTGGAACTTAATCTGAGACACTTTGCCGCAATTAGAAGCAACGCAACCAGTTGTCCAAGAATGCAATCTGATATGTCTCTGTGCAAATTTGTCTTTGTGTTTCTCACACAGTCCGTGGTGAGAAAACAAAGAAGTAAATTCAGTGCCGGTAGCAAGAGGCAGTGCTGAAGCAGGATTATAGTTTCTCCACGTTTACTTTTACTTGTGGCCTCTGGCTACGCTGCTGTCAGAATACTTTGTTTCTCGCTCGAGCGGTTTTTTAAACTGACACATGTCAAAGTACTTCTTCTTTTGGGTAAAGAGGTTCCCACTAATTGAAGGATTAAACTCATTGCTGGGGTAATTTGTTTGTTGGCACATTAAGCCAACAGACAAAAACACATTGTATTTTACTTATATGCCGAGTTTGGCCTCTTGCATTTTACATTTCACTTTACATATCCACCATGAGTTACCAGATCCAACTTCCTGGAAAAGCCCCAAATAGTATACAAAGTTATCTATAAGTTTAAAGCTTATGTCTTTTAAAATAAGCAAAGAGGTAGAGTGAGAGCTGCATCCTCTTTCAGTCTGTACCCGGTCCGATTAACCCTATGGTTTTTAGAAATGATCCACTTTGCATTGAACTGATTCCTTATCTACAACTTTTTACTTTATTAAGATAAAAAAAAACAACACTAAACATATTGTATTATTGAGTAATGATGTGTTTTTGCTCTAACCGGAGCATTTTCCTTAATATATAATTCAATATAAGTGAGAAAATTATCTTTCAAATGCTGAAATTAAAGATGTTCACCACAGAAGTGGTGTATTAATCAGTCATTAATCAGGAAAAAACTCAAACATTCGCTGATTTCAGCCTCTCTCTTTTGCATCAAGCTGGAAAATAATTTGAAATAAAAAAAGAACGCATTGCAGTGTTTAATGCTACTTTATATACATTGTACCTATACACTAAAAAAGGTTTAATCCAAAATGGAAAAAAATAAAAAAATTCTTTAACCAATTTGGTCAATTTGTCCAAATCACTCGCTTTTTATTGACAGTTTAATTTTCCATTCATCACAAAATAAACATCTCAGGATTTGTCAAACTGTACATGGAGAAGCACAACCTTCAAATATATGCTCAATAATCTTCACATTTGTTATTGTTGGAATTCATACTAATAATATTGCTCTTACATTATAAAAACACTTCATCAAAACCTCACCTCCAATCTACAGAGGCAATGCCTGCAACTTTTTGCCGGATGGGGATTATCTTCTGTACAAAACATGAGATGCAAAACTGGCAAGTAAAGCTGTAAAATATTTAAATAGATACTGCTGCTTCATAAACAGAATACATTTGCTCGTGATCACACAAGAGCCCTTTCCTATTTCAAGCCACACTGGGTGATGGTTCCCTAAAGATCTCCTTTAAAAGCGTTTACTGCCTCGAATGACGCTGACACCGTCCAGTGTTCCCCACCCTGCATGAGGAGTTTTGGAGTCACAGTGTACAGGTCAACTGTCGTGTGTGTGCCACACGGTCAATGGCAAAGTTTGGCTCCGGTTTGGATTGTGCTATTTACAAAAAGTGCACCGTTGCAGCTTAAATATCGATTTTTTAGAACAGACGACATACAGACTCCTCTACAGCTTGTGGAGAACTCCTCATGTTAAGAATAGCAGCACAAACCTCTATTTAATTAAATACAAGACATTCAGAATCAAGACTTTTCTTTGCACTTTTAACATTCCGGTGAAAAGAGGTTCATATGTCCTAGGCATGACGTCTGGGCACAGCGCAGTGTTCACACACACACGCCCCACGTGTCTCTAGAGTGTCTGTCTTCAGTGTTGTGTTGTGTTGTGTTGTCTCTGTGCGGTGCAGTCTACGCTCGGTCCGAGGCCACTGCGTACAACTCCTCTATCTTCTCCTGGTAATTCTTCACAACGATGGGCCTCCTGAGCTTCATGGTGGGTCCTGCACAGACGAAGAAGCAAAGCAGGTTAAATTGAGGGACGGTTCACTCCCAAGTAACTGCAGCTATATCGCGAGAACTGCAGCAGTCACCAGGAGGATATCAGAGGATGTTTAGACTAAGAACCTGGTGTGAATGAGGCTGTTTGGAGTTGAATTTGAATGTCGGGGCTCACTGACACTTGGACGACACCAGAGGAGCAGTCTGGAGGCATTTATTTAAATTGTATTGTAACTTGGCTGCACCTCTGTTTATCCCTGAAGCTCCTACAGTGTTTTCGGGATTTCAATACTTCACCCACCGCCTCCATCGGCAGAGTTTTGAGTAGACAATGAGAACATTTTCATTTTTGGGTGAACTATCCCTTTAAATTTATTCAACTCCCTACAGACTCTGCAGAGTGAGACTCAAAGAAAGTGAAGGTTGTAAAACTTAATCACTTTGGAACAAACCTGTATGGAATGTTGTCCGGCTCGTTGAACAGCCACAGTTATTTAAGTTATTTGAGTAAGCAATAGACATAACTCCCTCCTTCTTTACTGGCAGTGCTGAAGCTTTAATAACGAAGTGTGGGAGGGGATTGTTGGTTTATTTGTCTTGAGTATCATTTTTTTTAATGTTTGCTTAAATTGTACCAGATTATTTATTTCATCCTCTTCTTTTTTCTTTTCTAGTTAATAATCTATCTTGCTTTGTTTTCGGGTAAAGATCTTTCACGCGAGGTATGAGGAAATATGTTAATCAATGATCTGTTTTCCACGACTCAGATAAGATCACGATGAGACGCCTCTAAAGTGATCTTTAACTATACTGCAACTGCATCATTGAGCAGTATTGTTAATGACTGGAATGTAGTTTTAGAAAATTTAAACTAAAAGCATTTTTTTTCTTCAAATAATGACATAATCTAAATGCATTTAAAATGACAGCAGTGCACATTTATTTTCCTGCACATCAGCAGTTGCCT